>NC_045440.1:88032838-88396664 GCF_002776525.5 Piliocolobus tephrosceles
AAAAAAAAAAAAAAAAAAAAAAAAAAAAAAAAAAAAAAAAAAAAACCCATGATTTTCTTTATTAACATGAAAAAATTGACAAAATCCAACACCCATTCATGATGAAAAAAAGTACTCAACATAATAAGAACAGAAGAGAACTTCCTTAATCTAATAAACAGCATCAGTGGAAAACTCACAGCTAACCTGAAGAAAGACTGAATGATTTCTCTCGAATATCAGGAAAAGACAAAGATATCTACTCTGGCCACTTTTATATAACATTATAGTGAACATTCTAGTTAAGATAGTCATTCATGAGAAAGAAATAAAAGTCATCAGATTGGAAAAGAAAACTAAAACTATCTCTGTTTGCAAATGATATGATCTTGCATATAGAAAATCCAAAGGAATCTAGTGGATTCAATTTAAATAATAAACACATTCAGCAATGTTTCAGGATACAATATCAATATACAAATACCAAATCTACACACCATCAATGAAAAATCCAAAAATGAAATGTAGAAAACAAAACCATTTAGAATACCCTCAAAGACCTAAAATACTTAGAAACGAATTTAAGAAAAAACGTGCAAGACTTGTACACTAATAAAACATTGTTGAAGGTAAAGATGGTCTAAGTAAATGAAAAGATATGTCCAGAGATTGAAAAATTTAATTTTAAAAAAAATTATTTATTTATTTTTTGAGATGGCGTCTCATTCTGTTGCCCAGGCTGGAAGGCAGTGACGCAATCTCGACTCACAGCAACCTCTGTCTCTGGGGTTCAAGCCATTCTCCTGTCTCAGCCTCCTGAATAGCTGGGTTTACAGGAGCCTGCCACCACACTTAGCTAGTTTTTGTATTTTTAATAGAGAAGGGGAAAAAACTTAATATTGGTAACAGATATCCAACATTGTTTGATAGAAGTTCAGCATTTAAAATCCAAAATATACGTCATCTTGAAAATGAAATAACAAATATATGTAGGCAAATATATAGGCCAAGAGAAGCTGGAATATGCAAACCCAGTAGCTGACAAGATAAAATTGAAGGAAAAATTTCAAAAGGAATAAAGACAGACTTTATGTACTGGTAAAAGCAATGATTGTTTTCATCAAATAACATCAGTTTAAAATATATTAACACAGTGACTGAATTCTGGGGAGCAACAGATAAATCCATAATTGCAGTATTAAACCAAATACCTCAGAAATATGTAGACCAAATTGGTAGAAAACATACAATACAAGGAAAGATACAGAAGATTAGAATAATAACCAGTAATAAGTTATAATGTAGATCGTGGTTAAAAACATTTTCAGGAACTCAGAAGAGCTGGAGAGAGAGAATGTGGAATAGCAAGTATCAGAATAGCTGATAAAACAACAAGCCCAAATGCAAGTAATAGTCAAGTGTTTAATCACTAACTGTGAAGGAAGAAGCAAGAATCTCAAACTGGAGGTAGCACTGACCTCAAGTTAAATCCACTGTGCCCCGTGAGCGTATGCACCAATTACGGGTCAGGTAGATTATTACTAACGTAATGGCTATCTCACTGTTGAGGGAGCTCTGAGCAAAGACTTTTGCAGTTTTATAGACCTGGGGGTTGGGGTGAGGTCTGGGGAAAGGTTAGAAGTGGAAAATGCCTGAGTGCTGAATGAGTCCGAATGCAGAAAAGTGTCTTCAAGATCCTCCATCAAGAATAATTCCAAATGGAGGGCCTGGACTAGGAATGCAGATGAGCATGAGAGCATGGCTGGCCAGGGAGCCGAGTTCTTGAATGCAACTCCCTTCAGAGACTGCAGTGCACTGGCCCTGTAACCAATCTGGTGTGGGGAGGGCAGCTTTCCCTCAGGAGGCCTGCCAGCTAAAGCCTTTATAATGGCTTGTGGTTGTACCTGAAAAATCACAAAAAATTTTTGACCATGGGCTGAAACTCTCGAACATACAATTCAAGGCCAAACTGAACCCTGCCACTTAGTTCTGTCACTGACTAGATATGAGATCTTGAGCAAGTTATTTAACAGTTCTATGCATGAGTTTTTCTATTTGTTGAATGGGAATATGCTTGGTAAAGGAAGTATACTGATATAATATATTTTATCTACAGAAAGAAATATCAGACACAGTGTTATACATTTGTTAGCACTTGTTTAGATATATACATAGACACAAATACACATGTATCCATGCATATATATATTATGAATATATCTGATGTACATATATACTATTATACATTTTTATCATATATGTGTTTATATATATACACTCTTACACAAACAAATGATTTCTGTACCCAACAAATGCACATACACATTCTTTCAGATTTAAATGAAATATTTACAAAATTTGGCCATTTGATATGCTGCACTTCATCTCTGTGTCAGTTCACTTCCCATTGGCTAGAATTCAGTCACATGGTGACAACAGAATGATTTTGAAGTGCATTCTTGCTGTGTAACTAGAGATAGAAGGAACCCATTTTTGAACAGCTAGCATCTCTTCTGTAGTCTGCCTCTTTCTAGTTACCAACTACTATGCATACCCTTTTTCAACACACATATTAACTCTTTCACCAACAGAAAAAATAGAAAGTTTCACTAGTTATGCATTTCAAAGTCCAGAATTTTAGAGGATATACCCTCCTCCCCATCAAGAATGAGTATGTATATTTCTGGTCTGCTAACATAAACAGCAGAAATATGGTTATTTGTTGCTATCCTCTTACACGATACACAATAGCAGAGCCAGGAGTAGGCTATTACAATGAAAACTCACACTAAGAAAAAAGGACGAAATGGAAAAATTATAACCATTGATTCAGAGCAACATTGCTGTTTTGCTGGGCTAGTATTATTAAAAAAACCTCCACCCTAACAGTACTGGAAGTTTTAAAAATTAGATCTTAGATCTGTTTTTTGGGAGGAACACCTGGCTCCACTATCTGGGAGGTTTTGTCTTATCTTTTGACCTGGCGGACAAATGTAAGAACACTGGAGATTATGTTCCCTTTGAAGGGTGAGGAGTGTGGCACAATTTCTTTTGGCTTGAGAGTTCAATAAGCGAAAACTGTTTTTAGAGCATAATATTAGGTACTTCAGTGGTATAGATGCTTCAAAAACATAACAGAATTTTTATCTATTTGTTTTCAGTATCTTCAATGAGGCAGCAACCAAAGCCAAGGTTTTGTTGTAGACATTGTTTTTAAGTCGTTTATTATTTCTGTGCTTATTCCTTGTGCCCATCTCTCTCTTAATGGAGGCTACTTTAAGGTCTTCTAAAAAAGTAGGCTTGGATGGGGAGGCCAAACTTTTCATCAGACCTTTGCCATAGGGTTAAGTGCCTCTATTTACTGAGAAGACTTTCAAGTCCTTTCTTGCTACATGGGATAAGGAAGTACTGGGCTTTTTATAACCATGTCCCACTTTTCTAGAGCCTCTCTATCCCCTTTCTTTTATACTTGAAAACTGATCAACTTGAATCAGTTAATAATATATTGCTACAAACAAGCAGCACTAAGCAAACAAAACACAATAATGTTCTGGCTCTTTCCAGCTACTTTCTATGAAGTAGCAAGTTTTCTAGGCACTTGATCTGCCTTATAAATTATTGCAGGCAACTAATGTATTACCACTAAAATAACCAAAAAAAGAAAACCTGCTATCTTTATAGCCTGTGATAGTATTTCCTTGCCACGCCCTGTTTGGCTGCTAAGTCAATGGCACGTATTTTAGGTTTTGGTTATGATATCATGCCATTTCTAATACGAATTATTTGTTATTGCATCTGAAGAACAAATTTGTAAATGACATTATGTAGGGAGCCAGTTTTCTCAAAACTGTTTCTCAAGACTGTATACTAAGCTAGTATCTTTAAACTTTTTTTTGCTACAACCCAAAACAAAAAGCACAATTTATATCATTAAATAAACAGACACAGACATAAACCTGTATGCATACACATGGATACCAGATGGGCCAACACTATGTCATATCTAAACTGGGACTATTACTGTCAAACCCATATGTGTGGTATGGGTATCTGAAATTCCCTTTATGATGCTAAATTGATTTTTCACATGAATTTTTAAAAATTTGCTTGAAAACTGCTGAGTATTTTGTATTTTGGTATTTTTAGTAGAGACAGGGCTTCACCATGTTGGCCAGGGTGGTCTTGATCTCCTGACCTCTTGATCCACCTGCCTCGGCCTCCCAAAGTGCTAGGATTACAGGCGTGAGCCACTGTGCCCGGCTAACTGCTGAGTATTTTGAAATGGTATTTATGACAGCTAGGTTAGTCCTTTGAGACATTAGATTGATAGAAATTTTATATCCTGATTTAGTGTTACATTTATTAAAGAGTTTTAATGATTAAAAATAAATAATAAATACCATGTATTATATGATAATCATGTTTCATTTAAAAGTACATATGTATCTTTTCACTTACAATTTATCCCCTGTAGTGTTAAAGTATATTTCCATTTGATCTAACTTTAATAGTACTTAAAAGAATTAACAATAAACAGTGGAAACAACATTAATCTTTTTAATATCTGAAGGAGGTCTTTATTATTATTATAATAACTACTGATAAGAGATGCAACTTTACAATTGGAGTACTGAGTTTTCTTTTTAAAAAGAATGATATGGGCCGGGCGCGGTGGCTCAAACCTGTAATCCCAGCACTTTGGGAGGCCGAGACGGGTGGATCACGAGGTCAGGAGATCGACCCCATCCTGGCCTACACGGTGAAACCCCGTCTCTACCAAAAAATACAAAAAACTAGCCGGGCGAGGTGGCGGGAGCCTGTAGTCCCAGCTACACGGGAGGCTGAGGCAGGAGAATGGCGTAAACCCGGGAGGCGGAGCTTGCAGTGAGCCGAGATCGCACCACTGCACTCCAGCCTGGGCGACAGAGCGAGACTCCGTCTCAAAAAAAAAAAGAATGATAAAGGCATTGTGTAATTTCCTAAAGTTTAAAGTATTGTGAAAGTGCATCTTAATGTTGGAAGGGTAACAAATCCTAAAGTTGATTAGTAAAACAAAATATAATAGCATCACAGTTCTTTTTAAAAAAAACCCTAACTACAAAGAAAATACAAATTTGGAAACTTAAAAATTAAGGATCTATTTGTTTCTTTGTATTTATGCCATACTCTCTGAATTTATAATTTTTTTTTTTTTTTTTTTTTTTTTTTTTTTGAGGCCAATTCACAGGACGCCATATGAACATAAAACTGTGTGGAAGTTCCTGAAAACAATTCCAAATTTAACCTCTCAACTAAATGATAAGCATCTGAAAACACTTAGTAAGACCGTCTTTTCCGAAACCTGGTTAAAAGGCAGCACAGGTAATAGACTAATGTGGGAAAAATTTGGCGAGCTAAAATGCAGGCCACTATTTTGAGTTCTTTATCATTATTATGCTTAAAATTTCACTTGACAATTTCAGTTGATGTGGTAAAAATATACTATTTGGATGTATTTCATTTGTAAGTTTATAAGTAGTGAAATGAATAACATCTCACATTTTAGTACTTAGAGTTTAAGATATACAATAGTGTTTCCCTGCCTGGAGCATGACTCAGAATTACTCAGTGATCACATTGAGACCCATATTGTTAGGTTTAAACATCAGAATTTCTGGTTCAGTAGGTATAGGATGAGGCCTCAATTTCATTTATAATACCTCAGGTAATGCCACCAGTGCAGGGACCACACTTTTGGAACCAATATCTGAGATACACATTTAGTAACAATATAGTGTTGATTTTCATAGGTGAGACAGCAGACGGTCAACATGATTATTTGACTGAGTCAGGTACTAATCCAGATATAGGGAAAAAAGCCTCTCTGGATAGATTTTCATTTCCCAATTTTAGTTTTTGGTTCCTTCACGAAGGACTTAGTGGATATATTAATAGACTTGTTATATTTTCATTATGGGGGTAGGCATATAATTTAATACATTCTTTGTGTCAGAAGCATCCCTTTTTGTTCCTCAGAAAAGCAAATGAAGGAAGATATTGCTATTATTATTCTCCACAGATGAGGACCCCTGAGGCACAACACAAATATCACACAGAATATTCTTGCTTAGAATCGAGTTTCAAACACACTTCAACCAATTCTAAACTTGTTCTCTGTGTATTATGTCACTGTTAGTACAAACTGGTTTATCAAGATCATGACGTTTAAAACCTAACTGGAATTTTAAAGAATATATGTCTATTGAAATAATTTACGTATTTCCAGCATTTTCCCTCAATGATCTTCCCTCATAATTAGTTCTATTTAATCTGTGATCAAGCAATGAAAAATAAATCAAAGGAATTTTAAAGGGGATAAAATAATTTTGAAAGGAAATAAAGGACATTCAACATCACTTTGCCATTAGATTGAGGATAGTAATTAAAAATTAATTTGTTTTATAAATCACTGAAAACATATTTATAATGGTAAAAAGTATGGGAACAACCTAAATGTCCTTGAATAGAAGATTGGCTACACATATTTTGATATATCTATTCTATAGAATTCTAAACAGTGATTAAAAAGAATGAGCTAGATTTATATATATTGTTATAGAAACATTAAAGACAGTAAATAGAATTGCAAATTATATTAATAACACATTTAAGAAAAAGTCTAAATTTATACACACACACACACACACACACACACACACACACACATATATCTTTTTAAACTATACAAGTGGGTCCAGAAGGACATTCCAAAAGTACATATTTTTTAAAATTGTTGCCTTAGTAGAGGGGAGTGAAACTGAGGGGTGATAAAGGGCTAAAATTAACTTTCTCCTACATATATTTGAGTTCGTTTTATTCTCTCACAGTAAATGTTCATTTGTTAATATTTGTAATTATACATTTTTTTCAAACATTTTCTAAAATTAAAATTAGAAACAAACGTTTAATTCTGATGGCACCTTAACTCAGGTGATTGATGATTAAAATATGAATTTTCAATCTTTCACAAGTGTCAGGCATTCCAACTTGCATTTCAATAGGGTGTACTTTCAACACTTAAAAATTAGGAGTCTCTGTGTTTACACCTACCTGTGTCAAAATCCCTCTCAAGTTTTTAAAGCATTTAGTTCTGACAGCTCAGATCTGTTTCACTACCAAAGAAGTCAACTCATTAAATATCTGAACTTTGTAGATTTCGTTGTTCATCCAATTTAATAAAAAGGCCCAACTAGGTGTCTGTCTCTCTCCTTTTTCTTTATTCATGTATGTGTTTCCCTCCCTCTGCTGTTATTTAAACTATTCCCTCTAGTAGCCCCTCATCACCAGGCTGCTGACTTTCAATCTGCTACTGGGGCTTCCATTTCTCTGGTGCAATTCCACACAGCTGTTTGTACCTTCTGGTCTTTTTTCTGGCCACTAGTTCTTAAAGCCTCATTAAGAAAGCTCCCTAAACTTACCATTATTCACTAAACCTCTTGCTCATTCAGTTTTTATAAACAATCAAACAGTAACAGGAAAACAATATTATACTTCTAAGTAGTAAATAAAACACCTTATGTATCTCTAAGTTAAAATGCTATAAAAATATGATTACTGTATTATTATTTACTGACTATATTAATATTACTATATATGAGTACATATATTAAAATTACTGTATGTAATATATTTTACATTTAGTCATCTCTCCATATACATGTGTAGGTAGATACAGTTCACTGAAGTCAAATGGAAGAATTTTTCATTAGATTACATTTTTATGGCCTGAACTAGGGGCATTTTTATTATTGATAACCTAAAGCTCATGAAAACTAAAAGAACTGCCTGTTTAGTTACAACCTGTAACAATATCCCAGATCAAATTTTTATTATCTAGCTTTATGTTAATATTAAAACACATTTCTATAAAATATGTTTTTCTCTTTTATATCTATGTCACCTTTACTGTTTTCTTTGTGTAGTCCTTTGTCTTACAGTATTATTTCTCTTCTATTTCTTTCATTTTATTTCATTCTGAACCCACTTTTGTGAGGTTGTATCTGAAAAACTCCATAAATCCTCATTTTCATTAAATTTTATATTTATTTTTAATGCTGAAAATATTTTTATATTACTAAACTTCTAACATTTCTTTAACCTGCATATATTTTGTTTTCTGTTGTGGTTTGTATTTTATTTAACAACTAAAAATATGGTAGCTAAATCTCATGAAATATGTAGTGGGCATCTTTTCTAGACATAAATTAACCATAATTCAAATAATTTATTCTTATAATAAAAGAAATAAAATCTTTAGCTGAGATTTAGTATAAATCAAGAGAAAAAGGAGATCCAAGAGAAACCCAGGAAAGGAAGGCTTCACTGCTGAATTTTACCAAACATTTTAAAAAGAATTATTTTTACATTCTTTTACATTTTACAATCAATTATTCTTACATTCTTCCAAAAATTGAATAGGAGGGTATACTCCCAGACTAATTTTATGAAGCCAGCATTACCCTGACACTAAAGGCAGACAAGATAAATGAATTCAGTAAAATTGCAGGATACAAAATCAACATACAAAAATTAGTAGTGTTTCTCTACTAATAAAATATTCAAAGAGGAAAATAAGCAAACAATTCCATTTACCAATAACAACAAAAAATCTAACCAAGGAAGTGAAAGACCTGCACACTGTAAAGTAGAAAATATTGATAAAAGAAATTGAGAAAAATAGTAATAAATAGAAAGCTGTGCTTTCTATGCTCATGGGTTGAAAAAATTAATATTGTTAAAATGCTCATACTAGTCAAAGCAATCTATAGATTCAATGCATTCCCTATCAAAATTCCATGACATTTTTCACAGAAATAGAAAAACAATTCTTAAATTCATATGGAACCACAAAAGAACCCAAATGGCCAAAACAATTTTTTTTTTTTTTTTTTTTTTTTTGAGATGGAGTCTTGCTCTGTCGCCCAGGCTGGAGCGCAGTGGCCGGATCTCAGCTCACTGCAAGCTCCGCCTCCCGGGTTTATGCCATTCTCCTGCCTCAGCCTCCCGAGTAGCTGGGACTACAGGCGCCCACCACTTTGCCCGGCTAGTTTTTTGTATTTTTAGTAGAGACGGGGTTTCACCGTGTTAGCCAGGATGGTCTCGATCTCCTGACCTCGTGATCCGCCTGTCTCGGCCTCCCAAAGTGCTGGGATTACAGGCGCCAAAACAATTTTGAGCAAAAAGAACAAAGCTAGAGGCATCACACTCTCTGATTTCAAAATACATTGAAAAGTGATTATAATAAAAACACAAGGCAATGGCATAAAAACAAATATGTTGATATGGTAAGGCTTTGTATCCCCATCCAAATCTTATCTTGAATTATATTACCCATAATCCCCCCAAAACCCACATGCTCAGGGAGAAACCAGGTGGAGGTAGCTGAATCATGAGGGTAGTCACCCCCATGCAGTTCTCATGATACTGAGTGAGTTCTCATAGGATCTGATGGTTTTATAAATGCGCTGTTCCCACTTTGCTTGATTTTTGACAAAGGTGCTAAAAACACTCAGTGGAGAAAGGACAGTCTCTTTAATAAATGGTGTTGGAGATAAATGGTGTTTGAATTTATAAGTGATGACTTACAGTATCTGTAGAAGAAATTTCTAAGCAACAAAGTTATCAAGATATGGCCTGGCTATTTCTAACAACCTTGCTAGACTTCAGATTTGCTTGAGGCCTGTAGCCTCTTTCTTTTGGTCAATTTCTCCCTTTTGGAATGGGAATGTTTTTCCAATGCCTTTTTCCCATGCCTTTTCCCCATTGTATCTTGGAAGTAAATAGTATGTTTTGATTTTATAGGCTCATACGTGGGAGGAATATGGATTCAAACTCAGATAAGACCTTGGACTTGGGACTTTTGAGTTAATGCTGGAGCAAGTTAATACTTTTGGGAATTGTTGAGATGGGATAATTGTATTTTGGAGTGTGAGAAGGATATGAGATTTGGGGGCCAGGGACAGAATGATATAATTTGGACATCCCCTCCAAATCTCATGTTGAGATATAATTGGTTTCTGGTTCTTGGGGGTGGATCCCTTGTAACTTGGTACTGTCCTCATGATAGTGAGTGAATTCTCACAAGATCTGGTTGTTTAAATGTGTATGACACCCTCCCTTATTCTCTCTCCTGCTCCTTCTCTCTCCATATGATGCGTCTGCTTCCATTTTACCTTCTACTATGAGTAAAAGCTCCTTGAGGCTTCCCCTGAAGCTGAGAAGATGCCAGCACCCACCATGCTCATGCAGCCTGCAGAGCCATGGCCAATTAAACATCTTTTCTTTACAAATGACCCAGTATCATGTGTTTCTTTATAGCAATGCATAAATGACCTAACACATGCTGTATTATAGAAACTCATAACTTAGATATAATGAACAAGTTGAGATACAAACTATCATAGTTGACTCAAAAGAAGGATAACTTGAAGGATAACTAAAATAACGTATTAAATTGGTAATTTAAAATATTCTCACAAAGAAAATCCCTGACCCACATGGATTCATAATGAAGTCTGTCAAATATTTAAAGGAGAATTTATAGCACAAGTATTGAACAGTTAAGAATAAAAGTTAATTTATAAAAATGAAATTAAGAAATTCAATTCAATTTGCCAATAACATCAAAAATATAACTTGCTTAGGAATAAATTTTACAAATGAAGTGCAAGACTTGTACATTGAAAACTATAAAACGTTGAAATAAATTAGTAAATAAATAGAAAGTAATTCAATGTTCATAGATCTACTAATTAATATTGATAAGATAACAATACTATTTATATTGATCTATAGATTCAACATAATCCCTAACAAAATACCAATTGCTTCTTTTTGCAGAAATTAATAAACTGATCTTAAAATTCATATAGAAATTTAGGGGATGCAAAACAGTCAAAACTTTTTTGAAAACAAATGATAAAGTTGAAGGACTCACACTTCTCTATTTCAAAACTACTACAAACCTATAGTAACATAACAGTGTGATATTGGCATAGATATATATAGAGAGAGATAGATCAGTGGAACAGACTGAGTCCAGAAATAATGTTTTAACTCAATAGTCTATTGGTTTTAGACAAAGTTGCCAAGACAATTCAGTGGTGGAAGGAAAACTCTTTTCAACAAATTATGCTTGGAGAACTAAGATGCTAGATAATGAAGGTAGACCTTACACACTTATTTATTTACACCATACACAAATATTTACCAAATGTGAATTGAGGATATAAATGTAATAATTAAAACTATAAAACTTTTAGAAGAAAACTTAAGAATCTTCATAATCACAGGTTAAGCCATGCATTTTTACACATAACACTGACAGTACAAGACACAAAGAAAAAATTGAATAACTTGGACCTTAAAAAATTAAAATATTTTGAGCTTCAAAGAATAGAATCAATAAGGTAAAAATGCAGCCCTTGAAATGGAACACAGTAGTTGCAAATCATATATCTAGGGTCTCATGTCCAGAATGTGAAGAACTTGTAAACCTCAATAACAAGAAGACAATTAACCAAATTTAAAAATGAGTATATTAGCTGAATAGATACATTTTCAGAGAAGATATAGCAAATAAGCACGTGAAAATGTCCAATGTTATTGTCATTAAGCAATTCCAAATAAAAACCACAATGGCATACTAATCCATCCCCACTATCATGATTAACATATAAAAGAAAGTATTAAGTGTTGATATGGATGTAGGGAAGTTGTAACTCATACATTTCTCTTGGGACTGTAAGATGAAGCCACTTTGTGAAACAGTTTGGCAGTTCCTCAAATATTAACCATAATGTTACATTTGCCTGGTGTATTAGTTCGTTCTCACATTGCTAATAAAGACATACCTGAGACTGGATAATTTATAAAAGAAAGAAGTTTAATGGACTCACAGTTCCACATGGTCAGGGAAGCCTCAAAATCATGGCGGCGGGTGAAGGGGAAGCAAGACACGTCTTACATGGTGGCAGACAAGACAGAATGAGAGCCAAGTGAAAGGGGAAACCCCTTATGAAACCATCAGATCTCATGAGACTTATTCACTACCATGACAACAGTATGGAGGAAACTGCCCCATGATTCAATTATCTCACACTGGGTCCCTCCTACAACACATGGGAATTATGGGAGCTACAATTCAAGATGTGATTTAGGTGGGGACACAGCCAAACCATTTCACTTCTGGCCCCTCCCAAATCTCATGTCCTCACTTTTCAAAACCAATAATGTCTTCTCAACTATCTCCCAAAGTCTTAATTCATTTTAGCATTAACTCAAAAGTCCACAGTCCAAAGTCTAATCTGAGACAAGGCAAGTCCCATCCACCTGTGAGCCTGTAAAATCAAAAGCAAATTCCTTACTTACTAGATACAATTAGGGTACAGGCATTGGGTAAATACAGCTGTTCCAAGTGGGAGAAATTGGCCAAAACCAAGGGGCTAAAGCCCCATGCAAGTCCAAAATACAGCTGGGCAGTCAAATCTAAAAGCTTCAAAATGATCTCCTTTAACTCCATGTCTCACATCCAGGTCACACTGATACGAGAGGTGGGTTCCCATATCTTGGGTGGCTCCACTCTTGTGGCTTTGCAGGATACAGCCTCACTCCCAGCTACTTTCATGAGCTAGTGCTGAGTGTCTGCAGTTGTTCTTTCCCATCACATCATCAGGCTGCAAATTTTTTGAATTCTTATGCTGTTTTCCTTTTAAAACTGAATGCTTTTAACAGCACCCAAGTCACCTCTTGAATGCTTTGCTGATACCCTAAATCATCTTCCTCAAGTTCAAAGTTCCACAGTCCTCTAGGGCAGGGGCAAAATGCTACCAGTCTCTTTGCTAAAACATATCAACAGTCACCTTTTCTCCAGTTCCCAACAAGTTCTTTATCTCCATCTGAGACCACCTTAGCCTGGATTTTACTGTCCATATCACTCTCAGCATTTTGGTCAAAGCCATTCAACTAGTCTCTAGGAAGTTCCAAACTTTTCCACATTTTCCTATCTTCTTCTGAGCCCTCCAAACTGTTCCAACCTCTGCCTGTTACCCAGTTTCAAAATCGTTTCCACATTTTTGGGTATCTTTACAGCAGCACCTCACTCTACCGGTATCAATTTACCTTATTAGTCTGTTTTCAAGCTGCTAATAAAGACATGACTGAGACTGGGTAATTTATAAAAGAAAGAGATTTAATAAACTTACAGTTCCATGTGACTAGGGAGGCCTCACAATCATGGCAGAGGGCAAAGGGGAAGCAAGACACATCATACATGACAGCGGGCAAGAGAGAATGAGAGCCAAGAGAAAGTGGAAACCCTTTCTAAAACCATCAGCTCTTGAGAGACTTACTACCCCATGAACAGTATAGGGGAAACTGCCCCCATGATTCAGTTGTCTCCCACCAGGTCCCTCCTACAACATGTGGGAATTATGGGAGCTACAATTTAAGATGAGATTTGGGTGAGGACACAGTTAAACCATATTACCCCAGAATTCCACTCCTAAATACACACCTAAGAAATGAAAATATGCATTAATGCAAAACTTATATACAAATGTTTATAGCAGTATTATTCACAGTTGCCATAATGTGGAAAAAGACCGAATTTCCATCAGTGAGTGAAGGAACTTTTAAAAAGCATGTACATATCATTATAATAGAAAAGTTTTTGGTGAAAAAAGTGATGAAGTACTGATACATGCCACAATTTGTGTAAACCTTGAAACCATTATGATAAATAAAAGAAGCCAGTCACAAAAGGCCACATGTTTATGATTGCTTTTATATGAAATCTCCAGAATAGGCCAATTCATCCGGACATCAAGTAACATAATGGTTGCCACCTTTGGGACATGGGGTAAGGGACATTATTGCTGATGTGTAAGAGTTTCTTTTGGGAATGATAAAAATATTCTAACATTAGATTGTGATGAGATTCAACATATCTTTACATATATGAAAAATCAACAGAATTGTGCATTTTAAAAGGGTGAATTTCATTGAATTGCATCTTAATAAGCCTTTTTAAAAATTATAAAATTCATATAATGTTAATCTTTTAGAGTGTACAATTCAGTGACATTTAACACATTCAAAATATTTTGGAACCATCACAGCATCCAGTTCCCCCAAATTTCTACCATCCCAAAACAGAACCCCTTGCCTATTAAGCAATCACTCACCATTCCCCTAGACCCTGGTAGCCACTAGCCTGTTCTCTGTTTCTATGGTTTTATTTATTCTGAACATTTTGTATGAATGGAATCATACCATATGTGACCTTTTGTGTTGAGTTCTTTCACTTAATATAGTGTTTTCATGGTTTATGTGCATTGCATTATGTACTTCATTGTACTTCATGAGCTGTTAATTGTTCCTGCAATAGCTGAAAATATTCTCTTATGTAAGCTATTTTTAAAAATGCTTTCAAAAACTCAATTGGAGACCAATGGACACCACTAATGCAAGCCAGCTCCTAGAGATCTCTGTGACTGAAGTCAATTTCTTTTAATAAATTTGTTTAGTATGAAAAGAGAAATACAAAAGTTATTTTAAAAATCCACTAGCAGTGGGTTAGCTGAGACAAACCTTTTCGTGAAATGATTTAAACAAAGTTAAATAAAATGAAAAATTAGCATATCAGAGACATCAGTATGCCACCGTTGAATATATCATACATGTACACTAAACAACTTCAGAAATATGATTTACCTGTGTTTTCCCACTCCCTTCAGAAAGCACCTTTGCATAATACACTGTGTGGAATTCTGTCATATGAGAAAGAAATTTATTTCTTATAGATTTTCTATAATCTCTTATATTAGAGTAACAGTATTTTATGATGTGTACATTCCTTTTACTACCATTAATCCTTTCATAGACAATCCTCTCAGCTGTGCAGGACAGAGCTCACTGTCCCTTTCTTATGTTTGAGGACTCTGAGTTTCAAAATCTTACTAGCTGTACACTAGTGAAGGGGTAGAACCAAGCCTTTTGAGTCTGGGTCTTCTGAAGCCAACTTTTAGCTTTATTTTACCCTTTTCCATGAATTACATTTTTCAATGAATAAAATTAAACTACAATGTCAAGGAACCATGTTTATTAACATGCATCATCAAACAGCCTTCACTAGAATAATATGTGACGTTAATTGATACAGGTTTTGATGGGTAATCTAAAATATCTTTGCTGAAATGCTGGCTTATGGCTATTGCTTTTATGATCTTTTCTACTGTGAGAACAGTCTTGCATGGTGATGCTAATTCTCTCCCTGTTATCTGTTATCAGTAGAATGACTCTTGATGTAATATGTCCTTTTTATGGCACTGGCCTGAATTTAATGTTCAATGTAAATTTCAATCTTTTAAATATCTGCAAAATAGACTCTTTTTATAAAAGTGGCACCAATAAGAGAGTTAAGATGATTTTTTAATGACAAAGGAAAATAATAAATATGTGTTTATTTTAAAACTTAAAATAGAGCATTGAAAAATGTGATTATATGGCACATTATAAATAGAACAAAAGTCAAAAGAAGATGTAAAATAAACTTCTAATAAGATGTATTGGCTAAAAATCTTGTATTTTATGGGAAAATGAATCAAATTGTCACTCAGTTATGTACCCATAAGGTGATACAGTTTTATCCCCATGAAATTGGAGATTTAGTAAAATTGATACATTTAGGATTAAAATGTGGTATGACTTAATATTAGAATCACAGTGAAGATTTCAGAAAAATATTTTGAGTTATTATGTACTTCAATCAAAATCTAAGCTGGACAACAAACATGGAAGAAATAAGATTGCATAAAATTTGTTGGTGTATTTTAAGGTAGATATTTTTTAACAAGTTTTTTTTTTTTTTTTAAGTAGCCACAGGGACTGTTAAATGTTAGTGTCTGAAGTAAGTTAAAATAACCTTTTCACTGGAGAGAACCAAAGGTTTGACTTTAATAGTCAACAATTCATATTTATTATCAGAAAGAATGACTGAAGAAACCAACAATTTGAAACCTCATATTATTGTTTATGTAGATTATTATCAAGATTAACTGGCTTATACTAGAAATCTTGAAAAGCCAATTCATCTGGTTATCCGGGTATGTATTTTAAAATCAGTAAAATGTGGAGAAACCACCTGGACTTTATATGTCTTAAGAATTGATATTTAAAAAAAAAAATTAAAAGACCTCTCTGAGATTTTTGTTTGTTTTAGTAGAAGGGCTTTTCATAGCAAATTTTAAAAGCTTAATGGTATACAACTTGGAGTCAGAAAAAAATACCTTCTTTTGGTGTTGTAGGTGCTTCAATTTATTTTCAGAGGTAAAAAATTCTTAGCTCTTCCACCTGAATACCTAGGGCTGTAAGAACCATAATACTTTTTTCAGGCATATGGGGACCTCTTCAACATCCCAAAGCTATTTGTTCCTCCCCGCTCCTAGCAGGGCTAACGCTAACACACACATGCTCTTGATCTGAAACATAACTTAATCTGCAGTGGTCAGACATAATAGTTACTCAAAAAATAGCTGATATGTGAATCTATGCATTAACTAGTATTGGAAGTAATTTCCAACAATGTAACCTTTAATACACAGTACTGATCTAAAGTTCGTTCAGGAACAATATATTTATTGCTAGATGATAATCTGAAATAGATGTAGTTCATGCATTCTTCCAGATAAACTAATGATTATCATTCAATTATAATGCTGAATTCTAAGGCCACATATCAAGGTGCCATTCTTTTGATCTTCCCATGTAAAAGTGATTTTTAAATTCTTAGAAATAGTCTATTATGCTTGGTAAAGTGTATTCTATTAATTAGTTTTGTGAAAATCTTAGTTATTTTTATATTAAATTGTAGACTTTTGGGAGAAATATATTCAATGTTATTGAGCCTTTTTGTAGTTACTAAATCCTGTGACTGATCATATTTCCTCCCTTTAAAAACTATTTGATTTAAAATATATACGACATTGTTTTGATATAAATTTTAAAACATTGAAATGTTTTAAAAGTAAGGAAAATGGAGCTGAAATTGTCCCCGTATCCAGTATTACCTCCTTGCAAATATATAGAATTTCACACAATATATTTTGTAATTTAATGTTATTTTTGTCTTCATCAGTTTTTCCTATAATATTTATCTTCATTATATTTCATTAACTTTTTAAACAATATTGTCTGTATTTTTGTATGCTCACAAAATAAATCCTTTTAGATGACAAATGAAATCCTTTACTGAAAAAATTCAAAGGCTTTGATTTTAATATGTATTATTATGCATAATAAGAAACTGTTTTCATTCTCTGGAAATTTTTAATGTAAATGTAAAATATTTGAAGAAATTATAAAAAATATATTAATCTGTATATATTTTTGAATCTGACTTCAAAATGATACACGAGGCTTAGACATACATGTGTCATTTGATAACTATCTTAAATAAATATAAATCAAAAAGCATTTTCATTATTACTTCAACTATAAAAGCACAAATTCAGTAAGTACTTTAAATCTTGGAAGAATAACTTGAAAACTACAATAAGTAGTGTAAAAAGTGAGGATGAATGTGACTGAACTTGAAGAAACTGTGGGACATAAATGAAAACAGACTCTTATCAGCACATAGGTCCTCTACATGTGGATGTGATTACACAGAGATGTGTAAAGTCTTAGTGATATCAGTATGGTCTTGAAATACTTAAATACCCTTCAAGACAAATTATACCTTCAACTTAACCACAAGTCAATGAATACATCCTATGATAGGATCTCTAAAGACCATGTATATGTATATATAGCCAGAATATATATGCATATATATAGCCAGAATACTCCTATAGTAACTCTTAAGTACACAGTGATGGTCAGCAAGTGATACAATACTAAATACTTACTTGGAGCTTAGCCAAACAGTTGGATGGATAAGCCATGAACAACTGAAATTCATGATTACATTAAATAAGAAACACAGTTTCTAAACTGTCCAATATTTATTATTCATGCTTGCTGTTTGGAATCAGGCATAACTACATTAGTTTTGAACCAAACAATGTTAAAATAGTCACATGCTTATACAATTACTTACAGGAATAACAAGAGTTAACTATATTTTAGGTACCTTCACATACTTCTTTAATATTTTGACTAACTAGTATGTTAATAGATGTCCATTCACTAGGTCATATATTTTACAAGTCTAAAAAATTCATATTATTATCCTAAAAAACAACAGGCAATAAAAAGGTTTAATTATCATAAATTCCTATAAACTTTGGGAATAAACTTTTAAAGTTAAGCTCAACATTCACCTAATTGAACTGCTAATATTTCTGTAAACACCACTTTTTTTTTGGTCATACAGATATTTTATACTTGATCAATCTTTTTAAAAAGGTAGTACATATTTTCCTATCATGAATACTGTGGTCCTGAATATATATTTACAGTAACTTTTACTTGTATTTTGGATTATTTATTTGTGACAGATTTCTAAAGTTAAAAGTAATGAATAAAAATGCGGGAATATTTTAATATCTCTTGATACTTGTCTACAAATGATAGGGAATGTATCATCCCACTGTTACATGAGAATGCCATTATTGCTGCATTATAAATTTTAAGGCTTTGGTAATTCAAATGTTGAAAATCACCCTCTCCCCATATTTGAGAGTCACTACTGGCTCTGACTGTCCCTGCCAAGCAGGCTGCCCCTTTTCTTTCTCTGTCCTTATTTTTGGTGTTTCCTGCCACTTTTCTGTTGAACTCCAGTGTTCTCTCTTGGATAATGTATTTGAGGTATGGTTTTCTCATACATTGTTTTTGTTCTTATAAGTGGATAAGGTGTCTATGAGATGTCTCTAGTCAGTCATTTTGAACCAGTCATACCTCATTTTAAAAATTAGTATTCCTTTTATTCTAATTGAATACTCTGTAATTGGTTATTTAAAAGATAATTCCCATTTTAAGTGCTCTTCTAAGTATGTCCTAGCCTGCTTTCAAGTGAATTCTTTAAAATACTTTTTCCTGTACTCTGCTTCTGACAAACCGGGTAATTCACTGTTCTTTATCAACCTTCCCAGCTTGACTGAAGACCATGAAGTACTCCATGTTACCTGCTTCTGTGTCTTGTTCATTTGATTTCCTAACATACAAATATTTTTCCTTCCATTATCTGTCAATCAAAATTGTATCTACATTTCAAGATCCATCATAAATGCTTCTTTTTCATGAAGTCATTCCATATCTTTCCCATCAGGCACAATTTATTTCTTCTTCAGACCTTCATATCATTGTAGATACTCATTTAGGGATGTTTGCCTTGTGATGCTTCTTGTAATTATATACTTTGTAATTTCCACAATACCAGAAGAGTATTTGTTTTTATTTTGGAACAAAGAGTATCAATATTTGAAGGCAGTTTCAATAGAAGCTTTGAGCTCAAAATAGAATGAAATAAATTTCTTTACATCCCTTCCAGTTAGCTGTATAATATTTACATATTTGCTTTTTTATTCTCAAAATAAATATTCACTTTTTTTGCATATTGTCTTCTACAAGTTATTGCATTAGTCTAAGCAAGGTTATTAGACTTGTGTCTTAAAATAACTACTCCTGGTACCTTAGAAGAGGAAAAATTAGACCTATGTGAAATAATCCCATTTCCAAAGGTTCTTTAATATAATAAAAGCTATGAAGAGGCCATTTATTGCTTTGTTATCTTATCTCTGCAACCATTTAGACTTTATAAAGAGATTCCATAAATTAATCCATCTGGCTTAAAATTTATATAACTTTCCTATATTTCCTAGGCTTCCATATAAGGGCCTGAGAAAAAAAATTGACCATCAAAGAGTTTTATTAGTGTTTCTTTTTCTTTTCTTTTTTTTTTTTTTTTTTGAGACGGAGTCTCGCTGTGTCGCCCAGGCTGGAGTGCAGTGGCCAGATATCAGCTCACTGCAAGCTCCGCCTCCCGGGTTCACACCATTCTCCTGCCTCAGCCTCCTGAGTAGCTGGGACTACAGGCGCCCGCCACCTCGCTTGGCTAGTTTTTTATATTTTTTAGTAGAGACGGGGTTTCACCGTGTTAGCCAGGATGGTCTCGATCTCCTGACCTTGTGATCCGCCGGTCTCGGCCTCCCAAAGTGCTGGGATTACAGGCTTGATCCACCGTGCCCGGCCCCATCAAAGAGTTTTATCTTATTCCTCAATAGACAGAATTCTAAGGAAAAAAAAAAATAGTTGATCTTCAAATATTTTATAACATTCTTTGGAGAGAAATACTATAGAGAATCATTAATTAAGCTTTCATTTATTCGACGAGTGTTTTTGCTAAATGTCTAAAATTATCCAGGCTCTGTGATGTGAGCTGGAGATACAGAGAGCAGTCAGAGTTTCTTCTCTCAAGAGGTTACAGTCTATTGACAGAGACTGAAAACAAAGAGTGCCATGGCAAAAATTCTGTGAAGAAAGGTAGCAGATGAGGCCTGTTAATTAGGCTGGATGAGGGCAGGGCTGAGGTCAGAAAAGGCTTCCCTGGTAGATAGATAACACTTAAACTCAATTTTATAGGGCAAGGAGGGATTTGCCGCTGACAATATGACCTTATTCATCCAATTATAGTTCCTTGAAACTTTTAAGTCCTTCTAGAACAGCTGATTTTAGCTGAAGGTCTTTGTACCAGAGAGTGGGAAATCTTTAGCAAGATTCACAATCATGCTTGCTTTAATCAAACTTTGTAATTGGCCTTTAACTTTTCAAAAAGTCACTATCAAAATGATTAAACTTTCCCTAGTATTTTTAATTCTTTTGTAATGCCTTTTGTTCATTAATAAAAGTATAGTTAAGAGCTATTTTCAAATATGGGGTCCTGCACTAGGAGATTTCTCAAGTCCTTATAAGAATAGTTCTTTGACTTTTCATGTAATAGAAGCTGGGTATATAAACACTTCTATGAAACTTATTCCTAACCAACTTGATTTTGATAAATTCCTTTACTTTTGCAGAGTCTGGGAATCATTATTTAATGGGCTGGAAATCAGTATTATTTCCTTGTTATCTGATTTTTCTTAAATGCTTGTATTTTTCTTAAAAAATACATGAAATCATTTTATGTATTTTGAATGTTTGAATAAGGAATCCATGCTATTTGTTTCTTCTCACTGGTTAAATATTTCGAATGCTTATATTTATCTTGCATTATTAACAAATGTCTTTTTTCTCACAGTTCCTACATTTAATACCACTTTATGCTCTGTTAGTAATATTTTAATTGTTCTTTGAGAGCTTAACTAGATAGTAATCTTTTTTAGACAGTTTTTATAGTATTTAATAATTTGTCTATAAATTTTGGGATTTATGTCAAATATTCTTTGAATTCTATTTTGAGAAGCTTTTGTAAATTCAGTTTCTGCTAAATTTTATACTTTTCTCTGAATTCTTCATTTTAACTCCATTTATATTGTTAAATTTTTTGTTTGAATAAGGATCCTTTTCCTTTTTTATTATCCTCTAGTACATCTATACAGAAGTCACCCAAAATTTCATCTCACTCTGCATATATGTCTGAAATTTAAAAAAAAAACTTTTATTTTCAAATTTCTTCTAAAATAATTTTGATAGATTTATGAATACACCAACTATGTTAATTTAAGGAAATAATTGAGGGTCAATTTCTGAACTCTGTTACAAATACTGTATTAGTCCATTTTCACACTGCTATAAAGGAATACCTGAGACTGGGTAATGATTTATAAAGAAAAGAGGTTTAATTGGCTCATGGTACCACAGTCTGTATAGGAGCCATGATGCTGGCATCTGCTCAACTTCTGGGGAGGCCTCAGGAAACTAACAATCATGGCAGAAGGTGAAATGGGAGCCAGCACTTTATATAGCTGAGAGCAGGAGGAACAGAGAGAAGAGGGAGATGCCACAGAGTTTTAAACAACGGGATTTCATGAGAAATCTATCACTAGAACCGCATCGAGAGGATGGTGCTAAACCATTCATGAATGATTCACTCCCATGATCCAGTCACTTCCCACCAAGGCCCCATCTCCAACACTGGGGATTACAATTCAACACAAGATATGGGCAGGGGCACAGATCCAAACCATATCGAATGGTAAGAATTCTTTTAATTCTCATTGAGGTGTATAAGATCTATAAAACTAACATACATTTGTACATATATATTTATATATACATTTTATATATACACATAACTACATAAATACGCACATGCAAATTACATGCACAGAGCACTCCTATGTGTGTATGTATGTTTGTATGTATGTGTGTATCCTTCAGATGTTAGAATACATATGAAAACTTCCAGAAATTGACGTACTTTGTAACTTTTGATGAGTTACTTTATCATTCTGAGCCTTGGTTTCTTCATCTGAAATATGCACTAACAATGTATGATTTTCTGGGTTATTGGAAGAATTAGTGTTAGAACATGTAGCACAGTGCATGACAAGCATTTCATGCTTGGTATGTGATATTTACTCTTCATGGCATGTTTGGTATATATGAATAACAGGAATAGCTGTTTCTAGATTTAAGAAATCTAGATTAAAACGTTGCTTCTTAATGAGTCATTTATTTAGGAATAGCCCATCAACCCATTTGTCATTAAGATCTGAAAACATTAACTTCTATTTTATGGAGAACATCTAGTGAAAGGTATACTTACAGTTCTAATCAAGCACTATTATTTTGCTCAATAATTAACAATGTCTTTTTTACAAGTCTATTTAAAAAGAGACTTATTTGTAACATCTCAGGAAACTTACAATCATGGCAGAAGGCAAAATGGGAGCCAGTACTTCATATGGTTGAGAGCTGAAGGAAGAGAGAGTATGAGAGGGTGCCACATAAGTTGTTCTCTTAGGAACAAGTAACTCATACTACCAAATCTCTTTCTAGACTTGTTTTTGTATTATAATGTTTATATCTTAAACATGCATTCATAGGCAGACATATATTTACTTTTATTTTAAACTTTTTAAATGAACATATATTACTTTGTAATATATTTTTTAACTGAAAATGACACATGCTAAATAACACATTGTAGTCTTATTTTATCATAATTGAAATAATATCCCTAAGCAATGTATTTCAAGAATGAGACAGAGAGGGGAGGGGAAGGGAAGAAAGAGAGAATTCTATGTTAAATTACAAAGACTAGTATCGTCATGTGGAACTGCCACTGGTTGTCTTCAAATACTGGCTCAACCACTACTGGCTCATCAAGCCTGGGAAGGATGTTTAATTTTTCACTGCTTTCAGTTTCCGCAGTTGTAAAGTTGAAGCAATTATAGTGCCTGATTCATAGGGTTATAATATGTGTAGTAGTATAGTGTCTGACATATAATAAAATGTTCACAACCAAGAAAGAGTCAAACAATATTTGCTGTCATCTTGTGAACACTGATTTTTTTTCTCTAGTTTTTTTTTCTCCATTATATTTGCATAAGCTTCCATTTAATTGATATATCATAGCATCAGGACATTTCACCCCTAAACACTTCAGAGTGTATCTAGGATTCAATATTTGTTTCTGACACTTTATTTTTTAAGGCAAAATTTATATACAGTGATGTGCATATACATATATATATATATATATCTTAAATGTATCACTTGATGAGTTTAGACAAATACTGTATCCCAGATCCATAGCAAGCTATCGAACTTTACCATCACCCCAAAAGTTCTGTTTATACTTCTTCCCAGTCAGTCTCTTGTCTATCCCATAGGGGCAATGGCTCTCTCTCTCTCTCTTTTTTTTTTTTTTAATTCTCACTATGAATTAGATTCACATGAATAATTTAAAACTTTATAATGAAATTAGACAGCATGTACTCTTTTGTGAAAACTTTATTCCAATTAACATAATGCTTCTGAGATTTATCAATGTTGTATGAATCAATAGTTCATTCCTTTTCATGGCTGAGTAGTATTCCATTGCAGGGACATACCAGAGCTTCTTTACATATGTTCTTCCAGATGGACACCTGAGCTTTTTATAGCATTGAACTATTATGATAAAGCTGCTAGTAACATCCTTGTACAAGTCCTTTTTGGACATCTACTTTTATTCCCCCTGAGCAAATACCTAAGAGCTGAATTACTGGGACATAGTTTAGAAATATGTTTCATTTAAAAAACAAAAAAAAACTGCCAGATATTTTTGCAGAGTAATTGTATAATTTATACTCCCACCAACAATGTGTGAGAATTTTAGATGTCTCACATCCATGCCAATATCTGATTCTTTCAGTTTTTAAGCTTTTGGTTATTGCAGTCTCCTTCCTCTGTTTCCAAATAAATTCACTTATTCAAAAATTCGGATTTGTATAAGTATGGGTAATTCTTATTTTTTCTCGTGCCTTTTCAGTAAGTTTAATTTTGTAAAAGCATTTTTAGCAATAAATTCAGCATTTTATGAAATTAAAAAATCAATTTAGCTAAAAACAGTTATGTATGTACTTGTGCAAATCATTACAGTACTTGTAGCTTGCGATACAATTTCAGGGACTTCTTTACATTGAAATGCAAATATACTGTATCCCAAACCAACTGGAGTAAAGATAATGGTTTCAGAGAAATGTGTTGGATGATGAAATAAATAATCTGAATTATGATGAAGAAACTACAAAAGAGATTCATGTGAGATATTTGAATATTTATGCTTTTCATATTAAACACAGTTTTTTCTGAAGTGATATTATGTAATATGAGGTTTTTAACATTATTGTTAACTAATTTAATTACTATTATTAGATACAGTCTTTTCATCTACATCTTTAACATTTCACTAATTTAAATTGGCCAAAACTTTTAAGATAATCTTTGCATTGGTAAAATTTGGTTATGTATATTAGTTTTAAAATTCATTTAAACCCTTTAGTAGTAACTACAACAACATAAAATTATTACATTCAGTGAATAATTGACAAAATAACACATTTAAAATACATGTAGATAACTTAGCATGACAATCTTTGATCTGGACATTGATCCTAGGAATATATTACACAATGAATGCAACACTGGGACTAAAAATCAGTCCTCCTCCTGCCTCCTAGACTAGCACTTGATCCATTTATTATACAGGCATTCCTCAGAGAAATTTCAGGTTTAGTTCCAAAGCACTGCAACACAATGAATATCATGATAACGTGAGTCACACACATTTTTTGGTTTCCCAGTGCATATAAAAGTTATGTTTGCATTATCATGTAGTCTATTAAGTATGTGATTGCATTATGTTTAAAAATATATATACCTTAATTTATAATACTTAATTGCTTAAAAAAATAGTAATGACCATGTGAACCTTCAGTGAGTCCTAATCTTTTTCTGGTAGAAGGTCTTGCCTCAATGTTGATGGCTACTGGCTATTCAGGCTGGAGGTTGCTGAAGATTGGGGTGGCTGCAGCAATTTCTCTCTCTCTCTCTCTCTCTCTCTCTCTCGATGGGGTCTTGTTGTTTTTGCCAAGGTTGAACTTGAACTCCTCCTGGACTCAAGTGATTCACCCACCTCAGTCTCCCAAGTAGCTGGGACTTCAGGCATGCAACACCATGCCCAGTTTGACTGTGGCAATGTCCTAAGAATATGGCAACGAAGTTTTCTGCATCAATTGACTCTTCTTTTTACAAAAGATTTATCTGTAGCATGTAATGCTGTTTGATAGCATTTTACCCATAAAACATTTCAAAATTTGAGTCAATTCTCTCAAACCCTGCCCAACTGCTTTATCAACTAAGTTTGTGTTACATTCTAAATCTTTTTTAAAATTCAGTGTTCACAACCTACTCATCAGAAGTAGATTTCATCTAAAGAAACTGCTTTCTTTGTTCACCCATAAGAAGCAACTCTTTGTTTGGTTTAAGTTTTATCATGAGATTGCAGCAATTCAGTCACATCCGTAAGTAAGCTCCACTTTTAATTCTAGACATCTTGCTGTTTCCACCACATCTGCAGTTTCCTCCTCCACCAAAGCCTTGGACCGTCAAAGTCATCCTTGAGGGTTGGAATCAACTTTTCCAAACTCCTGTTAGTGTTGATATTTTGACCCCTTCTCATGAATCACAAATATTCTTAATGGCATCTAGAATAATGAATCTTTTCCAGAAGGTTTTCAGTTTACTTTGCCCAGATCCATCAGAATAATTATGTCTGTGGTAGCTATAGACTTATGAAATGTATTTCTTAAATAATAAAACTTGGAAGTTGAAATTACCTCTTGATTGATAGGTTGCAGAATGAATGTTGTGTTAGCAGGCAGGAAAACAATATTCAACTACTTACACAATTCCATCAGAGTTCTTGGGTAACCAGATGCACTGTCAATGAGCAGTAGTATTTTGAAAGGAGTCTTTTTCTGAGTAGTTGATCTCAACAGTGGGCTTCAAATATTCATTATAGAATGCTATAAAAAGATATGCTGTCATCTAGGCTTGGTTGTTCCATTTATAGAACACAGGCAGAGTAGATTTAGCATAATTGTTAAGGGCCCTAGAATTTTTGGAATGGTAAATGAGTAGTGGCTTCAGCTTAATGTCACCAGCTGCATGTCACAGTCAGCTGACCTATGTGTCACCATCACCAGCTGTATGTCATCATCAACCTCTCCTTTGAAACTTTGAAGCCAGGAATTGACTTCTTCTCTCTTTTAGCTATAAAGTACTAGATAGCATCTTCTTACGATAGAAGGCTGTTTCATCTACATTGAAAATCTGTTTAGTGTAGCCATCTTTATCAATGACCTCAGCTCATCTTCTGGATAACTTGATGCAACTTCTGCATCAGCACTTGCTGTTTCACCTTGCACTTCTATGTTACACATATGGCTTCTGTCTTTAAACCTCATGAACCAAACTCTGCCAGCTCTCAGCTTTTCGTCTGGAGCTTCCTCACCCTCTCTTAGCTTTCCTGAAATTGAATGGAAATAGAGCCTTGCTCTGGATTAGGTTTAGTTTAAGAGAATGCCGTGGCTGGTTTCATCTATCCAGACCCCTTAAACTTTCTCAATATTGCAGTGAGGCTGTTTTGCTTCCTTATCATTCGTGTGTTCACTGTCATAGCACTTTTAAATTTTTACAAGAACTGTTCCTTTGCATTCACAGCGTGGCTTACTATATAGTGTAAAAGGCCTAGTATTCAGCATATCTCATCTTCCAACAAGCCTCTCTTACTGAGGTTAATCATTTCTAGCTGTTGATTCAAAGTAAGAGTCACATGACTCTTCCTTTCACTTGAACACTTAGAGGCCATTTTAGAGCTATTAATTGGCCTAATTTTAACATTGTTGTGTTTCAGGGAGTAGAAAGGCCTGAGGAGAGGGAGAGAGATGGGGAAACAGCCATTGAATAGGGCAGTCCAAACATGCACAACATTTACCAATTAAGTTCATTGTCTTATATGTGCATAGTTTGCTGTGCCCAAAACAATTACATCAGTGGTTACATCAATGGTAACATCAATGATCACTGATCACAGATCAAGACAACAGATACAGTAATAATGAAAAAGTTTGAAATATTGTGAGAATTACCAAAACGTGACACAGAAACACAAAGTGATCACATGCTATTGGAAAAATGGTGCTGATAAACTTGCTAGATGCAAGGTTGCACAAATCTTTGATGTGTAAAAAAATGCCATATCTGTGAAGCACCGAAAAGCAAAGCACAGTAAAACGAGATATGCTTGTATTGTGTTGCCTGGAAGGAAGTCTAGTTTAAGCTCAGACATCCAAGCAAGAATAATCTTTGCTTTAAAGAAGCATGTGAATCACTCTCCCATGGTCCCTGTGTATGAATTGTGACTAAGAAAGTCACACTAATTAGCACTCAGGTTAGAAAAACAGCAGACATGGCAAGCATTTGATGACTTTTAGGACATTTTAAAAAAACGATTGTCCCCGAAAATGAAATTTGTAAAGTTTCTATTTCTAGCAAGTTAATAAGCAAAGTGTATGAAAATATCTCCTGACAGCACTTGAGTAATTTGCTTCAGTCTTAGGAAGTAATGTAAATAAGAAATGGAGAAAGACACCATCCTATTCTTACCCCCTTCCAGGCTTCAGAAGAACTGGAATTAATTTAAGGTACATTAGAAATATTCACAAATGAGTATGTCTTTCAGACCTACAGGCACACAGTTTAACTTTAGGAATTGGGGTTAGATGACAGATTTTAGAGATTTATGTTATGGAGTAGGATATCTTTGGGAAAAACTCTTCTTTCTAGTAATAATCAGTCACCTTTTCCAGACTCTCTCCATTGTTAAGTTCTATAAGTGATTGTCATCATGTCCAGAGCAAAGATAAATGAATATTAAGGGTAGATATATATTGTTATTTATATAAAATAGGAAAAATGGCATTTTGTGTATTGGAGGGTCATAAACATTAAAAAACATTCAACGGCTTTTCTGGTCCCATTTTTCTCACAATGTCTCAAATCTATTAATATTTATATGTTATGTTTTCTTCCCCTGGAACCTATCAGGCTTTTCTGGACCCATTTTTCTCACAGTGTCTCACCTCTATTAATAATTATATGTAATCATGTTTTATTCCCCCAGAACCCATCAGTTCTATGAGAGGATAGCAACTATATGTAATTGTCTGAAAAGAAGAATCCAAATGTATAAACATGCTTTTGTTATTCTTGTTATTTGAGTAAACTATTTGAAAATGCCTATTACATTAAATTCATTGTTATAGAATACACTGAAAGAAATATGTTGAAAGTACCATAAGTGCAATATATGTATTAGTCATATCTATATCAAGGAGCCTGAACAATGGTACATATTTTTTGGCTTTGTTTTTTTTCAGTGATTGCAAATGATGGATTTTATGTAATACTGAAAGGCCTAGCTCGACCTCAAACAAATGTGTATAAAAACCTGATTGAAGGAAGTGATTCACCAGTCTCATTCATACCTCAGAATTTCCACAGCTTCATTTTGAGTGAAAAATTCAAAAACTCTACACTTGCTGAGATGTACCTACCTTCATATGACTCAATGGTAAGAGATGAGTATTTGCTTTTTCCACAAGTAACAAGACAACGTGCTTTTGTAAAACTTTATCTCTTCCAGACATTAAGATCCAGTATCTTTAGAGTCCTGAAATATTTAAAGTAATATAGCCTTTAAAATATAAATGATATTATTAATATTGACATTTGACTAAACATTTTTGATAAAGGATGCCTTCAACAGCATCCTGACCACTGGCAAGGTTTGTATGGTGTATTTGATAACAGATAAGGTTGATGTGGCTGGATCCCTGAAAGAGGGATAATAATAGTTTCAGATAAGGGAGAGAGAATAGGTCACTTGAGGAGAGAGAGACAGGAAGACTAATTGATTATGAAGGACCTTTAAATCAAGTCAAGAATGTGTGTTTATTATGTTTGTCACAAGAGCAATGCTACGATAGTCAAGTAGTTAATTTCATTACAATCAGAAATTCTTAATTGAGGAAAATCTTTTGCATCTATATAGTATTTCAAGACTATCAGCTGGTCAAAAATGAAAAGTTCCATATCTTTGTAAATCTCTGGATACTCCACATACGATAGAGGTCTGAATTGACTAGGATTGTGGCTGATAGTCAATTCTCAATTTAGGGTGATCAAGATGTCCACAGTAGAAAAGAGTCAAATAACCAATTAAAACCAAATTATTTAGCATTATGGGGTGCAATCAGAAAAATCCAGAACTAATATCACATTCAAGAGAAATAAGCATGGATCATACCCAGAAAGAAAAACAAGGATAAAAATAAACAAGCCTATAAAAGTGTATTATTCATTTCACATGAATGAATGATGTTTCTTCTTGTTAGGGATGGGAAAAAATGCATTTGCCATGTCAGTGTCCACATATAATGGACCTAATGCTATTTTAATCTGCTCTAGCAAATATGCCACATTTAGCACAACAGCTATAATTAGGGCTGTTTCCTGATTGAATTTCTAGTAGTTGAATTCAGTCTTCAAAGACCTTTTTTTTTTGAATGTTCAAACTCATATATTAAATGGGGATATGATGGGAATCACCAGATCTGCATTCTGCTTTAGGTCGTTAGGAGCAGTACTAATTTCTGGCATTCCACCTGAGATGTGATATTGTTTTCAATTTCCTATCTTGACCAGAGTGGGGAAAAGGGTAGAGAGAAGTTTCAGAGGCTTCCACTTAATCTTTACTGTGATAGCTCTTACTGCACAGGCCAAGAAACCAATGTGGAAACTCTACCCACTACCACGTATCCATTTAAATTATGCTTTTAGGGACCACGGATATTGCCCGTGGGGTAGGCTTATGGACCCAGTGAAGCCACTGGGAACCAGACCTGAACCAAAACTCTACTTTTTAGAAATTCTGCCTATTTATTCTCTGTAACAAGTGACCATGATGACATTTTATGTATCAAGGCTTTAATGTCACTATCTCAAATTTTAGAGCTCCACTTCTCCATCTGGGCCCCAGCCTTAGAATAAAATAATTAAAAAAAAAAAAAATACTTGCCAAGGTTGAGACTGCTGTAGCAGAGCTCCAGAGAGCATAGATAGGAATATATTTCTATCTATGTGCATATCTATCTATATCTCTATCATCTATGTATCTGTCTACCTACCCACCTACCAATTATCTATCTACCTACCTATTTATATTCCAAGTCAGATTCTCAGATTTTTCTGCCCTCTAACTGTTGAAAATGAGATTTTCTTTATATGCAGTCAAAGAACCCTTCCATTAGATAATTCATCTTAAATGGGTGATTAATTTTCCTCTTCCTTTTATTGTATTCCTTTAGTGCACTGAGAGCTCCAGGCAGCAATCATCCTATGCCATGGTCCTTATAAATACTCATTCTACAATATCTCAAACATCTGAGATACTGTACCTTCCAGTGCATTCCCTTCTAGTAGTACTTAATGCCTGCTTAACATCATTAAAATTTTATCAGTGGTACTGATACAGCGTGTCAGAGACTACCAGTGCTCCAGTCAGTGATAGATTTGTATTGCTCCCTGGCTGGCAGGCAGTTAAGCTCTACAACATTTTTTCTACTTTAGTAAAATATTTTGAAACAAATGAAAAGATAGAAATCAAGGCAGACAATTTTAACTTGCATCAACTCTGTGGTTTTTGTTGTTAAGTTTGCAGAAGGACAAGCGTATGATCATTGATAAATGTATTTCACATTGCTAAAAACTTAAAGTATCCTTGCTAACCCTGTCCCCTGTAGAAATTATGAGTTTAGCTGGTGTTATGAAACATGCCGATCTTTCCCTATTTCAAAAATTTCCCTTTTTGTGTATTTACTTAGTGGGCCTTTTTCAAATAAAAATATTACTATTTCCAAAGATCTGTGTCTAGGAGAGTTTTATAGTTTTGCACACGTAAAGGGCTATATTTTTCTTTCTCCCTTTTTTTGGCTTTTTTTTTTTTTTAACCATTATTTGCTTTTTTATTGCATTGTAACAGAGAACCAAACAACTAAGAAGAAGAAAAAAGTTGTAACATTTTCATGCTTCTATTTCACCCTCCAACAGTTTGGTATACAAATGGGGATCATTTGAGTATAACAAACATAAGGTGAAAAACATCTAATCCAAGGATCAAATTTATTTCTGATGAGGTAATGTATAGTTCTGAATAAAAATTATTAAAGCTCCAAGCATCTGCTGTTCTTCCTCTTTACTACACACTGGATGAAAAATGAGTGTGGTATAATTGTACAGTGAAACAATATTTTTGCTTTTCTCAGCATAGATTTACACATTGAAACTGAAAACTTTTTCATTAGAGTTAATTATGTAAGGAAAGAGATAAAAAATTACACATTTATTTACAAGATCACCAACTTAATGCTTCTAAGTAGCTTTAAAATCTTTCATTAATTTTATTTTTTCTAATTAGTCTTACAACTTTTAAAATTATAATAATAAATACATTCACATTTCTTAGAGACATCTCAGCATAGATATAGTATGGTCTATGCCAAAACACACACACACATACACACACATGCACTTCTATATTTTATATTTATATACTTCTATATTTAACATATATTGCTATCTGCAATAAAACATATTTTACTAAAATCTATTTTTGCTGTGATTAAATTCAGCAAAATTATAAAAGCAAATTATTAAGTTGAAGATTCTCAATAATTATTAAAATAACTTTCTAGTTTGTTAGTAGTAGTTTTCTTTGAAATACATTTGGAACTATGTGGAAAAAACTGATAAAAATATTTAATATACTCAACAAGCAGGGCCCAGTAAGAGTAAAATTATAAAATAGTAATTTGTTTTTTTTTTTTACACCAAAGGTTTCAAACAAGTGGTGTAGTATTACTCTTCCATGATACCTGGATCCTAGCACCTCAATCAGATCCTAGGTATTAATGAATAACCTCACTCTTTTTGGTCTTACAAATTCCAATCCTGTTTTTATATCAAATTTTCAAACTTTCATGTTTGATACTCAGCTTATGCCTTATTGTGCCATAGAATCCAGCAGCAGGAAGCATAATTTAAATCGATCTATCCTCGCTTCTTACTTTGCATGCTCTTTACACACTAGCTTGGTTTTTCTGGTTCTTTCCAGTGAGGAAAGGAAGGAGGCTGGGAATTAAACGCAAAATGGTAACGGGACCTTCTGTGATTGCATGTCCAAATGTAGGCTGGTTTCCTCAGGGTGTTGCTCCTCCTGCAGTCCCCTGGAGTGGGTGTTGCCTCCCAGAGGGCTTTTTAATACCGTACTCTTGATCCCTGGCTTCAGGCAGTGACCCCTTGAATCTCTTTTTAGGGTCGATTCATCCCTCCAGGAGGTTCTCCAGGGTTCTTCCCTTTTCATTCAGTTTAGCTGGATACTTTTTGCGTGTCCCCCCAGTTAATGGGCTAGGGAAAGTTTCAAGTTTACTCCACTACATTTCTGTGTCCTCATTCTGAGCCCAGAGGTCACTGGGAATAGAGGAGAAAGAAAACTTCAGTACTCTAAAAATTGTCATGAAGCAGGTATCTTTTGATCTTTGCTGTCAACTTCCTGATCTCATTTCTCAAGAGGATCTGGAATTTACAGTTGAAGGAGTTTGTGCTCATTTGAGATATTACTTGAAATTATGGACTTTGAATCTTATACTTACAATAGCATTCAGCACAAAAATCTGTACATGGAAGTTTATTTTTTATTTTTATTTTCTTATTTATTTATTTTTTTGAGACGGACTCGCGCTCTGTTGTCCAGGCTGGAGTGCAGTGGCCGGATCTCAGCTCACTGCAAGCTCCGCCTCCTGGGTTCACGCCATTCTCCTGCCTCAGTCTCCCGAGTAGCGGTACTACAGGTCCGCCACTACGCCTGGCTAATTTTTTTGTGTTTTTAGTAGAGACGGGGTTTCGCAGTGTTAACCAGGATGCTCTTGATCTCCTAACCTTGTGATCCGTCCTCCGCGGCCTCCCAAAGTGCTGGGATTACAGGCGTGAGCCACCGCGCCGGGCCCATGGAAGATTTTTGAATGGATAACAATGAAATCATGTGTCTAGCAGGGTGTCTCATACTAACACTGGAAAAATAATTACAGGCTCGCTACTTTGGTCTAGAAATGAGATTAGAAAGGCATGGAATACACAGTGATTCAATTCTTAGTTTTTGCCTATGTAAAAAAATAGTTTAAGTAATAGCGTATCAATACCAGTGCATTAAAAAAACAAAATGACATTTATTTGTGATCATTTTGGAAGCTATAATAATACCATTTATTTTCTTGGTAAGATAGGAAAAGGCAATGGTTCTACCTCTCTTTGCAACTGTGTAAGTTGGGGAACCAGAGATAATAAGCATATGTAGAGAATGTAAGTCAAAAATAAAATTCTAAGCCCCCAGCCAACTGAATAGACCCCTCATCTCAGCCAAGAACATTACAAAGTTAACCTGAAAAAGTAGTTGAGGACATAATTGCCAGGGGGGTCAGACATTCCTCATTATACCCTGTTGCTTTTGGTATTCAGGCACAACTGACCAGCATTAACGTTAAAACAGAGACCTTAAGACTGACAAAACACTCTTTGTAGCGGTAAAATACCAACATGATAGATGGCAGGCCCTGGAAGATATTGAAGTATTTTACCCTAAAATATATTTCTCTGACATATTGTGAAATGGCCCTGCAAAGCTGTCTCCTGTGGGGAAAATCTACATTCTGTAGAAAATTGCCTTCCCTTTCCAGGTCTTTTTCCTGATACAAGAGAAAATTAGCTAAGAATCTGGCCCCTTTTTAAGTCTGATAAGAAACATTTACAATCTATTATGTCTGAAGCCTGCTACCTGGAGGCTTCTTCTGCATAATAAGAACCTTGGTAGCTACAACCCTTTATATTAATGCAGATGCTTTATATTAACCCTTTATATTAATTAACCCTCTTATATTGATTCAAGGTCTTTAAATAATAGCTTAACTCTTTCAACTGATTGCCACTCAGAATGTCTTTGAATCCAGCTGTGACCTAGAAGGCCCCTCTTGGAGTTGTCCCACCTTTTCAGATAGAACCAATGTACATGTTACATGTATTGATTGAGGTTTTATGTCTCCTTAAAATGTATAAAACCAAGCTGTAGTTCAACCACCTTGGGCACATGTTCTTAAGACCTCTTGAGACTTTGCCTTGTGCTACAGTCACTTATATTTGGCTCAGAATAAATCTCTTCAAATATCTCAGAGTTTAACTTTTTTCATAGACAATAATTTAGTTGCTCATGGCATAAACTTAATTGTTGATATTTATATTAATTCTTAATGGGAATAAATCCCAACTCAAAAGTATTCTTTATTTTCTTGTATCAATTACTAGCTAGTGAGTCAATAACAAAAAATCTGAAAAAGGACAGGGTGGAGGGAGGAAATGTGGTGAAATCAACCTTCTGCCAGTATGTATATTTCCTTAATTTACAGTGAAGATATTTTGAGCAAATTAATCACTAAACCATCAGATCCTAACTTTTCCATTTCCCAAATACAAAATATTTCTAACCTGTGTTATCAGCACAACCTGTATTATTCAAGCTGAGGATAATGGAGTCATGAGTATTTTATGCATACTGCCCAGTACATCTGAAGTTTTATCAGGTATCTAGAGAAAATTCAGAAGGCATTGATAAATGGTACATCCAACTAAAAAAAGAATATCTCATTTCATAAAGCAGTTGAATAGCAATTCCATCTTCAGATCCTGGATAAAACTCAACTAATTATTTTCAAACAGACATATTCCAATTAATTTTAAGTTCTGTGTCAAGCAGACTATTGGGATATCTTGGAAGAGTAAAGGCAAAGTCATGTTGGATAATGACAAGGAATTTAAGATATTTAATTCTGCTGCCTCCAGATTTCTGATAATGGGTGCTGCCTGACCTTCTGTGTACACCGTTCCCTGTGGTCAGTGCTCCATATTCTTTTACTTGCCTCTTCATTATCCAGCATTCTTCACAGATTCATTCCCAGTGTGGTCTTACCTTGGTTCCCTACATCTTTTACCTCATTTATTTGTGGGCATTTTAAAAAATGTGTTTTATAGAGCATATTTTTAATATGCAACACAACTCCATTAAAAACCAAAATGAAAGGCAATTAGAAAAAGAAACTAAAGTTTTCAATTTAAGAAACACATATAAATTATTCATGATGCAAAACAGGAGTCACAATAAAGAATCAAAACTATTTCAATTAAGCAAAAACATATAAATATCACATATCAAAACAAAAATACCGTGAATCAAAACTTGTAACATATATATGCAGTGAAAAAAGATACAGAATGTGATTTGCTATTTAATATTGATCTACATGTGATCGGAGTATAAAGTTTACGTTTTGTTTTTTAATTTAAAAAAACTTTGTACAAATTTATGGGGAATATGAAACCCAAAAATTTGAGGCAAGTCTCAGTTAATTTAGAAAGTTTATTTTGCCAGGGTTAAACATGCATGCCCGTGACACAGCCTCAGAAGGTCCTGATGACATCTGCCCAAGGTATTCAGGGCATAGATTGGTTTCATACATTTTAGGGAGAGACGAGACATCAATCAATATATGTAAGAAGTACATTGGTTCCATCCAGAAAGGTGGGGACAACCTGAAGTAGGGAGGGGGCTTCCAGGTCAGGGGTAGGTGAGGGACAAATGGTTGCATCCTTTCATGTTTCTGATAAACCTTTCCAAAGGAGGCAATCAGGTATGCATCTATCTCAGTGAGCAGAAGGATGACTTTGAATACAATGGGAGGCAGGTTGGCCCTGACAAGTTGCCTGCTTGACTTTTTCCTTTAGCTTAGTAATTCTGGGGCCCCAAGACTTTCCTTTCACAGCCCCATGTGCAATTTTGTTATAAGTATATAACTGATAGTGATCAAGTCAGGGTATTTAGGGTGCCTAGCTCCTGAGTGTAATACATTTTTGTTTAACAATATCACCCTCCTTGCTTATCAGACGTTGAATTTATTCCTTGTAACTGTGTTTTTATGCCCTTTAACCCAATTCTCTTCATCTGCCCCTCCTCCACTTACTCATAGACATTTAAATGGTTCTTTGCTGCTTCTAGATGTCCCTGACTCATATCCCAGCCCCCAGTGTTAAGATGACTTCCTTTAAGTCAGGGATCTTATTTTTCTCTAATGCGTAGTATAGTACGCTAGGAGCTTTTAAGGTGTTCAATAAGAATAAATTAAATTAAATCCAGTTAAATTTAATTAGACAGAGCCTTCAAAATGTCAAAGATGAACTGTGAAATGAGCTTTGATTCAACTAAATTGCAACTGATAGAGGATTTAATCTATATTGATTAAAGTTCAGTTATATTACATTTATTTTATTTAAATTGATGTTTAAAAATATATGATTATTTTATTCTTAAAATGTAAATGTTAGAATATTCAGATGTTCGAAACTAAAATGTCAATCAGGAAATAGTTTTACTATAATAATGGCATTGGAACTTAACATCTAATTATCTCTCTGATCATTAAAATATTTAATACAGATAGCTTATAATATATTTATAACATGAAGATAGTTCTTAATCATCCCAACATATAGTTGCCTTTTGTTTTCATCAAGAGTTAAAATGTATGGTGTAACTAAAAACAAACATTAGATCATAGTAAATTTACTACTGTTTAAAAATAAATAAAAGTAAAAATTATACTTTGTATAAGATTTTTACACCTCTTCTATTATAAAAGCAGTAAAAGGGTTATGTTTATTGGTACATATTAAGTCTGTTTACCAATGCTTTTTTAATAACATCATAAAATAAGAAGACTTCACATATAAACATTAACTCAGATATTTCATTTCAAATACATACACTTAAATAAAATTAAAGCTTTCATTTCTTTAATCTTCCCCCCATTTTTTTAATACAACTGTTTCTTATTTGACTACATTTAGGAAGACATCAAAATGTAATCAAGCTTGCTGTTGTTTATCTCATTATATTAAGTATTGTATTCAAAGATTAAATAATTTCAACTTTATGTAAATTAAAAATAAGTGTTAAATTTGAAGGTAGGAAAATAAGTGTAATTTCTGGTTTATGGATGTTTGCATGCCTTCTGTGAAATGCCTGATATTGTGTACTCATTTTACTTTTGTTTTCTTTGTCTTTTTACCTATTAATTTATAAGACTTTTGAGTATAGTAGTGATATAATTTTTTAATATACATGTGTTACAAATATGATTTTTAAAATATATTGTTGATATTCTCAGTTTATCATTCTTTTATTATTATGGATATATTAATTTTTTGTTGTTGTTAATGTTTGCTTTCCCATTATTGGCAGTATTTATGATAAGAAAACTACTAATAACTGAGTACTTACTATATGCGCATTTCATTTAAAGTACCACAGGTTCTTGGACTAATATCTCACATCCATTGGTTTATTTTGCTTTAGTGCCTATTTTATCTTCATAAAATTTTCCAGAACTACTGCTTTAAGCCCATTGTTTTCAGTTTTGTGTTTTGTTGTTTTTTTGTAATTGCCTTGGGATTCTTTGCTCCTCTAATTTTTAAATTTTTCTGACAAACACAAAATGATGAAAAGATGAGGCAAGCTTGGTCTATAATTTTTACTCTGGCAAACCTGTTCTGTAATTTTTCCATTACTTCTGGAAAAAGCTTATTTATATTCATTTCCCATGTCATAATTTCCATTATCTCTTTCTGTCATTAATTAGACTGGGAATGAGAAGCTTTTGGGTTTGCAAAACTCAAAATGGATGATGCCAGTAACTATCGGAATTGTTGACAGCAACATAAGCTTTGAGTATAGTCTGTAACTTTTAAATATAGATTTTATTTCTTTTTGAGACTGAAAATCATTTCATGACAGTTGTTTGAGAATTTGGTCTTAATCTCTGTATCAGTTAAGAGAGGTTTGGTTTATGTTATCTAAATTATTACTAATGATTTAAACAATAAGAATATTTTTTATCTAATAGAAAGTCTTCGAGATAGATGACTTTAGGGATTAGTTAATTTAGAACCACAACAAAGTCACCTGGACACAGAGCCTCCCCTATCTTTCCATCCTGTCATTTTTAGAATGCTGAATTTCTTCCTCAGATTTGCACTTCAATTGTTAGCACTCTTCCAGGCATGGGAGAGCAGCACTCCCCAATCTTTTTGGTACCAGGGATCAGTTTTATAGAAGACAATTTTTCCATGGACTAGGGGTGGGGGATGGTTTCGGGATGATTCAAGAGCATTACACTTATTATGAACCTTGTTTCTATTATTATTATATTGTAATATATAAATAAATAATTATACAACTTCTCATAATGTAGAATCTGTGGGAGCCCTGAGCTTGTTTTCCTGGAAGTAGACGGTCCTATCTGGGGGTAATTGGAGACAGTGACACCTGAATTATGTTGCGTATGTCCAGTCTACTCCATAATCTTGTTTTGGTTACTGTCACTACAAAGAAAACCCTGCTTCACAAAGATAAGATATTGGAAACAGGAGCAGGCTTTTCAGTGCTTTTGTGGCAATCTCAGGATAATCTCCAGCTTGACTTTAATCCAGAACATATGGAGATTTGAAGTTGTCTCAAACATACTTTTAAGGCCACCATCATTTGTGATCTCAAGCAGTTGATTCTCTTCTAGCATGGACAAAGTCCATTCATCTGACTTATTCTAAAATGAGTTGCAGATCCATTCCTTCCCAGTTCAGTGCTCTTTTCTAGTTTGGAAGTAATGGTGAAACTCTTTTGAAAGTTGAGAAAGGTGATCATGGACCAGCTCGGAGTAAGAAGGCCCTGACTGAGTCTCTTTCAAAATCTCTACTAATGTTTGAAACATGTCAGAAATCCCAGTCTTCCCTCATTTCCGTATAATTCCAGTTTGGCTTTGAATGCAACTACTTTATCTGATACCTTGAACACAGTTGTCAGTCTTCCCTGAAGTGACATATTGAGTTCCTTGACCAGGTTGAATGTGTCACACAAGTAAGCAAGTTTTGCGATCCATTCTGCCTCACTGAAGTATGCTGCCAGGGGTGACTTTTTCTATAAGAAGTCTCTGGAGTGGCTCTCATAACTCAAAAACTCTGGCTAGTGATCTACCTTTAGACAGCCCTCTCATTTCTGAGTATAAGAGAAGACGTGTTTGCTCTGCATCCATCTCCTCATAGAGTTGCGCAAACAGATGTGAGTTAAGGCCATTTAATGTGGTTGATAATTTTAATCACATCCTGCAAAATGTTAAGTTCAGGTGACATTTTCAGTTGTTAAGTTCAGGTGACATGGCATTTTTCAGCTAGCCATCATTTCTCTATGGGTGATATGGTACATAGACTCATATTCAGAAGTGACCTCGTTGACCAGAGTGGTGAAACCAGAAAACTGTACAGTCATGGCAGCCACTTCATCCATGCATACTTACACAAAATGAACCATTTTCCTGATATATAATCATTCAAAGACTTGAATAGTTCTGCAGCTGTGGTGTTGTTGGTTGGCCAAAAAATTGCCCATAACATATTCTCATGTACATCCTCCTGAAAAATATATCACACAAAACCAAGAATTGTAGCTCTGTTGTCAACATTGGTAGACTCATCAATCTGGGTTGTGTACCATGGTGACTCATTAATCCTCTCTAACAATTGTGCTTCAATGTCTTCTGCTGTTTCATCAATTCATCTAGTTATAGTGGTAACTGAAAAGGGAGCACATGTCACCTTTTAAACTGCAGCTTCTCCTAAATGTTCACAATGGATGTTTTCAGTAGCAGGTAGGATCAACCTTCACCAGTAGTAAAAGACTTCTTAGCATTAGCAGTGCAGTTAGCCACTAAGAGTGATGCTGTCAGTACAGACACATTTGTTAAAGTGGTGTCCTTCAATAATTGCTTCTATTCTTTGTGTTCACATTTTTTCTTTTGAAAAACTGCATAGCTTGTCTTTTAATACAGGGTGCTTGATCGCCATGTGGAGAAGCAGCTTTGAAGATTTCATGGCTTCATTGAATAGCCTGTTGCCATGTATTATATAAAGCAGGATTGGAGTATGTGAATCACCTGTTGCAGTGAATCTGCAATTTAAATCGGACTCTTGGTATTTTCTTTTAAATACAACTTTCTTTTGTTGGCAGTCATAGAGTCTTCTGTTGGCCCCTCATTGGGTCTTTACCCCTTTTCAAAGAAATATTCCAGTGACATTTGGTTTTTACTCATTTTGGTTAGGGTTAGCTTGTGGACTTACCAAAACTGCGACTGAGACAAGTATACAGTGCAGGAAAGAGGGGTAAACAGAAATGGTAAATAAAATAATGAGTGGGCCTCGTGTGGACTAAAATAAGTGTCAGATTCTGACTTAAAGCCTGCCACCAGAAGCAACTATACAGTTGAAATATATCAACTCACTTACTACTATAATGCCTGCCACCAGGCGCCGCTTAATTGTCACTTGCCACTCACTGATAGGGTTTTGTTATGAGTCTGCAAGCAATTGATTTATTATGGTCTCCATGCAGTCAAACCTCTCTGCTAATGTTAATCTGTATTTGCAGCTGCTCCCCAGTACTAGCATCACTGCCTCAGCTCCAAGTCAGATCATCAGGCATTAGATTCTCATAAGGAGCACACAGCCTAGATCCCTCACATGCCCAGTTCACAATAGGGTTCATACTCCTATGAGAATCTAATGACACTGCTGATCTGACAGGAGGCAGACCGCGGAAGGTAATATAAGTGATGGGGAATGGCTGTAAACATAGATGAAGCTTTTCCTGCTTTCCATTACTGTGTGGCCTGATTCTTAACAGGCTACAGACCAGTATAAATCTGTGGCCCAGGAGTCATCAACCTCTAGGGTAGAGGATGTTTCTTCATTGTGTTTGTACCCCTTTATCTGTGAAGAAAACATTTCCACAAAATGCACAGAAGGCACAGACTCACATTTCCATCCCATTGGCCAGACTAGGTTATAGGTCTACCTTTCAACCCCAAATTGATAAAAGTGAATATAACCACCATTATCAGTTTAGAGCAGTTAATTAAGATTCAGTCCCAATAACTAGGTTCTTGATCTGTGTGCACTTTGTAGTCTAATGCCTAACCAAATCAGGCTTCTGTTAGCAAGCAAAACAGGAGTGAAGTGCTATTGACTAGATGAATATGTTTCTGATGCAAAATTCTCAGGGGGTTAGTTTGATAGTATGCAAGATAACTTAATCATCCAGTGGATTAGAAAGGCTCATAAAAACAGGACTGTTCAACTTAAATATAAAACTTCAAACTATTAGAAGAAATCACTGGAGAAACTCTTTGGGACATTGATCTGAGCAAAGATTTCTTGAGTAATACCCCAAAAGCATAGGCAACCAAAGCATAAATAGAGAAATGGGATCACATGTAGCTGAAAAGTTTCTGCCCAGCAAATGAAACAATCAACAAAGTGGATAGAAAACCCACCAAATGAGAGAAAATATTTGCAAACCACCCATTTTAAAAGGGATTAATAACTAAAATTTTTAAGGAGCTCAAATAACTCAATAGCAAAAAATGAAATCATCTAATTACAAAATGGACAAAAGATCTGAATAGCCATTTCTCAAAACAAGGCATACTAATGGCCAAAAGATATATGAAAGAATGCTCAACATAATTAATCATCAAAGAAATGCAAATCAAAACTACAATGTGATATTATCTCACTCCAATTAAAATGGCTGTTATCCAAGACAGGTAATCACAAATGTTGGCCAGGATATGGAAAAAGGGGAACCCTTCTACACTGTTGGTTGGAATGCAAATTAGTATAGGCACTATGGAGAACAGTATGGGGATTCCTTAAAAATCTAAAAACAGAACTACCATGTGATCCAGAAATCTCACTACAGAGTATATATCCAAAAGGAAGGAAATCAGTATATCAAAGATATATCTGCACTCCCATGTTTGTCATAGCACCATTCGCAATAGCCAAGATATGGAAGCAATATAAGTGTCCATAAACCAGTGAATGAATAAAGAAATGTAGTATATGTACATAGTGGGATATTATTTAGCCATAAAAAGAATAAAATCCTACCATTTGCAACAACATAGATTGAACTGGAGGACATTATGTCGAGTAAATAAGCCAGGCACAGAAAGAGAAATACTGCATGTTAGCACTCAAATGTGGGAGCTTAAGGAAAAAACTGAACTCATGGACATAGAGAGTGGAATGATGTTTGTCAGAGGCAGAGTGTTGCAGAAGTCAGGGACCCCAAATAGAGGGAGCAGCTGGAGCCATGTCAGAGGAACATAAATTCTGAAGATTTCATGGACATTTATCAGTTCCCAAATAATACTTTTATAATTTCTTATGCCTGTCTTTAATCTCTTAATCCTGTTATCTTCATAAGCTGAGGATGTACTTCACCTCAGGACCACTGTGATAATTGTGTTAACTATACAAATTGATTGTAAAACATGTGTGTTTGAATAATATGAAATCGGCCGGGCGCGGTGGCTCAAGCCTGTAATCCCAGCACTTTGGGAGGCCGAGATGGGCGGATCACGAGGTCAGGAGATCGAGACCATCCTGGCAAACACGGTGAAACCCCGTCTCTACTAAAAAATACAAAAATCTAGCCGGGCGAGGTGGCGGGAGCCTGTAGTCCCAGCTACTTGGGAGGCTGAGGCGGGAGAATGCCGTAAACTCGGGAGGCGGAGCTTGCAGTGAGCTGAGATCCGGCCACTGCACTCCAGCCTGAGCAACAGAGACAGACTCCGTCTCAAAAAAAAAAAAAAACTAAACCAAAAAAAAAAAAAAACTAGCCAGGCGAGGTGGTGGGCGCCTGTAATCCCAGCTACTCGGGAGGCTGAGGCAGGAGAATGGCGTAAACCCGGGAGGCGGAGCTTGTAGTGAGCTGAGATCCGGCCACTGCACTCCAGCCTGGGCAACAGAGCGAGACTCCCTCTCAAAAAAAAAAAAAAAAGAATAATATGAAATCAGTGCATCTTGAAAAACAACAAAATAACAGCAATTTTTAGGGAACAAGGGAAGACAACCATAAAGTCTGACTGCCTGCAGGGTTGGGCAAAAAGAGCCATATTTTTCTTCTTTCAGAGAACCTATAAATGAACATGCAAGTAGGAGAGATATTGCTAAATTCTTTTCCTAGCAAGGAATATTAATATTAATACCCTGGGAAAGGAATGCATTACTGGGGAGAGGTCTATAAATGGTCGCTCTGGGAATGTCTGTCTTATGTGGTCGAGATAAGGACTGAGATATGCCCCTGGTCTCCTGCAGTACCCTCAGGCTTACTAGGGTGGGGAAAATACTCCACCCTAGTAAATTTGTGATCAGACCTTGTATAAATTTGTGGTTCTCTGCTCTTGAACCCTGTTTTCTGTTGTTTAAGATGGTATCAAGACAATACATGCACCACTGAACATGGACCCTTATCAGTAGTTCTGCTTTTGCCCTTTGCCTTGTGATCTTTGTTGGACCCTTATCAGTAGTTCTGCTTTTGCCCTTTGTCCTGTTCCCTCAGAAGCATGTGATCTTTGCTCTGCTTTTTGCCCTTTGAAACGTGATCTTTGTACCTACTCTCTGTTATTACACCCCCTCTCCTTTTGAAACCTTTAATAAAAAACTTTCTGGTTTGAGGTTCAGGTGGGCATCCCAGTCCTGCCGATATGTGATGCCACCCCCGGCAGCCCAGCTGTAAAATTCCTTTCTTTGTACTCTTTCTCTTTATTTCTCAGTTGTCCGGCACTTATGGAAAATAGAAACAGCCTACATTGAAATATTGGGAGTGGGTTTCCCTAATAGAAGAGAAAGGTAGCAAGAACTGGGGGATAAAGTGGGATGACTAATGAGTATGAAATTACAATTGGATAGAGGAAGTAAAGTGTTGTATTTGGTAGCACAATAGGGTGACTATAATCAGTAATAGTTTATTGCATATTTTCAGATAACCAAAATAATGGAATTGCAATGTTCTTAACACAAAGAAATGATAAAAGCTTGAGGTGATAGATACCCCAATTACCCTTATTTGATCTCTGTACATTGTATTCCCCTATTGAAACATCACATTCACCCATAAATACATGTTACTGTTATGTACTCTTAATAATTAAAATATTAAAATTAGAAAAATAAAAATTATAAATTATAAATACATATAGAACCCTTGAGATCATTAGTAAAATTTCAGGGCCCTAGTTCTTGTGATGTTTTAGGGCCCTAGTTCTTCCTAATGTTCTGAATGTTGGGCATGACTGATATGTTAGTAATACAACAGTCTTTCTTAGAAATTGGATTGACGCCTGGGTGCATTGACTCATGCCTGTAATATCAACACTTTGGGAGGCCAAGGCAAGTGGATTGCCTCAGGTCAGGAGCTTGAGACCAGTCTGGCCAACAAAGTGAAACCCTGCCTCTACTAAAAATACAAAAAATTAGCTGGGCCTGGTGGCAGGCACCTGTAATCTTAGCTACTGGAGAGGTTGAGGCAGGAGAATCGCTTGAACTCAGGAGGCGGAGTTTGCAGTAAGCCAAGATGGCGCCATTGTACTCCAGCCAGGGCAATAAGAGCAAAACTCTGTCTCAAAAAAGAAAAAAAAATTGGATTGACTACTTTTGTCCAGGTACCATTTAGGATTTATTCCTTCTAAATGTTGTGGTACCATTCAGAATCACATGACCATAAATATATTTCATCACACTATTTTTCTAATTGTATTCTTTATTCATTTTAGGGCCATAATGGGCAATAGGAAGTTTAGGTAGAACATTTCATTCTTCTTACACTGGCTGGGTCTCAGACACTCATCTCTTATATGAAGAATTCTTCTGTATTTATCTTTTTTTTTAAAAAAAATACATATATACTTCCAAGCAAACTTTCTTTGAAGAAAGTATTTTTTTTTCTGACATGATGGATATAGGTAGATTTGAAACCCATCATTGTGGAATCCATCTTGATTACTGTATCTGATGGGCAGACTCATGTATTCCCACATAAATTGATAAGAATTTGAGTGTTTTTGAAGAAACAACAAACACATAAAAACATTTAAATTAGATTTAGTCCCTGGTGACCTTTCTGACACTCATTTTTATTTTTCCATTCTGTTATAATCAGAATTATATTCATTATTATGATAAATATGGTTTGACAGTGGTCCAAGATATGCTAAATCTTTTCCATTTTTAGGTTTACTTAAATGAGAAGCAAAGTGCACTTTCCCTTCATATCTAAGTGTATAAAATTTGTTGACTATTGAATATCAAACAATGATAATTGACTTTCAATATTTTCTTATTGCAGTGAGAGTTTTAACATTCAAAATAAATTGTTTTTATTTCAATAATTATTTTTGCATGAAGAAAGACAATTCATATCTACACTCTGTAAACTTCTGTATAATCAGAGGAGCAATTAGTTATTTTACTTAGGGAATAAATTAATTAAAAGACATAATTTATTTTTCCACTGGTATTTTAGTATGGTTAACTTAACCTTAAGTAAGCACTTGAGCTTACTTAATTGGCTGCTGAGTACTGGAAAAGCAAAAATGAATGCAACATTGTTCCTGTTTTCAAATTTAAAATCTAGTATGCATTGTTAATAAAGCTCTGATAGATGTCATGGGGAATCCAAAACTCAGAGGGATTTTTTTTCTTGCTTCTAAAGAGTTTACAGTCTAGTTGGGGGCTTAAAACATGAAAACATACACAGTAAGTAGCAAGATGAGTTAGTCTCAATTGAGGGATAGATGCTACAGGATGTCAGGTGTGGGATGAGCTGCGTGGCCAAATAATGCCTACTGAGAATGGGGAGCTTGTGATGCACTGTAAAGGAAAAGTAGGACTTGGCTAAGTAGAAAGGAGAAAGGGCACATACGTTTACTGCAAAGAATCACATTTTAAACAATGATTTAGAAATGAGCAAATGCCTGGTATGTCAAAAGTTTGGACAATTCAGTGGACAATGAATAACAGGCAGGTCCAGAGAGGAAGGAGAGAAGAGAAAGCAGCGGTCAGGCTAGGCCAGATTCCCAAGGGTAGTTTAAAAAATAAGCTAAACAGCTAAGCCAATGTAAAGTTTGAATATCTTCTCTTTTTCCCTTTACTCACTTATCAGGGCCACTCCCCACCATTCTCTGCCTTGCCCTTTACCCCAAGACTGGCCTGCAGGATTACATCTAAGGGCTCTTCTGCCTTCTGGCTTGCAGTTAGAGTCAGCCTTGGGAGAGAAGCAGCAGGAGACCAGAAAGAAGTAGCAGAGTGGAGATCGTAGTGTTTCTTCCCTGGAATCCTCTGCAGAATTTCTGGCTGAATCTAAGGCTGAAGGTTGTAGCTCCTGTCAGATGGCCCTCTCCACACAGTCCTCTAAGTTGTCAGGTTCTAGAAAACACGTCCACCTCTCATTATTTAGGCCTACAGGAGGTGCCTGTGCCCTGCCCTTAGCCCCAGGATATTCCATCTGATTTGCCTACATCCTTAATAGGTAGTTTCTTCATTTCATTCTCATAGTAAACAAGTGCCATGTGGTATCTCTTTTCTGGTAGGTTCCTGACTGGTAGAGAGGGAAATAATGAAGGAATTGTTTTAAGAATGTTAATATTGTGGCAGAACTAGACAGATTGACAAATTAGAACTAGGGAGAAAATTAACAAACAGAAATGAGCATTTAAGGGCCAAATCAAGGTAAAGAAGGTACAATTGCCATTGAGAGATTAGTGACCAAAAGTGATGAACAATAAAAACAGCAACAAAATATTAAACATAAACTAAATAGTCATGAGGATATCAAGAATATGAGAATTGGATGGGAATTGGAATTTAGTTACATAAAAATATCAACAAGTAAAGGATGAAGTTTGAGTCACTAGTAAAATTCTAGTATCATACACAAAATAGAGGATAAAGATCTCTAAATTAGAGGAGAGAAACAGAATTTTAGATTACAAGTTTTAGATTACATTCCTATGTTCATGGAGGAATGTCCAGTAGAACTTTGAGATGTGACTGGCATTATAGAAATAGGTCAGAAATGGAGAATAGTTTAGGAATATTCCTAATAGTGGTGACACCATGTCATCAGAGTTGATGAGTTCTCAGGCAACGCAACCACCTACAGTGAAGAACAGAGACCTGAGGATGAAATCCTTGGAAGAGACTCCCACTAAGCAAGCCTGAGAAGAAAAAGAGGGCAGTAAGAGAAACTGAGAAAAAATTCCAGAGAGATAGTTGAAAAAGGACTCATAGGGTAACGATTAATAAAGAGCCCATTTCAGTGCTGTGTAGCTTATCATGTGGTTCAATTGAAGCATTTCTGTTTGATTAATAGTCAATAATTTGTGATATAATTTTTGTTATGATAAATATTACAACATGATTAAAATAGGAAAAGGAATATTATTTCTTTGGATGTTCCAATACATCCAAATGGTGTCAACTGCTCTTCCCTCTCTGGGTTTTGGTTTCAATGTAGAGGATTCACATCAACTAAATATTTTTCTCAGTATAGATGTGCATGTAGAGGGATGATGCTAATGACTTCACTGTAACAAAGATATAGATAATTTGGAACCCTCATTCTTTATTGTTTTTCAAGTTCTTCTGGGGAAATTAAGTCAGGTGGGTTTCCAAGCATCACCTGTTCAAGCAAATATGTTAAATGCAATAGCACCCAGATCCCCGCCCCATCCTTAACTGACACTGGACCTTTTAAAAGTATTTTTGAGCACTCCCTTTATTTAGCGTCAGGTCAGTTCCTTGCTTTTATTCTGTTTTGAGGCTACTGTAGTAGAAAATGGGGCAAGAAGAGTGTCATTGAAATATTTAGCTTGCTAAATTAAAAAGAAAGTAAAAGCAAAATGCTTTTTTTTTTCCCTGGTTGTATTTCAGTGACTAGTTTTAAAGAAAAACTCTATTGCATTGATTTTTTATTTGTTATTTTTTTTTTTATTTTACTACCTGATCTTTAATGCATTCAGTATGGCCTATGTGCCAAACAAGGGGTTTGATTCATAGAATAAAATGATGTAATGATATTCTGTAGAGGACAAATCTGTCTACATGCAAAATTACTTAATGAAAAGTTACTTAAGACCCTTTGCATTTCACTTGGATTATGTTATCTACCTCATGGATTTGCAAAAAAGTCGATAGAGACAACTTGTGGAAACTTGTGGAATCAAGGGACAATTGGTGCTCAGGGAAGGGAGTGGCATGGAAGATTGAGAAAGAACCACAGGAAACAAGATGTAGATGGTCAGTAATTAAATTCTCTGTGTGTAAAGGATGTACTGAGTAGTTATAATTTATACTTACTGTTAATGGCCTGAGAAAATAATACCTGTGCAAGAAAGTAGAGCTAAGGTATCAAAGAAGAAGAAAAGATTATAGTTTTCTGAGAAAAGAGATCAGAGAAATAACAATATAACAATTTAAATTAACCTATACCTGCCATTTAATACACAGATTTGATAATCTTAAATATTTGAAAAATCTATATAAATATAATGTTTTTGAAAAATAATACTAAAAATAAATATCTGTTGTTATAGTTTTTTAGCATTTAATAGTTGTCTTTTCCTCAGTGATTCTGTATGTGACTCTAAGCACACACAGTTAGCAAAGGGCAGGAATTGAGTCAGCTGACAAATTAGAGCCAAACTGCCTGACTTCCAACATTGACCCTGCCACTTACCATCTGTGTGGCATTAAGAACGTGCCTTAGCCTTCTGGGTCTCGTTTTTCTCATTTTCTAAAATGACTATTTTAACAAACGACTTCATAGGGTAATTATGAGAATTCAGTGAGTCTTGAGCATGGCGCCTAATACATAGGAAGCATTTTATGCCTTAAATAAATAAAATAAGACAAAAAAGACTGATGTTGCAAGATTCATATATATATAAAATACTCATATGATTTTTAGCTACAAATATATATATATATATAGCTACAAATATATATATATATATTTTTTGTTTGTTTGTTTGTTTTGTTTTGTTTTGTTTTGTTTTGAGACAGGGTCTCACTCTGTCAGCCAGGCTGGAGTGCAGTGGTGTGACCTCAGCTCACTGCAACCTCCACCTCCTGGGTTCAAGGGATTCTCCTCAGCCTCCCCAGTAGCTGGGATTACAGGCACACACCACCGTGCCCAGCAAAATTTTGTATTTTTAGTAGAGACGGGGTTTCACCATGTTGGCCAGGCTGGTCTTGAGCTCCTGGCCTCAGTGATCCACCTGCCTCAGCCTCCCAGAGTGCTGATATTACAGGCACAAGCCATTGTGCCCAGCCCAAAAATATACATTTAAATTAAGAGAACTGTACTCGTATCAAGGTGAAAAAAAAAATAAACAATTATTTGAACAGTTACATTATCTTTTAGAATGTATGTAAGTATTGAATCCAGGTGTCCTGGTTGGCTCTCCTATTGCCTAGCTATGGGAACCTGAGCAGTGAAGAGCTTCAATCAGTCCCAGGTTGCTGTGAAGACTGTTACAGATGAAGTGCTTGGCTGCAGAAGGTTTTCTGTAATTGCCAGTAGTTTATTTCTTCTTCAACAAATCCATCCCTCTCTGCCCTCTTGGGCCATGGGTTCTGAGTACCAAAATTCTCTCTCCCCATATCTAAAGATCAGTGATTTGGGGGAATTTTTTTTTTTTTAATTTGATTCTATACAGCTTTTTTTTCTTTGCTAGTGCCATAAATATTTAAAGATTTCTTCTGAAATTCTTTACAGCTTCTGAAAACACACGATAATAAATGCTTTGAAGGTAGCTTAATCTTTACTAGTGGTTCCTCTATCAACATGCCTTTCACATTGTATTGTTTTCCTTTGGAGTTGCTTGGTTTGTTCTACTTGTTCAGGCAACAAACAACCTCAATGTTTTATTCGAATGCACTCTGACATTTCAATTTGTCCCCAAGTTCTGTGTAGTAATGCTTTCTGACCATACCATTTCTTACTTTAGAAGCATTTGGAATTACACTACCAATTATTTGAGATATCTACTGATATACTATGTGAATATCTGTGTATAGATTTACTATATTTAGACACAGAGTATCTCTCTGAGTATAGATATTCTATGAATAGGTCTGTAGTCTGTATAGATATTCAACAAAGACCAAATGCATAGGTTTGACTATGAAAAAAGTTTCCTGGATTACTGAAGTGTTCCTTATGGATTAATTACTGCTAGTGAAGTGTTCCTTATGGATTAGTTACTGCTACAGGTTTGGAGTTAATCACAGGGGCCTATGCTTCTTCCTGACTTGTTGATGGCAGAAAATCTAAGTACATTTAGCGATAGTTCAAGAACTATGGTTTGTTCTGATAAAAGAAAAACTCCAGCTGAATTAAATTTAAAAGAGTTAAACTGAGTGATGAACCATTGATGAATCAGGCAGCCCCCAGAATCACAGCAGATTCACAGAGACTCCAGCGTAGCCACATGGTGACAGAAGATTTACAGACCATAAAAGGGAAGTGATGTACAGAAATCAGCAGTGAGGTACAGAAACAGCTGGATTGGTTACAGGTTGGCATTTGCCTTATTTGAACACAGTTTGAACACTTAGCAGTCTATGAGTGGTTAAAGTATGGCTGCTGGGATTGGCCAAGACTCAGTTATTATTACAAGCGCATACTACTATGTTAGGTTTTCAGTCCAGTCTGACCGTTAAGCTAGGTTAAAGTTTATTCACAGGACCCAAATATAGAAGTACAGAGTCCTTCTCAGGCCATATTTAGTCTGCTTTAACAATTCCCCTCTTTGGTCATTTTCTCAATTTTGAGAGCTTGACCCAAACTTTAGTCATTGATGTCACTATCACCATCGTAAACATACTTATATGGTCTTGAAACCCACTGGCAAACAGTAAAACAGTGGGTTTTGCAAACAGGGAACAAGGACTGAGTAGAGGGTATCTCTTTATGCTAGATAATTCTGTTTACAGGAGAAAAAAACCTGGCCTATTCTAGGATCTATGTGTTTCCTTAAAGTCTTAGTTTGATTATGTCACATTTAGTATGAGTGACTCCATTTTAATTTGGTTTGGTCTGTGGGGGCCTAGTGCATTAGCTCAGTCCAAAATAATGGTCTCCCATCATTTTGTTAAAAAAAAAAAAAAAAAAATCCCCCTTTTGGCCAGGTTCTCACTTAGTTGAGAGTGTGACCAAAACTTAGGGCCTTAGCACCACTCTCAGTTACCATGATTTTGGGTTTCCTTTTTTAGCACATTATCCATTGGTTATGGTGTCCTCATGGTTGCACATTTCTTTCAGCTTTTGTGATTTCAGTTGAAGAGAGACCATTTGACTTTCTAGAGATGGCTGCATGCAAACATTTAAAACCTATGAGAGAATACAGTACACCAGGGAGACCATTATTATGACTCTTGGGAGGATAATACCAAGAATGTAGAGTGTGCTCCTTATACAGGATTCCCATAAACCAAACCACCTAAAATTAAATAGATTAAAGAATGAGCTACATGAAGAGTCTACTTGCTTGACTAAGTGGTCTTTTCATTAATCCCCTACAACTAAAATTTTATAATCTACATTTGATGTATTTCTCCATAGACCACAAGTGTCAGCAGCTGCACATATATTATGTATATTTGTGTTTAGACAATTGTATTATTTAGCATGACTTTCACAAATTTAAAGTCCGTTATGCAACCATAGCCTTTACCGTAGAATCTGCTATGGAGCCTATAATGAAGGATACATTTCTAATTATTGCCTCTTTTCTTCTAAACAATGGAAATGAACCTAACAAAGATGTCCTTCTAGAAGAGTTAAGGCCTTCTGGCAATGTTCTCTTTAACCCATAATTTGGGTTAAGAGGAGTTTTGACCGATTATGAGGCAATGTATGTACCATTAAAATTTCTCACTTACATTGGGCCTTCATGTTTTATCTATCAAAGTTTAAGGTAATTAATGTATGAGATTGGCTGCAAAATCCTTCACAAATAAAAGTGTTCCCTATACGTGCACATTTTCCATTCCTATTGTTCATAGAAGATAAACAAGAAAAAAAATATTCAAAGATAAGGGTCTCATGATAATAGAAGTCTTGATCCACAATCTTGGGAAAAGCTGTTCACATCAAGGATGCCATCTTTTCTTGGGAGAAACCTTCCTGGTTAGTTTAACCTTAAGGGTTCCAGTGGGTGTATAGTTCCAAGACTGTAAAGAGACCCTTGTCAGTTGTGAGATTGTAAACCCAAGGTTCAAGGTTCTAAAGTTTTGCTGTAGTGTGAATAGCAAGGACAGTCTTTCTATGATGTCCTCGTAAGATCCAATCTTTGGGTTCTAGATTGTGAAGGGGTTGTCCTCAGTGAACCATATAAAGCTTTCTTTACCTGGCGAAAATATATTGCAGCATAATAATCTACTATTATAACATCAACCCTCTTGTATGGGAAAATTTTTATACAATCAGAAAACATTCATTGAAAATGACAATTGAGCTGGGCATCGTGGCTTATGCCTGTAATCCCAGCACTTTGGGAGACTGAGGTGGGTGGATCATCTGAGGTCAGGAGTTTGAGAACAGCCTGGCCAACATGGTGAAACCCGTCTCTACTGAAAATACAAATTAGCCAGTTGGTGGCGGGCACCTGTAATCCCAGCCACAGGGGAGGCTGATACAGGAGAATTTCATGAACCTTGGAGGCGGAGGTTGCAGGGAGCTGAGATTGTGAGATTGTGTCATTGCACTCCAACCTGGGCAACAAGCACAAAACTGTATCTCAAAAAAAAAAGAAAAAAAAAAAAAAAAAAAAAAAGGAAATGACAATTGAACGAAATTTCTTTGTAAATATTTAAGTGGCCCATCAGGTAGCCAAATGTACCTGAAGTATGGAATCAAACATTAGTTTTAAACTATTTCTGCAATTTATAAGTCACCTCACCAATATATTCAAATTGGATCATTTTATATTTTCCATGATAAGTCATGGAATACAGAACCTTTAATAGCAGAAGCTTTAAGGACTCAGGAAGGACAAGGCAGCCATCCTGGTTCTCCATGAGTCCATGCTTAACATTGGACTTATATCCTCTTGAATACCAGTTGATTCTCCAATTTAGGTGTACAGCACTGATAACTAAAGGGTTATCACAAGTAATTTGACTTAGACCGTGGAGTTCAAATTGTGTATCTAAACAATTTCAGTATCGGCTGGTTTAACATGAATGACTGGAAAAGCATTTTCTCTATCTTAAATTATTTTTTGTTCTACTTGGGTTAGCAGTTTTATACAAAGAAATTTGGTTACTTCTGTGGTATACAATAACTTAACATAATAACCTTAATTATGATTGACAACATATACTCAGACATATTCAAATTTTAGAAATCCCATACAATTTTGAAACATGTATTAATATCGTTTGCTAAAATATAACCTGAAGATTAAACATTATTTTCATTTTGACAGTGCTTCCCATGTAACTTAACATGTTAAAAAATTCTGTTTACCTGTCTTTTGGATGCTTTAAACACCCTCTATAGCCTCCCAAAGTTAGAGATCAGAAAAGATCATTTTGAAGCTTAAATTTGATTTTGGGAAGCCTATTAAAAATGTTAAATGTTTAAAACACTTGATATTATAAACTAGAATTCCAGGTCACCATAAGTCATTCATTTAGCCAAAATGATGACTCAAAAATTTTTTAAAAGGCAAAAACCTTTACTCATTGATAAAGGCAAAACTTAGGTTTCCAAAGAATCTGTCTTTTGTCTTCCCCAAATAAATTGTGTATGTAGTATATTTAAAAGGCAAACAAAATTTTTTCTTTTATTTATTTATTTATTTATTTATTTATTTATTTATTTATTTAATTTATTTTTAGATGGAGTCTTGCTCTCTTGCCCAGCCTGGAGTGCAGGAGCATGATCTAGACTCACCGCAACCACTGCAACTCCTAATCTCAAGTGATATGCCCTCCTCAGCCTCCCAAAGTGCTGGGATTACAGGCATGAACCACCATGCCAGGCCAACATTTTCCATTATCTTTTAATATTACATGAAAATTTTGTTCAAGAGAGAAAGCCAAATTTCACCCTTGCACTAGTGGACTATTAAGGTCAACCCCAATTTTCAATAAAACCTTATATACAAATCTATCCAATCTTAAATCAGTTTGACCATAAGGCAAGATTTTTATAAACCTTTTATAACCCTTTACAAATTTTTGTTAAAGAGAAAATTAGTGCTTTAAGAAAACCTTGTTGTGCTTTTATTTTGATGTTCAATTTACCAAAAAACAAATAATATCCCTTTAAATGTAGTGAATATTTTCACACATAGAGTTTTTTTATGAGGTTGATTTTTATATACCTTTCACAACTTGTATAAACATTTAGCTTTATTTAATTTAAAACAATCCTTTAACCTTCTAAACTAAGCTAAAATGTAAATTCCCATACCTTCTTATAATGTCTTACCAAAAACACATTTCATTCTCCTTACATCCCTTGTATGTAAACCTATTTTTTCAGTAGTCTCAATTACATGTTATAGTGGTAATTTTTAACAATTTCACTTTTGGTACATAAATTTTCTTTTATAAAGCCTGTCACAACTTATGTAGGCTATCTATGACATCCTTGGACTTTCTGACTTGTCCTAAACATCCCTGTTTTTAAACAACCAGTCACTTTACTTTAGGACAAGAATATACCATGAATTATACGAATTATCTTTTCTTTATAACTTTCTTTGCATAGCAAGGAAGCATGGCTAATTCCACATATCCCTAGGCCTTACTTAGAATTTAATGTTTCCAAAATAAATTGAACAATTTTCAAAAGTCAAAGCAGTTTATGATCTTAAAGCACTTAGCAAACCTAATATCTGACCTACATAAGTTAGATGAAATGTTTTTATTTTGCTAATACTCTTTAAAGCTGTTCTTATTTCCGAAAGATTACTAAGTTATATGAACTAAAAGACATTACTGTTTTTATTTCACTTTCAAAATATTTAAGTGCTTATTTTTGTTTAAGCCAATTAGCGCTTTTTTATATAAACATTACACACACAACACATATATAACTACACAGACAGAAAAAGAAGATTACTACAGTAGTTGTAAGATTTTTCATTTGCCTTTTTTTAGGTTTCTTAATTGGTTCTTGGCTTTGGGGTGGAGTCCTTGGAAGAACAGAGGCAGGAAAGGCTCTCTGGTGCCTCCTGTTTTTCCTAAGGAGTCCAGACTGTTAGAGTTTGAATAACTACCTTTAATTAAGCTGAGTTTTAACTATAGGACTCTTTAATAAAGTCATTTTAAAATTTAATATTATCTGACTTTAGATAGGCCAAATGGCTGATATTTCTCACTTTTGAACTTTACCAAAGCTAACCTTCCAGGTGCTCAGAGAAAGGAAAATTTAAGACAGTCCATGGAGAAGAAGAGAATTGACAAGGTTACACATACATCAAACCAGAAAAGACTCATTTCTTAAGCTGAGAATCAAACCTGGACTGCCACTGTGAAAGGGCAAAAATCTTAGCTACTGAGCTACAGCAGAGGCTGGTCTCCATTGCCATTGCCAGTAGGAGTCTATAGTAGTTAATTTTGAGCTTGCAAAGGCTTTTAACTACTCAAAATAATTTTTAGAGCTAATTATGACCTGAACCCTAAAATTCCTATACCCTGGAAGGCAGAGACCAAGAGAAAGCACCCCCATGTGGTTACAAGGTTAAGCTCTCAAATACATAAAACAAGATAGAGATCTCATCCAGTTTTTTTGTTTATTTCAGGGACCTGCAGCAAAGTTTGTTACTGACCATCTTGCTGGGTCATCTTGAGCCCCAAGCTTATGGGGGCCTAAGCCCATATTTTATCCTAAGGAACTTTTTGACACAGAAAAACAAATTCATAGCACAAAGTGCACCAGATTTACTATAGCTTAAGACTAACCTCAGAATTCTTTTTTTGCATTAATCAAAACTTTACAGGGGAGATAAAGTGATTTTTACCATTCATTCAACTGGTTTGCACAGAGAGAGAAAAGCCAGAAATCTGACTGGTAAGAAACTCTTACCCTTCTGCCAGCACGCCAGGTTTCTGGGTTTTCTTTCCTTGAGCAACCCTAGTGACAAAGCTTATCATACCATAGCCATGGAGGCCAACCCCGACACAGAAGAAAATCTTTTTCTTTTTTTTTCACTGTGTTGTTATTCATTTGGAACGTTCTATTGTAAGTTATCTTTAGTAAGATTTTGCCATTTCTATAAGACTTTACTGCCTCCCAGGCCTAAGGTATAAGTCAGAAGGAACTCAGTTTTCCAAAAATTAAGGATCCAATTTTTTACCTAAAACTGGCTTTACTCTCAGGTTCTCTTGATTAACTTAGTCAATTAATTTTCCTACCTAAGCGTGTAAGAAAAATGACACAAAGGGATAGAATACGAAAACCCCTGTGAATTTTTTAAAGCCAAATTTTATAACCCCTGCAATGTTACTGCTTACTACCAGTCCCTTTCTGACCCAGTCAGATGTAAGAGGCCTCAAACTAAATTCAAGACAGTTAATTCCCAGATACAGTTTGTTCCCGAACCCATTCCTGTTTCTATCATGACTTGCGCACCCAGTTTGGATCAGAAATTTGCTCAAAGAATCTCAGAGACCTCAAAACACAAATCTGTGGAGCTCCAAAATCTGAAAGGGAGCTTACCCACGATCCCCCTAGCTGCTCTGAGAGATCAATGGACACAAACGGGTCCTGCAAGTACCTTCTGGTTCAGTGCTCCTGTGGATTGCTAGAAGCTCTACTTTGGATCCCACTTCTGACAACATCTGATAAAAGAAAAACTTCAGCTGAATTAAATTTAAAACAGTTTAATTGAGCAATGAACCATTCATGAATCAGGCAGCCCCAGAATCACAGTAGATTGACAGAGACTCCAGCACAGCCACATGGTGGAAAAAGTTTTATTTATACAAAAAAAAAAAAAAAAAACACAACAAAAAAAGGGAAATGACATACATAAATTGGCAGTGAGGTACAGAAACAGCTGGTTGGTTACAGGTTGGCATTTGCCTTATTTAAACAAAATTTGAACACTTAGCAGTCTATGGGTGTTTAAAGTATGGTCGTTGGGATTGGCCAAGACTCAGTTATTATTACAGGCATCTACTTCTAAGTTAGGTTTTCAGTCTTGTCTGACTATTAAGCTAGGTTACAGTTCATCCGCAGGGACTCAAATTTAGGAGTACAGAGTCCTCCTTGGGTCATATTTAGTTTGCTTTAACAGTTTCTAGTAAGTTCCTTATTAAAATGCAACATAGGCCAGGTGCAGTGGATCACACCTATAATCCTAGCACTTTGGGAGGCTGAGGCAGGGAGATAGCTTGAGCTCAGAAGTTCAAGACTAGTCTTGCCAACATGGCAGAACTCTGTGTTTACACACACACACACACAAATACAAAAATTAGCCCGACGTCATGGTGCATGCCTGTAGTCCCAGCTACTTTGAGGGCTGAGGCAGGAGGATCACTTGAACCCAGGAAGTTGGGGCTGCAGTGAGCCTGGATTATGCCACTGCACTCCAGCCTTGGTGATAGACTGAGACCCTGTCTCAAACACACAAACAAAACAAAAAACACAGTATAAGTAATGGCTGAACGTTATGTTTTTATTAGATGTTATAATATAAAAACTAGAAGCAGAATGTCAAAAACATAAGATTAAGTTTCAGGATAAGCTTTCCTCCTTTGGTAGAATTACTTTTTAATTACAGGTTTGTTTTTCTTTTCTGATGTGATGATTAATTTTACCTATCAGTTTGACTGAACTAAGGGATGCAGAGATAGCTGGTGAATTGTTCTTTCTAGGTGTGTCTGTGAGGGTGATTTCAGAAGAGATTAGCATTTAAATAAATAGACTGAGTAAAGAAGATCGCCTTCACCAATGTGGGCAGCCAACATCCAATCTACGGACAATCTGAATAAAACAAAAAGACAGAGAAAGAAAAAGTAAATTTGCTCTCTCTGTTTGAGCTAATACATACATCTCCCACACTTCAGACATCGGTGCTCCTGGTTCTGTTTCTCTGGGGGAACCCTGACTAATATACCTGCTTTGAAGAATTCCTAGTCTAAGGTAGGAATTATAAACTTTTAGCTTGGTTCTGCTACTTGAGATAAATTATTATGAAAATTTACCACTTAGGCATCCAGAAAATGTAAACACTTTAAAAGATCCTTATCTGTTCTATTAAGTGATTGTATTCTGGTATCTTCCTTATGATCAGTTCACTTTTATAGACAATTTGAACATCTAGTATGTGTTCATTCTTTGATTAATACAAAATAGTCTTGTAGATAATGATGATGGAGTTGGAATGGGTGAAAATGCATCAGATAGCTTCAGTTTAATGCTGTGCATAGAGTGACAAAAGTAAGCACAGTTCATTGTGGGAGCAAGAAGTTGGAGTAGCAGACCCAGACTAGAGAGCTGGAGAGAGACTTCGTAGGGTTAGTGGAGCTCCTTTTGTATGTGTTCCTTGTAAGATGTCACCTGGAAAGACCAATCAAAATCATGATGATATTATATATAGCAGTTTCAACCTTGATGATCATTCTTCCAATTAAAAATAATATTTATAGTTACTTTAGTGTCCTTGTCAACTATGATGACTACAATTTATTTCTCCTTATAAGCTTGTCATTTTTGTGAAAACCATGCATGTTTGTGTATAATAACACTGGCAATTGAAACATTTTTTCAATTTTTAAGCTTTTTTCCAGATAATTTTTAAAGGAATTGTTTTTGCCCATCTTTAGAAGTCACTATGCATAATTTGAACTGGGCAACATGTACAGCTAGTTGACTACATTATTCAAAATCCATACATGCTGGCTGACTTTGGTTCTTTTTTTAAATATTTTTTCATGTTTTAATCAGATTGTTTTATTTTTATTGTTTGAGTTTCTCATATATTTTGGATATTAACCCCTCCCTCATTAGATGTATTAGTGTAAATCGCAAATATTTTCTCCCAATCTGTAGGTTGTCTTCCCCCCCCCCCCACCACTGGTCCAGTATCTATGTTTTATTCATAGTACAAACCCTCAAAAGACACCACTGCAGGTGTAATAGGCCAAATAACAAAGACAAAGACAATGTGTGACAAGGCTCAGGACTCGCATATCTACAAAAATGGATTTAACATTCAGAGACCATTTCAGCCCTGTCTAACTTTCTATCTCACAAGGGAAAATGCAGACTTCACTCTGCATGGGAAAAAAGATATCTTCAGGCAGAATGTGGAATTTAGGACTTCAGTCTTCTCTTCATGCTAAACCAATTGTAGAAACACACATCGGAAAATAAGTTAAAGTGATGATTACTGTCTTTCTTTTTTCCATTAAAAATCACTTTAAGATTTTCTTATCAACTTAATTATTTACATGCACATTGACTAAATCTCAACAAGCTCTTAAATGCTAGTTACCCTTTGCCCTCTCAGCAGTAGCCTTCCCAGTGCCACGCATATGCCATTTGGGTTTGTGCTCTGTGACACCGCCATCTGGGTGTCTGGTCCAACAAGTGCCTTCTTGAAATCCTTACATAACTGCCTTCTTCCTGTGCCATGGGCTTCACCTCACCATATCTAATGGGAACTCCGGCCTGGACTCTAGGAATGGCGTTCCAGATAGGCCTGGCGGATCTCACTGTCCACTAACATGAGCTTCCCCTTCCTTGCTGGAAAGCCAGAATGCCGTGTCTTCCTGGCACGTCCACATCCTGCCAGCTCAGGAAACAAAACCCTTAGTCTAGCATGAGAAATCTGGTTTTCTCTCCATGGCCAGAAAACCTTTAGTTCTTTGATTAAAAGTAAAGCCTACCCTTCTAAAACATGCTTACACTGAACATCAATAAACTCTTTGATAAAGAAGTCTTGTTATAACATGCAAAGCTGTAGGTAAAAAGAAATGAAAGTCCTCTCTCACCTTAGACCATATCAAGCCCTATCAGAAGGCCAAGAATTTAAAATATGTTGAATACATTTAAGCTTTATAGCAAATACCCTGTATAAGAACCTAAATTGAAACTTTCAAAAATCTAGAAGGACAAATCTAAAAGGACAATCTATTTCATAATTTTTAGATATGACATGACATAAAACTACAATTATAAGAAATATACCTGAGATGCTTTCTGTTCAAAAAATTCAAAGATTCTTCATAACTGGGTAAGTAACTGGGCCCTTTTCTGTTTTCAGACTCTCTCTGGATGGGCCACTGTTTCCTATGGTGTCAATTGCTTCACATATGGTGATGACTAACAAATCCTTGTGTCCAGCCCAGGTCTCGTTCCTGAGCTCTAAGCCCATATGGCTGCACTTTGTGTCCATGTGGGGTCATCCTTCCCATTCCCATTCTGCCCCTCCTTTTCTATCTTATCTCATTAAATGTCCACACCACCCACCTGGCAGCACCTTCCTGACCTCTCCCTCTCCTCAGCTCTTACATCTTTACCTGTTTTTTTAAAACTATTGTTCTTATTTATTTATTTATTATTATTATACCTTAGTTCTAGGGTACATGTGCATAACATTCAGGTTTGTTACATATGTATACTTGTGCCATGCTGGTGTGCTGCACCCAGCAACTTGTCAGCACCTATCAACTCGCTATTTACACCAAGTATAACTCCCAATGCAATCCCTCCCCCCTCCCCCCTCCCCATGATAGGCCCCAGTGTGTGATGTTCCCCTTCCCGAGTCCAAGTGATCTCATTGTTCAGTTCCCACTTATGAGTGAGAACATAGTTTTCTGTTCTTGCAATAGTTTGCTGAGAATGATGGTTTCCAGCTGCATCCATGTCCCTACAAAGGACTCAAACTCATCCTTTTTTATGGCTGCATAGTATTCCATGGTGTATATGTGCCACATTTTCTTAATCCAGTCTGTCACTGATGGACATTTGGGTTGATTCCAAGTCTTTGCTATTGTGGATAGTGCCGCAATAAACATACGTGTGCATGTGTCTTTATAGCAGCATTATTTATAATCTTTTGGCTATATACCCAGTAATGGGATGGCTGGGTCTTATGGTACTTCTAGTTCTAGATCCTTGAGGAATCGCCATACTGTTTTCCATAATGGTTGAACTAGTTTACAATCCCACCAACAGTGTAAAAGTGTTCCTATTTCTCCACATCCTCTCCAGCACCTGTTGTTTCCTGCCTTTTTTAATGATTGCCGTTCTAACTGGTGTGAGATGATATCTCATTGTGGTTTTGATTTGCATTTCTCTCATGGCGAGTGATGATGAGCATTTTTTCATGTGTCTGTTGGCTGTATGAATATCTTCTTTTGAGAAATGTCTGTTCATATCCTTTGCCCACTTTTTGATGGAGTTGTTTGATTTTTTTCTTGTAAATTTGTTTGAGTTCTTTGTAGGTTGTGGATATTAGCCCTTTGTCAGATGAGTAGATTGCAAAAATTTTCTCCCATTCTGTAGGTTGCCTGTTCACTCTGATGGTAGTTTCTTTTGCTGTGCAGAAGCTCTTTAGTTTAATTAGATCCCATTTGTCAATTTTGGCTTTTGCTGCCATTGCTTTTGGTGTTTTAGACATGAAGTCCTTGCCCATGCCTATGTCCTGAATGGTATTCCCAAGGTTTTCTTCTAGGGTTTTTATGGTATTAGGTCTAACATTTAAGTCTCTAATCCATCTTGAATTAATTTTCATATAAGGAGTAAGGAAAGGATCCAGTTTCAGCTTTCTACTTATGGCTAGCCAATTTTCCCAGCACCATTTACTAAATAGGGAATCCTTTCCCCATTTCTTGATTTTGTCAGGTTTGTCAAAGATCAGATGGCTGTAGATGTGTGGTATTATTTCTGAGGACTCTGTTCTATTCCATTGGTCTATATCTCTGTTTTGGTACCAGTACCATGCTGTTTTGGTTACTGTAGCCTTGTAGTATAGTTTGAAGTCAGGTAGCGTGATGCCTCCAGCTTTGTTCTTTTGACTTAGGATTGTCTTGGCAATGCGGGCTCTTTTTTGGTTCCATATGAACTTTAAAGCAGTTTTTTCCAATTCTGTGAAGAAACTCATTGGTAGCTTGATGGGGATGGCATTGAATCTATAAATGACCTTGGGCAGTATGGCCATTTTCACGATATTGATTCTTCCTATCCACGAGCATGGTATGCTCTTCCATTTGTTTGTGCCCTCTTTGATTTCACTGAGCAGTGGTTTGTAGTTCTCCTTGAAGAGGTCCTTGACATCCCTTGTAAGTTGGATTCCTAGGTATTTGATTCTCTTTGAAGCAATTGTGAATGGAAGTTCATTCCTGATTTGGCTCTCTGCTTGTCTGTTACTGGTGTATAAGAATGCTTGTGATTTTTGCACATTAATTTTATATCCTGAGACTTTGCTGAAGTTTCTTATCAGCTTAAGGAGATTTTGGGCTGAGATAATGGGGTTTTCTAAATATACAATCATGTCATCTGCAAATAGGGACAATTTGACTTCTTTTGTCTTAACTGAATACTCTTTATTTCTTTTTCTTGCCTGATTGCCCTAGCCAGAACTTCCAACACTATGTTGAATAGGAGTGGTGAGAGAGGGCATCCCTGTCTTGTGCCAGTTTTCAAAGGGAATGCTTCCAGTTTTTGCCCATTCAGTATGATATTGGCTGTGGGTTTGTCGTAAATAGCTCTTATTATTTTGAGATATGTTCCATCAATACCAAATTTATTGAGAGTTTTTAGCATGAAGGGCTGTTGAATTTTGTCAAAGGCCTTTTCTGCATCTATTGAGATAATCGTGTGGTTTTTGTCTTTGGTTCTGTTTATATGCTGGATTATGTTTATTGATTTGCATATGTTGAACCAGCCTTGCATCCCAAGGGTGAAGCCCACTTGATCAAGGATCAAGCCCACTTTTTTGATGTGCTGCTGGATGTGGTTTGCCAGTATTTTATTGAGGATTTTTGCATCGATGTTCATCAGGGATATTGGTCTAAAATTCTCTTTTTCTATTGTGTCTCTGCCAGGCTTTGGTATCAAGATGATGTTGGCCTCATAAAATGAGTTAGGGAGGATTCCCTCTTTTTCTATTGATTGGAATAGTTTCAGAAGGAATGGTACCAGCTCCTCCTTGTACCTCTGGTAGAATTCAGCTGTGAATCCATCTGGTCCTGGACTTTCTTTGGTTGGTAGGCTATTAATTGTTGCCTCAATTTCAGAGCCTGCTATTGGTCTATTCAGGGATTCAGCTTCTTCCTGGTTTAGTCTTGGGAGAGTGTACGTGTCCAGGAAATTATCCATTTCTTCTAGATTTTTTAGTTTATTTGCATAGAGGTGTTTATAGTATTCTCTGATGGTAGTTTGTATTTCTGTGGGGTCAGTGGTGATATCCCCTTTATCATTTTTTATTGCGTCTATTTGATTCTTCTCTCTTTTCTTCTTTATTAGTCTTGCTAGCAGTCTATCAATTTGTCATCCAACAAACAAAGATCTGTTATTCTTCTATTATTAGTAGAGCAATAAACGAAAAATTATTTAGAGCAGGACCATGAAATTTTACCAAGGCAAACAAAATTCCTTACCTTTTGTACTTTACTCCTAAAAGAGCTTAATGGATAATATATTTTACTCATACTCAACATATAAATATAACAATCCTCTAAATAGAATTTCCAAGGCCAAAGCAAATTAAGTGTAAAACATTAGCAGGAAACAGACACAATACAACAAGAGGAAATTAATCACATTTAAAAAATCTAATACTATAATTTTTAAGGTACTTTACACTTCGTAAATATGAAACCTTAGTGTACTCTTTTATACCATATATTACATAAAATATCACTGTGATTTTATGAGAAGTGTTAAAAAGTATTTTTCACACAAGATAATGGCATAATAATTTTATGCTTTTTAAAAATTAAAGTAAATAAAAGAATAATCTGTGGACTGGATTAAATGAATGAAGCTCTAGATTCAAGGGTGACAGTTCTCATCTTTGAGCTAAATTTAAGCTACAGTCTCTTTTTCTTAATAAAGTTTTTATGGAACACAGCCACCCCCGTTTATTATACATCATTTATGACTGCTTTCTGCTAAAACTACAGAGTAGAGTAATTGTGACAGAAACTGTATGGTCTGCAAAATTGAAAATATGTACTATATTGTCTAAAACAAAAGTTTGGCAATAACCTCTCTAAATGGAAACAACTGAAGAAATGAGTAAACTATCAGAAAACACACTTGTAAACACGTTGATTTGGCAATAAAACAAAAAATTCACAGAAACATAGGTAATAATCAGTTGGATAATATCAATAATTAAAAGAGTCTATTTAAATAGCTATAGAAAAGATTGAGCACTTAAGAAAAATACAGTAAACCGTATGCCAATACTTTTGGAAGAACATTATACATTTTCTTTGAAAGATATTACAGAAGGCTTAAATTTAGGTAAATTACATTCATGGACAGAAACATTCAATATCATAAAAATCAGTGTCCCCTAATTATTTAAGTTTCATGCAATTCCAGTGAAAAAAAAATCCAAACAGACTCCTTGTGGAACTTGAAAAGGTAATTTTAAAAACTATACCAAAGAGTAAAAGGCTAAAAGTCCACTAGATATTCCTAAAGAAGATACTTTGGGAAGAGGAACTTTTCCTATTAGGTATGAAAACATAAAATAAAGCTACAATAATTAATATAGGGCACTAGCGACTGACAGGTGAGCAGACTGACATCTAAGCAATTCCAAAAATGAGGTCCACATACAAAAAACTCTTTTTTTTTTTTTTTTTTTTTTGAGAAGGAGTTTCCCTCTTGTTGCCCAAGTTGGAGTGCAATGACACAATCTCAGCTCACTGCAACCTCCACCTCCCGAGTTCAAGTCATTCTCCTGCCTCAGCCTCCTGAGTAGCTGGGATTTCAGGCATGCGCCACCATACCAGCTAATTTGTATTTTTAGTAGAGACGGGGTTTCTCCATGTTGGTCAGGCTGGTCTTGCCTCAGATGATCCACCCGCCTTGGCCTCCCAAAGTGCTGGGATTACAGGTGTGAGCCACCATGCCGGACCACAAAAGAACTCTTGATGTAAAACAATGAGGTGAAGAGCAGTGAGGAATGTGGCTTCATTCATTTGTGTAAGGGCAGTTGGTTATTTACGTAGACAGAAAAGATAAAACTGCATGCCTATTTCACACCATTCATAAAACTTAATTTGGGATCACAAGCCTAATGGCAAAAGGAAAGAATTCGAATATAATAGGTGCTCTTTTCTTCATGGTATAACAGAAAAACACCTTTTAAATAAGAGACTTATAGAAGGAAACTATGTTTGATACTTGTTTAAAATCAGCAGCCATTTGTTCATCCAGAGATATTCTAAGTAAATGAAAAGTCAAGGTACACACTGGGTGAAGATATTTGTAACATACAGAAATGGCAAAGGATTAATACCTGGAATGTGTAATGATCAACAAATCAAAAAGAACAATATGATGAAAATTACAAAATATATTAATACATCAAAGAAATGTCCATACTCCTATGCTTATTGCATCTTGGCTACTATTCATAATAGCCAAAATATAGTCGCAACCTAAGTGTCCATCAATGGATGAATGAATAAAGAAAATGTGGTACATATACACAATGGAATGTTAATCAGCCATAAAAAAATGAAATCGTGTCAACTACAACATTATGGTTGGAAATGGAGGTGATTGTGTAACATAAAGTAATCCAAGAACAGAAGCACAAGTATCACATGTTCTTATTCACGTGTGGGAGCTGAAAGAGTGAATCTCACAAAGATAAAATGTAGGCTGGTGGTTACCAGAGGCCAAGAAGGGTGGAGGTGATGTGTGGTGAAGAGAGGTTGATTAATGGGTGCAAATACACACTTAGAAGAAATAAGACCTGGTGTTTGATCAGTAAGAAGATTATAGTTAACATTAAGAGATTGCACATTTCAAAATAGTTAGCAGGGAATAATTAGAATGATTCTAGATAAAAAAATAAATATTTAAAGTGATGGATATCCCAATTACTGTGATTTGATTATATAAATGTATGAAATCATCACATTTATCTGAAAAATATGTACATCTAATATGTATCAATCAATAAATAAATGTCACATTGAAAAATTTTAAATTATTTTCACATTGAAGTTAGGTTGACACAGTTATTTCAATTTATATCTCAGCTTACTCAACTGAATCTTCTTTGTAAGACTATATTAAATTCAGAGTAAATGAAAATATGAGCAATTGAATTTAGTGTTATGTGGGAGAAATGTTTTCTTTTGAATAAGACAGGAGCAATGCTTCTAGTTTATTATTATAAGAAAAAGTCTGTGATATTAAGTTCCCAAAATGTATCATCTTTTATATAAAATTCAGATCATATCAGAGCAGCCAATTTATACATGGATAAAGCACATAACAATTGAATGATGGTAATCCATTAAGCCAAAGTGTTTTATAACTTCAATAGCTAGTGAACATGTGGTGAGCACTTGTGTATGAACACATATAAAGTATGTATTTAAATGTGCACTCCATTAATTTTTTAATAAACCTTATGTGCTAACTTTAAAAAATTTATGATTATTTAAATTAGACACTAACAACTTCTTTAATTAACACTAAATTTCACATTATAACACAGGCATATTTTTAGCTCTTAGTGCTCGCTCTTCTGAAAATTGTTAATATGCTTATAGTTATATTTTTTACAGTGCAACATCCAAGTATGGAGGGACAATTCTACTAAATGGTATGCTGAAATAATTCTTTCTAGTGACTGAATGATGTTACTCTTATATATCAGACAGATCAATTTCCCCTAATAATAGGAAAATTTTAAAATGTCAAATAGCAGTAGTACTAAAAATCAGTTTCCTCATATATAACTAGTCAGCAATACTGAGAACCAATAATGTTTAGAAAATTAGGAAATACAGCTCAAATTATTTTATTATTAATTGGTTTAATTTTTAAAATATGTATCTGGTTGAATTAAGTATTCAATAATTCCTACTTACATTCATGAAAGTACTGAATCATGATGGGTGACTCTGTTGGAGTTTAGTTAATAACTAACTGGGCACATAGGAAAAAGAAAGATTGTGCCTCTTTAGGATAAAATAAGAAGAAGCCCAAATCTACCTGACCAGAAAAGGGAGACTGTTGTTCCAGTCAATGCTGAAGATTTTGTTTCTCTGAAACAAATTCAAAATAACAGCAAACCAATGTAAATGGGAGTATATGAGATCCACTTGAGATTCAGTTCATGGTTATCATCCAAGCTGTGCTCATGGACTAATAGGATGCAGTCTGGGCTGTTCAGGAGACTTTATGTTGTAAGTAATGTGACACTCATTCCAGTAACTTGTTTTCTATAAGTTCTCCAGTTACTTTACCATGAATATTGTTATTCTTTGCTGATCCACTCCTTTTCTTACACTCTCATATTTTTATAAAGTAGTAAGTGTGTATCTCTTTTAAAAATTTTGAAATAATTTAATTGACAAATAAATTTTAAAAATGACACACACATATGACAAATAAAACCTACAAAGCAGGAATCAATGGTAAATATATTACTCTCATTGCTATCTAATATGTGTAAATAATATAGGCATTGGAAAGTCTGTTACTAATACATTGATATTAGTTGGCTTACTTATCACCTACAATTAATGTCTACATATCTATATGTAGAAATTCTTTTTCCTAGTATGTTACTAATGCCTTCCTTCTATTAAGATGCTGTAATCTTGATCCTTCTTTCAGGTTTTATTTTTTTTTAAGGGAGAAAATATCAAAATGAGAATCAGGCTCTTCCAAACATTGTTTCCTATTACAAGCAGTAATTTATGTAGAAATTTTTGGTTTACTTTAGCAGAATTTCCACCTTTATAAGAAAAGACTTGGATGTCATGGTCTGATTTCTTGTTCCGAATAATTTTGTTACTCACTTCATAATGGGTTGATAAGGGCAAGCGAGAAAAAAAAAAGAGTCCAAACAACAGAAATGGAGAAACGGAAGTAGATCTTGTTTAAAAGAAGCTCAGTTGCTTTAATCTACTGAATGTCAGTCTGCTTTATACCATGGTGAAGTAGCTTGCATCAGACCCATCCCCTTGCTGAGAACAACTAAAAAAGCTGAATAACACCAAATTAATAACAGTTTGAAGGTTTTGGAGAGCAATCAAGGGAACCAAGATTAGAATGGCTATAATTCAAGAAAGAAGGGAAATATGTTATTCTGAGTCAGACATTTCCTGCTGCTTTTCCTTAGAGACATCCAACAACTTGCAGAGATCATAAGGATGAACAAATGAGCAGAAAATTGTGAAGAGAACTTACAGGAACCTTAGAATGCCAGAGCACCATGAATCTGAGTTTAGTCTACCCAGGCAGTCAGGCCTTGAGGAGTCAGGATACTGAGAAAAGGGAACCAGAGAAAAGGGAGCTTGAATAATATTAATTTTTTTGGAAATACACATCTGGTTGAATTAACTATTCAATAATTCCTTCTTACATTTATGAAAATGCTGAATCATGATGAGTCATTTATGTGTATACACATATGTATATGTATATGTATAGATGTATTATAAGGTATTAGCTCATGTAATTATGGAGGTTGGCAAGTCGAAAATCTGCAGAGGTGATGTCCAAGTTTCAGTATAATGGCTGAAAACTGCTATAGAGTCAAAAAGAGCTAATGTCCCTGTTCTCAAGTTGTCAAGGAGGATAATTCTGTCTTATTTAGGGGAAGATCAGCCTTTTATTCTATACAGGCCTTTAATTTTTTGGATAAGACCCACCCACATTATGGAGGGCAATCTGATTTACTCAGTCTAGTATCTAAATGTTAATCTTTACCAATTTAAATCAGAACTCATCCAAAGACATCTCCAGAGAAACACCCAGAAATATGTTTGACCAAATATCTGGACACCCCATGATCCAGTCAAATTGAAACATAAAATGAGCCATCACAGAATTTGAGTAATATGTACCTACAAATTTAAGAAGTAGAACTTTCATCAGTCTCATGTATTTTATAGACAGAAATTAGGAGTCCTGGGTCTGTCAAGTATAAAAGGTTCTGAAAAATTTATCAGTCTATCAGTTGAAACCCAGAACCAAAACACTGTCCTAAAGACTGAAAACCAGTCTCAAAAGACCTCAATTATTGATCGGGGCCATTTAGTCTGCTCCTATACTAATTGACTGTGAGGAAAATAAAACACCTCAGAGAAAGACGACATATCAAGAACAACCATGTGTTTTCATACACAATGTCCAACATTGACTAAAAAGTTACCAGGAATGTCGAAATACAAGAAAACATTTTTAACAAACAATAAAAAAATCAGTAGAAACACACACACAGGTAATTTAGATATTGGAGTTATTAGTTCATGATAACAATAATAATATTTTCAAAATCATATCTGACAATGAAATAAACTAGAATTGTGAGCAATAAATTAAAAATGGAAGCTTCATAACAAAAATATAAAATGAAATTAATAACTCAATAAATATAGTTATTAGCAGATTAGACACTGCAGAAGAGAGTTACTGAAATGGAAAATTGATTAATAGAACATATCATAACTATGAAGAAGAAAAAAGATGAATGATAGAAAAGAATATAAGTTAGATATGAAAAATGAAAAATTCTGATAAGTATGCAATTAAAAGCCCAACAAAAGGATAAATAAGAAATAGAGTAGAAACAATATTTAGTCTTGCCTGAAGCAATACTGATTGAAATTTTTTTCTAACTATGGAAAGACATCTAATAACAGATTTAAGTTGCTGTATGAATTACAAGCGAGACAACCACAACTAGACTAATGTAAACCAAATATAGTTTAAAGTCATAGTAGAAAAAAAAGAAACACACTCCAAGGTAAGTTTTAATGAACTCTTAACGAATAATGAATGCCAGAGAATAATAACATATATTTTTAAAGCATTCAGGAAAAAAATACCTTCCAACCTAGACTTTTATAACCAGTAAAACCATCTTTTTAAATGTAGGCAAGATAACGTTGTATTCAGACAAACAGTAAATGGAGATGTCATTGCAAGCAAAGTTACAGTAAAAGGAATGGCAAGGGGACAAACTTTGGCAAAAACAAAGTTATCCAAAATTGAAGTACAGAAATGTAGAAAGAACTGAAGAACAAAGAAACTTCTTGCTGAATATGTGGATCAATCTAAATATTAGCTGACTGTATAAATCAATATTATTCCTTGTGAAGTTTCTACACATATATAGAAATAAAATACATCAGAAGTAGCAATAACAGTAAGAGAATAGTGTAAAAGAATTTTTTCAATCCTTGTCTTTCTGAAAAGTGGAAAAGGTAATATAGCACTTCCTTCTTCTCTGTGGTTTCACTTTCCGGTTTCAGTATCCCAAGGTTTGCTCTGAAAATTCAATTATTATGTTAATTTTTTAATAAATTTATAATTTTTCTATTTAATTAATAGTTGTTTTTGTTAATATCTTATCGTGCCTAATTTCTAAAGTAAACTTTATCATATACACATATGTAAAGAAAAAAACACATAGGATTTGGTATTATCTGCAATTTCTGTATGCAGTAACAGTCTGGGATGTATCTTCCATGCATAATGGGGGACACTGTTATTTAGGGTACACTTTAATAAGATAAGGATGCATTAGTAATAACTAGACTAATCAACAAAATGATAATAAAATAATATATAAGTTAAAAGAGAACATAAAATATAGAAAAAATATTTGATTAGTTCAAAATTTAGCAATAAGTAAGAAATGACAAAAAGTAGAAAAATAGCAAATATTGAGATGACAGATTTAAAAGCAAATATACATTAAATGTAAACAAACTAAATACTTTCATTAAAAAACAAAGATTGTCATATTGCATAAAGCAATACCCTGTATGATTACCGGCCTTATTGGAAGGATACAGAAAGTTGCAAAGTAAAATAACAGATAAAACAGATTATACTAACCAAAAGAAGGCCAAAGTAGCTGTACTATAGTAGGCAAAGTAGATTTTATTGCAAGAGCATCATTAAAAATAAAGATATTTCATAATGAGTATGAAATATATATGCACTAAAAATTAGTACCTCAAAATATATAAGTAAATATGCTTACTTTTTATATATAAATATTTAATATATATTTATATATAAATATATTTATATACACTATATAATGTATAAATACACATTTATATATATAACATATAACTAATTTATAAATATATAACTATATCTGTGTAGTGAAACCACAGATAAAGAGGAAATGCTTTATATTACCTTTTCCACTTTTCAGAAAGGCAAGGATTGAAAAATAATATATGTATGTATAAATACATGTATGAGGGACATAATAGGAAGCCATGATTAGCCAACTTTTAAAGAGAAATGTATTGGCTCCATTTGCAAACATTTGGTTTGTAGGTTTTACTTAGAAAGTGCATATTCATATCCTAAAATTTTTTTTTTTCTATAATTGAAAAAGTATTCCTCTTTGATTCAGCATACAGGTTTGAAATAAATTTATTCAGAAAATTTATTTTTAAGCATACAAATCCATCCCTCAGCCAATAGAATGCATGAGGTCCCAATCAGATTGTCCTCACATCCAGTTAGTTCCTACTTTACCTTCCAGATATCAATATATAGTCCTATTATGGCCCACATTCTCCCTAAGTATGTGAAACATTATAAAATGCAATGTCTTTCTATTCTTATCATTCTTTGGTTTGGAGAATGCACTTTTTATAAAGGCCATTAGACTCTAAATCTTTGGAGAAAAATAATTTTTTTCATTCTGGAGCAGTGCTTATTACTCTTCTTTGGAGACTTAGACAACTTGGAGAATATAATTAAAGCTGTAGAAACTCATTCAAGAAAAATTGATGTACAAATAATCACAAACTGTGGGATAATATATTAGAAGTTCAAGAAAAAGTTCATTTATCGACTAGATTATGAATGCCTGATCTTTGTGTGGTTTCTTTTTATCTGTTTCTTAAGCCCCTTAGGAAAGAAAAAACATGTTATGCAAAGTTTAGAGCAAGACCTTTCCTTGGTTTAAAAATAGTAGCTCTAATTTTACTTACAGATCTTATTTAATGTGTAAATGCCTGGAAGCTAAAAGCAATGGAAAAAAATAAGAACAAAAATTATGCCTATGAAATACTTCTGTTTTTCAGGAAATTTTATTTTTATAAAATGCAGTTTAGAACAAATCTCAACATTATGACTTTATTCAAAAGAAAAATTAATAAATTTACCAATTCTTATTCAGAGGAAGATTGTACAGGTTATGTATTATTATAGAAGTTAAAAAAAATAAGCCTGAGAATACATAATTTCTCAATAAAGTTAGTTATCAATTTATTTTTCAGTAAAATAACATGAGCATTTACAAGTACAAGAAACTGTTCCTTCTGTGCAACTCGGCCAACTATCCCCATCAGAATAGGATTATCTATGTAGCCTTAAAAATGATATTTTCAAAAAAGTTGAGAGAGACTGAGCTATAAAGTAAATAGCTTTACAGTGTTGTCTGATTTAAAAATTGCTATATTTATTAAAAATTCAGAAATACAGAATTAAAGTAGACCATGATTATAATCTGCAGTTTTCAGATATAACAACTGTAATCATCTGTTGTATATCATTTAGATATTTTATGTATATTTTTAAAGATATCAAAACAAATAACACATGTATGGAAGATAGCTCAGCATTCTGTTTCAAAGTCACATTTTAAATTTCTTTAATAAGTGTCTAAAATTTACAAATGTACTACATAGTTTTTATGGCCACTGAAACAAATACAAGGAAGTTGGAGGAAATTTTAATAAATATTCTGCCATTTCAGCTCCATCACTATCCCCTGGACATATGAATAATATCAGCCTGACAGGTACGCTTGCACATCTTCCTCTGAATTGACGCTGGCATTTAAACAATTACATACACATACGGATTACTGTTTTTGTAACTGTTCATTTTGTAAAAAACGATTTTTAATATACTATCTATTATTTGTTTTTTTCCATCAGAATTCTTCCAGGCTAAGATATATAGACGTAACTAATTTTTACCAGTATATTAAAACTTAGACTTGCTTGAATTCCTTAAAATGTATTTATTTCTACAAGGTAGATTCGTAGGAGATGGGTTTCTGGGTCAGACATTGCATACATTTTTTGGTTTATTGTAATAGATATTGCCAGATAATTTCTCAATTTTAAAGGTTTTTACAGTTTTCAGAGTTATAAATGAAAGTTACCTTCCTAAACCCATAGGTTAGAGAACTTTAATTTTTTCAATCTGGTGGATAAAAACCATGTGGCATTATGACATTAATTATAATTTTCTGTCTCCTACTGAGATTGAGCAGGTTTCTTTTGGGTGTGAGTCATTTCGTTCATCTCTTCTGGAAATAGTTTTTCTTCTAAAAATATTTTTGCTATTTTTCAATAACTTTGTTTTGGTTATTTTCTCTTCTTTAAGTCAAATTATAGATGTATATTAGATATTTGAGATATTATTCTTTATATTTGCCATTGTTATAGGAAATATCCCACATTTCATCACTTTATTTTTTTTTGTCATTGTACTTTTTTTAACTTGTATATAATTAAATTTGTAATTTGAAGGAAACCTATACAATATTTTTCTTTCCTAGCCCAAGAATATAAAGATTCTCAAATACTTTAATTCTAACTTTCTGCTTGTCTCTTCTGAGTTAGTATTTGAAAGCAGTTTAAATCTCTCTTATTTTAAAAGCATACCATATTAGTCATTTTAAAACTATTATATATCAATAATGCTATTTACATTTACCAATGTTTTTAGCTAATTATTTGCCCTCCATTTTGGATTCAGTATTGTTCTAGCTGAAATTCGTCTTGTCGTCATTTGTTTCATATAATGTCTAAAATTATTATCTTGTTTCTTTATTCTTACTCTAAATTGCTATTTCAAGTAAATAAAGAATTCTAGGTTGAAAGTTATTTTTTCCTGAGCACTTTAAGATAACCATATTTACAGAACAAAATTGAAAGTTATAAATATTAATTCTTTTAATATTTGAAATTTTAAAATTTAAGCTTTGAAGAAAGTAGTGATTCTCCCAGTGAGGAGTTTGAGATCTGAGAACGGACATGAATGATGGATGCAGCTGAAAACCATCATTCTCAGCAAACTATCGCAAGAATAGAAAACTGAACACCACGTGTTGTCACTCATAGGTGGGAATTGAACAATGAGAACACTTGGACACAGAAAGGGGAACATCACACACTGGGGCCTGTTGTGGGGTTGGGGGAGGGGGGAGGGATAGCATTAGGAGATATACCTAATGTAATTGACGTGTTTATGGGTGCAGCACACCAACATGGGGACGGGTATACATATGTAACAAATCTGTACGTTATTCACATGTACCCTAGAACTTAAAGTATAATAAACAATAAAATAAAATAAAATATTGAAATCATAAAAAAATTATAAGTATTCATACTTTAAAAAATAATTTGACTAAAATAAGTGGGTATGTAAGGGGCATTGGAAGTTTTATAATTTCCTAATTATTAATATTAGGGACTCTGATGATATTTTTTAATTAATTGAGAAAGAAATCCTTAAGAATATTATTCAAAGTCATGGAATATTTTTGCTTTTTTAATGACTTATGAGATAATTCCAACCAATGCCCTAAAACAATAGATAAATTGAAAAATATATAAGTGGACAATATCTGCTTGAGATTATTGAGAGCTAATGTGATTGTAACTAGGAGATCTAGCAGAGGAGAAAGATTAGGCGAATATGCCAAATCCTGAGCAGGAATACAAAAGCAAATTCATCTTTCAGTTTTGTGTGTTGCTTGCTTTGGATGACTCACTTATTCACTCAGCTCTGGAAAACTTTCAGCCATTATCACTTATGCATCACCGTTTTCCCATTCTTTTCAGTTTCTTCTAGAATTTCTATTAGATATATGCTAAATTGTCTCCATCTATCTTCTATAGCTATTACAACCCTCTTCTTATTTCCATTTCTTCTATATTTTATTCCAGATTATTTTCTTATATATTATCCATGTAATGAATTCTTTTGAAAATTATCTTTAATCTACAAATTTTTGTGACCATTATTTACAGAAGTTTTATTTTGTTATTTTCCAAAATACCTCTTTTTGCTTCCATCATGTCATGTTCTGATTTTGATAGTTTACATAGTTTTAAATGTTTGTAGTTTCTTTTAGGTTGTTCAACTTTTTTCTCCTTCATGGACTTCCCTTTGTAGGGGTCTACTTATTTGTGTGGCTTGTAATTATTTTTATTATGATTTTGTCATCAGCAAGTGTTGCTCTCTGTGGGAGTTCCTTTCTCTCTGAATTTATACATAAGGCTAACTTTGTATAATACCTTCCTGGATCCTAGGAGTTTCACTAGTTGTGTACCAGGCTTTTTATTCATTTTTCAGCTTTGGGTCTTCTATTGTGCATAAGTGTATGCTCTGTACTCATTAAAGTTGCAAACCTAGGTTCTTGATTTTCTAACAATTCTGTCCAGTTTCATGGCTAGATAGCTAGCTTTTATATGGCTTTCATAAAGTACTGGATGTAGTTCTTCCTGTCCCCACTTCACAACTGGGATAATCCTCCAAGTTCCTAGACTTTAGGCAAAGAGACACAATTCCAGTCTCTCGCCTTTCATGGCTCTGAGTCCCATCTCCTGTTCCTACATGTACAACAAGCCTCAGAATTCAGTTCTTTGGGACCTTATTCTGGTTTGATAGAACTGTGGCCCACTTTGTCCTCAGCTGTTACTGTTTGACATTTTAAATTTCCTGTATGTATTTGGACTTTCAGATTCAAGCTCAGATATGCATTTAGTTAAAAAGAAAAATAGTCTATGGTTTTGAAGTAGAAAAATGGAAGTTTTCCCATATCATCTTAGATAGGCATATTGACATGATGTTTTCCCTAAGAAGCTCCTCAGCCTCTCATAAAAATATGCTGTTTATCCTTCACATGCCCTCCACTTTTCCCAGGTAAATATAAATATAGGTTCTCTATGTAACTATATGTAATATCATTATAACCTAATAACTCATGACATGTATTCTAGTAGTAACATTTTTCCATGCCTAATATTTATCATTTACATATTAAATTAAGCAATCATCCATAAATATATATTAATGGTTTATATACTGTTTAACATTTTATTCATTTTTGTATATACCGAATACTACCAACATGTGATAATAAAACAAACAGAAGATCATATATATAAGAGTACAATATTTCTTCATTCTTTCAACTACTATGTATTGAATGGCTGCTATATTCCAAGCGCGTAATAGGCACTTTAAATCACTGAATAAAACAGAAGATTTTTAATGTTATTTTATTCATGTGGGTGAAAAGAATGACCAGTTCTCTTGCCTTGGGAAGTGACATTGAGCAGAAGTAGTAGGAGCCATCCATGCAAAGACAGTTTAGAACCTCCTCTTTCATAGAATGAAAGCTTGACCTACAATCCAATCCTTCACTGGCATTTTTATGTTGGTGAGTGGTAATAAACATTAAATTGTCTCTGGTATTTTTACAGCTTAGCAAATGGAGTACCTTTGGAACTCTGGAAGTTATACCTCAGATTGAATTGGGAACACAGATGTTCTCGGTGGTGACAGAAGACGATTGTGAAATTCTTAAAATCCCAGCAAAGGGATATGCAAAGATAAAGGAGGTATGATGATATCTAATATTATATATAAACAGAAATTGGGCATAAACTCAAGCTGTATTTTGCTTCTGTAGACAAAGATATCCATATCTCTTTTACTTTTAACTTTAACTTAAGCTAGAGACATTAAAAAAGTGGTTTATTTGATGAAAATCACTTGAGTGCTGATGATAGGTAAGGTGTAAACAAAGGTCTCAATGAATATATTTTAGGTAATTTAAGAATACCCTTTGGCTTTTCATTAATTTTAAACTCATTCATTCATTCAACAAATATGTGTTTTGCATCTTCACAACATGTCATATGCTAAGAATAAAGAATACTAGAATAATAAGACAGATAATAGTACTGCTGCTTTCCCAGTCTCTATAGTCTGCTTAAGGAGGAAAAATACTTGAATGTGATTGGCATGATATTTCATAATTACAACAAACATCAAACTCAGAGCTGGATGAGTAAGTGATAACAACTTATTCTGATTCCTTAATTCTGCAGCTTCAAGATACTCATTTACTTAAAGTTTAATAATTTATTATCTTCTAATCGAATCCAAATTTTTTCTTGACTCCTATTTCTCCTCCTTTGGATAGCAGAGGAAGTTTGTATAAATAATGGGATTGAGGCTGGGGGCGGTGGCTCACGCCTGTAATCCCAGTACTTTGGGAGGCCAAGGCGGGTGGATCACCTGAGGTAAAGAGCTTGAGACCAGCCTGACCGACATGGAGAAACCCCATCTCTACTAAAAAGACAAAATTAGCTGGGTGTGGTGGCACATCCCCGTAATCCCAGCACTTTAGGAGACTGAAGCAGGCAGATCTCCTGAGGTAGAGAGTTGGAGACCAGCCCGACCAACATGGAGAAACCCTATCTCTACTAAAAATACAAAATTAGCCGGATGTGGTGGTGCATGCCTGTAATACCAGCAACTCGGAAGGCTGAAGCAGGAGAATTGCTTGAATCCGGGAAGTGGAGTTTGCGGTGAGGCGAGATCGCACCATTGCACTCCAGCCTGGGCAACAAGAGTGAAACTCCATCTCAAAAATAAATAAACAAAAAAATAATGGGATTGAAAGGTTTCCATGATCCTGCTGTTTCATCTTTTTTTAAATGAGCTTAAGCCAGATGCAGGTCCTGCAGAAAGCTGGTATAAACCATGGTTCAGCGCTCATGTGGAGTGGAGTTGAGAAGACACCTGTCTTCCTGGGTCTCCAGTGGTGGGGATTTCTTGTGATTTAGTGGTCACAGTGTCAGTAGTGCAAGTAATTCTCTCAGAATTCAACATTATTCCAAATCCCTGATGTTCATTTGTTTTGATTTTCAGAGTGCCTGGCTTTAACAAAAAATTCTGTATGTTTTGTTTTTATTTCCCAAATATCAGTACCAGTTACTTGATTTTATCAAACACAACTTTTCAGTTTAATCTTGACTATGACAGGGTTTTAAAAAACTCCTAAAACATTTATAAAAGTATAATATATAATGAAAGGCGAGCAAATATAATTTTAGTAAGTAGATCTGAAGATTAACATTTTAATATGTCTATGTAGCCACAGAGTAACGCTCTGATAAAATTCAGAGTATCCTATACTAACTTTTATTCATATGGCCTTTATTTTGCTTCTCTCACTATTTATCTATTTGCTATTTCTTTGATTTTAAATGGCCTATTATTAAAAATTTGATAATGACATTCTATTTCAGGAAAAAATAAAAATTGAAAATATGCAAAAGTTGAAATTAATCCATATGTGTCCTTATTATGAGGAATGGCCTACTTTATCCATATATGAGCTAATTGCACTCCTTAAATGGAAAAAATTTCCTCCAGGTCATGGTGAGTTTAATGCAATTTTGGATCATTTTGTTTGCATTCTGTTATATTATTGGAATTGAAATTCTTCATAGTTGTAACATTTTATACAATATTTCTTCATATAAATATTCTCTAATTTATTTGAGAATAACATTTGAATTGGACATTTAGATTATTTCCTGCTTTTTATTAAAAGTGATACTGTACTGGCTTGAAGAATGGCCTCAGGACTAACCTTACTTTAACATCTCTCTACTCCCTATAACTGTTCCCCTCTTGCCCCACCCTGACGGTTACTGTAAGGGCCAAACTGAAAAGGAGAAATACTAGAAAGTATAGCCACGAGAGAAAAGGGAAAAAAACATTTTTTTCTTTTCCTTTTTCCTGGGTGGATAACTATTTAAGCAGCAAGTTTGCTAATCTGTACTTGTGCTACACATATTAGCCATGGAAAAAAATAAATACGGAGAATGAGTGAGGCCTAGATAAGAGAAAGTAGCAGTGAAGCACCTACATTTTTAATATTCAGCATAGCAAAGATACACGGATTTCCTGGATTATGTGTACCCAAAAAGTGTAGGTGGTATTGAGCCATTTTGCATGATTTGTCCATCTATGAAAGCCAATTTAACAAGGCTTGCCAACCCAAGAGGAACTGTGGTAGGATGGGCCAGAGCTTTAGGTCTCTTTTGGTAAGGAAACACAATTGCTTCATGGGAGGCAGCCACAGATAACAGAGAGAGGATGGCAACCTCGCCTCTCTTTCCTCACAGCCAGTGAAGGAGCCAGAACTTACATTATAATGGAAGAGGAAGTGTTTGAAAGAAATACTTCTACCCCAAGTCTGCAAAGCCACAAGTATAGTGAGGGACATTTTTAATTTAAGTTTGAGATTCAAGTTCTAAAACAAATGAATCTAATTGGTAAATTCTGGAGAGCAACTATTTGAATAATAAAAACATGGCAGAGTATTTATGAAATCTGGCTAAGGTATCCTTTGAAGGAAACACTGTAACATAGGAAAATGAGGTTCAGTATACCAGGAGTTCTTTTATTGAAAAAAAGTAAATATCATTAGAGGAAGTTTATGCTTCAAAAAGCAGGGATACTCTAATAAACCACTTAAATTTGGTGAGAATCTAAAACATTTCTCATATTTGTTCCAAATTTCCTTCTACTGCTTGCATTTATATTTTATTTATCATGTTTTTGAGATGTGGCATTTAATCCATTTTCAGTCAAATAACTATTTTTGCTCATAAATTTGAATATTTGTAATATGATGTTTTTGTTTATGACATATTTTTCCTGATTAGTTATAAATGGCATTTTTTAAACCAAAAGTACAAATGGAAGGCAAGTAGTAAACTGACTTGTAAAAAATCAGGAATTGAATATTTCTAAATTCCCCATGTTTATTACATAGAAACAGATGAGCATCTCAGAACCAGTTTGATACCTCGAGGTGCCAGTGATTCAAGTACCTGTGATGGTGATGCCTTTTTGTTCCTTCATTCATCCTTCACTGCTGTCTTTTGTTTTGGACAATATTTTCTAATGTAGCATATTAATTCTTTTAATATTTTTTCACCATATTTGTTATTTTTCATGGTTGCTTTATTTTTTACGGTTGTTTTGGATTTGTCACGGTTTTGTCACAGGTTTTCCACTTTGAATCAGAAATATCAAATTTTGATCCTTGCCTCTCTTCCAGGCTTTTAATAAAAATATAATATCCAATCCTTGCCAATCTATCATTATATTAATATTTTTGAGTTGATTAAAAAGGAGGAAAGAGACCATCATAAAGATATTTTAAATTAGGTGATCCAAAACAATATGAAATTTGGAAAGGGGAGAATGATTATGTGTTTTAATATATTTGATTACTAATGATAATAATCTCTCTTTTGATCTAAAATATCAATCAAAAATACTAAAATTTTGCATCAAAGAGCTAAAAAGATAAGAGAAAGTTAACATACTGTTTCCTAGACTAATATTGAATTCAAGTTCTTTTTGGTAAGTATCTTGAAAAATAAATGGTGGTGTTTATTAAACTACTGATTGCATTGGACAATCTGTGAGTCTATTGAATAAGTCAAAATAACATTGTTTTCTCACCTATTCCCAAACATATAAATGTGTGGTACTTTCATAATTTTAGAAAATATTTATCTTCCTCAGAGAAGAATGACAGTTTCATCTGATAATCATCAAAGCCCTATGGGTTCTGAAAGACTGTAGTTTTTATAAATAAATATACCTATGTGAAGAATAAGTCCTGTCAAATTCATCTAATTTTCTTTTATGGTAGTGACAAACTTGATATATCAAAGAGAAGAATTGGATTATAATACTTCCTGACTGTTTACTCAAGGTTTAGTTTGAATTTTTATCAGAGAATGTAGAGAATGTAGCTCAAATTATACTTTTATTATCTGGGTTGAAAATTAGCAGTAGTATGATTTCCAAAGCATAATTATGTGTGTTTTGATCTTATTTTAAATATGTATAGTGGACAGAGTTTCAGAGGGATTTAGTTAATTATTCAAAAGCTTGATAGAGTTTAGGATTAATCCTTGGCAATCAATGAAATAAGTAAAGCTTGTATCTGACTCTATTTGCTTTGTTAACTTCTTAAGTCTTCCTACTTTTGCTTCATATGCCAAGGGAACCTTATTATAGTGAATATGTATAGTGTTGCTTATCATTTGGGTGTATCCAGTTTATATCACATCAACTAAAGTCTTCCCAGTTGTTATTCTTTCAAGATGTGGCTGACTTGAAAGTGACAACCAGCTTAGGTCACTAATCAGCTCATTCCCATGTGTATCATGAATATAATAAAAAATGGTAAACTGACTTGGTAAACATTTAACTATTTATGCATATTTTGTTGTTTTCTTGCTAATGTAAGTATGCCTCCATCTTTCTCCAGGTAGGATTTGATATAGCAAACGTGATAATTGGAAAAACTAAAAAAATTACATCAACAAATTTAGTACAGAAAGATAAAATATGTGAAAATCATAATAGTAACAATAATAATAGTCAAAATTATATCTAGTTATCTCAAACCGAAAGTGGAGTATTTCAGTCACAAAATACATAGGCTCTACATCCCTTCAACCTTTTGACATCAGTCTCTTCCAATTCAATTTACTCTGCAGGGAATCAAAAGTCTTAGTCCCATGAGACTCTTGAGCATCCCAGAACCAGTTTGATACCTCGAGGTGCCAGTGATTCAAGTACCTGTGATGGTGATGCATTTTTGTTCCTTCATTCATCCTTCACTGGTCTCTTTTGTCTTGGACAATATTTTCTAGTGTAGCATTCTTTTAATAATTTTTCACCATATTTGTTATTTTTTATGGTTGCTTTAGGGCTTACCATATACATTTCAATTTAACAGAATCTACTTCAGATTTTTACTGACTTTATTCCAGTTTTAAATATGACTCTTATATAGCTCTATTTCCATTTCCTCCTTTATATGTTATTGTTATTATACAGATTGCAGCTACATATGTTACAAATTCAACAATACATTATTATTTTAGATAATGTCTCAAAAACAGAGAAAAAAGAGATCAAATATATATTTATAGTGTTCATTATATTAGACATCTTATTTACCATTTCTAGTCCTTTTTATTTGTTCCTGTGGACTCGAGTTGCCATCTGATATGCTTTCCTTAGTTCAGTATCAGTTTTCTCCCACCTACTTTCTTATGCTGCTATTGGCAAATATATTATATTTCTATATGTTATATATCCAACAACATTATACACATATTATTTCACACAGTCACTCTTTATGAGTAAGAGAAGAATGGATAAGAAATATGTATTTCTTTTACCTTTTATAATTACACATTTACCTTTAGTGATACTTTTTGATTTTTCATGTGGATTCAAATTTTATGTGGGGATACTTGTTTGCAGCCTGAAGAACTTTTTTAAGTATTTCTTTGAGGGAGTATATGCTAGTAACAAATACTGCCAGGTTTTCTTTTACTGAGAATTTCTTCATTTCTCCTTTACTTTTGAAAGACAGCTTTGCGGGGTATAGGATTTGAAGTTGAAATTGGGTTATTTTGTATATTTTAAAAATGCAATCACATTTTCTTCTGGCTTCTATTATTGTTTCTGATAAGAAGACAGCTGTTAATCTTTCTGGGATTCACTTAGACAAGACTTTTGCTTGCTGGTTTCAATATTTTTTCGTTGTCTTTCACTGAAAGAAGTTTTACTATAATGTGTCTGTTTGCTTATTTTCTTACCTAATACTAGAATTTTCTGTCACATACCTTAAAGCCCTATTTGTTACTAATCTCTTCTGTTTCTGACTCCCTTTCTCCGATATTGTTAGCTATGATAATCAGTTTTAAAGTTTTTCTTGTTATTCACCCACTTAGAAATAGTTTATGTCCTCTCATTGTTATTCAGGTAAAATGCAAAATCCTTAATATAGTTTGAAAGGCCATTTGTATCTAGGTCATACCTATATCTCAAAGTTTCAATTTTAATAATTCTTCTCCTGTTTTGTTCGTGTTTCTGCCAACCTGGACTTTTATTGGTTCTTCTATGTCACTATCGCCATTGAGGCCTTTTACATATGTTGTTCCTTCTTCCTGGAGAAGTTACTTACCCCTCATTTCAGTACATTTACTGTTGTTAAGATAATGTTTTCTGGACCAGTGGAGATTCTATTGCTCTTTCTTTGCTTGCAGAGATGCCTGTTTGTCTCTCTGAGGGTCAACAAACTTTCTCTGCTAAAGAGCAGATACTAAATATTAGCTTTATAGGTCGTATAGTGCCTCTGTTACATATCCGCCCCCTTCTTCTTCTTCTTTTTTTTTTTTTTTGAGGCGGAGTCTCGCTCTGTCCTCCAGGCTGGAGTGCAGTGGCGCGATCTTGGCTCACTGCAAGCTCCGCCTCCCGGATTTACGCCATTCTCCTGCCTCAGCCTCCTGAGTAGCTGGGACTACAGGCGCCCGCCACCTCGCCCGGCTAGTTTTTTGTGTTTTTTAGTAGAGACAGGGTTTCACTGTGTTAGCCAGGATGGTCACGATCTCCTGACCTCGTGATCCACCCTCCTCGGCCTCCTTCCCAAAGTGCTGGGATTACAGGCTTGAGCCACTGCGCCCGGCCAGCCCCTTCTTCTTTTTAAAAAGCCTATAACAATGTAAGAATCATCCTTAGTTGTAGTGTTATAAAAAAATAAAATAAAATAAATTAAAAAAAAAAAAGGGCCTTGGGTCAGATTTGGTCCATGGTGTAAAGTTTTCTAACTCCTGTCCTATCTTATTTTGTTAATCACCTTTTTTTTTTTGGTGGGGGACAGGGATGGTGGACAAAGTCTTATTATATTGCCCAAGCTGGACTCAAACTCCTGGGCTCAAGTGATCATTCCACCTCAGCCGTTCGAGTAGCTGAGACTAAAGGCACATGCCACCATGCCTGGCTTTCCTTGTACTATCTTAACACTCATTATGCTATGTCATAATTAATAGTTTAAGGGTCAGTTTTTCCACTAGACTTAAAATTTCTTTGGAATGGGACCATCTTATTTTTTAGCACCCAACAAGTATCTAGAATTTGCAAGCCCTTGAAAATATTGTTGATGAGTGAACGAATATTTTGATATCAGTGTTTACCCTTAGACCAAAGTTACGACTTTTTTTCCAAAAGAAAATTTAACTCTTTGCTGGTCAGTACATCTGGGTTGTATTAGCACTTAGCATTAATTTTCTCTGTTTGAGGAAAATGCGATCATTAATTCAAACTCAAAATATTTTAATACATTTATTGATAAATCTGATTAAAACACAACGTGTTGCTTTGCTTTACTATCTTTGAGTAGACATTTTACAGAATTGTATCATTGCAATAAATCAACCATTAATAATGCTGAAAGGCTATACTGTCTTAAACTCACAATCCAGGAAGAATAAAGGCAATTTGGATTTAAGGTAAGATTAAATAAGGAAAATATTAGCACAACATTAAGGACAACAATAGTTAAAGGAAGGCTGTCCTCTTCAGTGAATCACCAGGAGTAAAAGATTTGTAGAATCTATCAACTAATTTTCATTTTTGGTCATCATGTTTAATTCTCGCTATGCATGCAGCAAGCTTTCTACTACATGGGGTATGAGAAATGGAATGATCACTGATAAATGTAATTGAAGTATAATCTCCCTCCTTCTTCTTAAGTTTGTCATTATACATACTGTTCTTATTAATACAACCGTAAGAAAAAATTTTGGCGAATGATGAATACTGTAGATTATATGGTTCAATGCCCCTTCCAAACACTTCTAACCAACCTGTGAAAGCTAAAAACAACTAAAGACTACATGTTCTAGAATCCTTTGTGAAAGTTTTAATTTTGATTATGGCCTCCATTCTGCCCAGTGTGTATTTCTCTACAGTATTTGGAAGAAGTCAGGAGCCGCTCTCCTTGCAAGCATGGTGATGAGCGTGGTGGTTCTAAAGTTCATCCCCTGTATCACACGTGATGAGTGTCACACAGCAGCAGGAGTGAGGTTTCCTTTAGAAGGGCTCTGTGTTGTGAGCGGGCATTTATTTTCTTGCTCTATAGTATTGAATTCTAGTTTTATGGCCCTACTAGAGCTTCCTAACACCCTCTGATAAACCATTTTTTAATTGAAATTATGCTGTCTGTACCTAGGAACAAAGGGCTGTGCACTGGGTGTTCATTCTACCAATGATTTCCTTTGTGAATAACTACTTTTTTCAAAAATGTTTCATTTGAAAAAATAATTTTTTTCGTAAGAAATATGAAGTTTGTGTCTTCATATTCTTAACATCTGTGTACAGAACACCTTGCTAATTGCTTTTGTCGTGGCAATGAAAAGAAATACATTTTAAAATCACTTTAAGTCATGCCGGGCACAGTGACTCACACCCATAATCCCAGCACTTTGGGAGGCCAAGGCGGGTGGACCACCTGAGGTCAGGAGCTTGAGACCAGCCTGGACAACCTGGAGAAACCCCGTCTCTACTAAAAGTACAAAAATTAGCCTGGCCCTGTGGCAGGCGCCTGTAATCCCAGCTACTTAGGAGGCTGAGGAAGGAGAATCTCTTGAACCAGGAGGCAGAGATTGCAGTGAGCCGAGATCATGCTGCAGCACTCCAGCCTGGGTGACAGAGCAAGACTCCGTCTCAAAAATAAAATAAAATCACTTAAAGTTAAATGCTTGAGTAGCTACACTGTACTCCTTACTATGTAGGACAGTTTGAGCTTTCCTTTTTGATCTCAAAGATTTAATAATTAGAAAAATACAAAAAGTATGATTGTTAAACAAGTGAGATAGATCAAAATATCATGTCTTAAAATGATTTTCACTATTTCATGGACATATATATTATATAACATAATAAATATCACAGACACAGTGGAAACTGAATGGGAGAGAGGATATTTTGGATATGGTTGAACTGAAAGTAGGAGTGACAATGCTAGGCAGGAAAAATAGCATAAGCCAATATATGGTTTTTGCAGATCTTGCTTTAGAAAAGTTGATCAAACAGTCCAATTTAATCAGATGAATATTCATGAGCATTGGGAGATCAGTAAGACTTTCTGTAGTCTCAGGCATTTTAAATACCATATTCATATTCTTGGGCTTTAACTTACAGATAATTTGACATCATTAAAGGTTTTGAATAACAGAAGAGACCTGAAAAAGTCAAAGTTTTAGGGGAATAGCAGAGCAATATGAGTGATAGTTGAAAGGAGAGAGGTACTAGAAAACCAGAACAATTAGGAGTCAATTTTGGTATTACCAGAGGGCAAAGAGATGAGAGGCAATGGAGATAAGAGGCAGTAGTGACAGTAATAATGGAAATAAATTAATATGAGGAATATTTTCATTATTCAGGAGTATTGTACAGAATAGATCTTTTCAAATACATTTCCTCTTCTTTGCAATGCTGACAGTCTATGCATGTTGAGGATGTTTTGTTTTTTCAGATCTCTACCAGAGTACTCTGTTGCTGCACAGATGCATATGTCTGTGGGTATCAGTTTAAACACACATCTGACACTGAGAAGGGATTCTCAAGCGTGGGTTTAAATGAACCTGTGCTCTCACCCACCACCTACAGCATTAGAATACACATTTCCTGATATTTCTCACTGTCTCCAAAGTCTTTTGTGAGTACAGGCCACTATTTATGAATGTTCAGAGGAGAGTTGCTTTTATTTTCCTACCCAAAGCCCAAGGATAAAGATAGTTTCCTGAATGACTCACTTCATGTGTGGAAAGATATTTTTATTCATGTTTTCATTGACAGTCTTAATTAACGTTATTTTCCCTTTACTCTTACTTTTATCATTAAAACTCAAGCACTTTGGCTATTGCCATTTTGCAAATGCTCCCAAGGCTTCTTATGAGCCTGTTTACCACTTCTTTCAGCTTTATCTGTAATATATATATTTTTTACTATGAAAGGATTTATGGTGATATTGATCATCTAAAGGTACAAATTCAGCATATATGGATTTTTTTGTTTTCTAAATAATATTTATCAAGATTACTTAAATATAATCCAGTACCTCAACATTGACTTTTCTGTTAGATTTTTTTTTTTTTTTTTTTACAATTCAAGAACCTTCAATTTATTTTCCATGAAGATTCTTTTTTAAATAACTGTTTTCTTATGATTTCATAGTATACCTTTTTGGTAGAGTAATAATTAGTAATAGAAATGTGTAATGACTATATAAAATGTAATAATTTCATTAACATTCTCTGGAAAGAGCTTCTACTATTATTACCATAGAAGCTTTAATAATTTACCTCAGAAGTATTATGTCTAGAAATTTCATTAAAATATAATGTTATAGTACAACAATGCACTACAGAATCACTGATTTTGTTTTCAATCAGTTTTGAATTTGGCAAAGATATTTATATCTATAGAATACTTCAAACATACTTTGTAGAAAGTATATAGTTTAATTTCTTACTCAGAATTTAGCCTTCTGATTTTATTAATAATACAATAAAGGTGAACAGTATATTAGTTATGTAAAGTTAAAAAAGTACTGCTTATTTAAATAATTATCCAGCTGCTAGATAATTAAATTAAAATAAATTAAAAATTTATTTAATTAATTCAAATCCCTAAGAAGTAGATAAGATAAAATTAAACATATTTTAATAATGGAACACTCATCTATTCAAATTCCCCATGAGCAGATAGAGCTTTTCATCTGTAACCCAGGCAACTACTGAAGCTCTTTATAGAGCTCTTTTCTCTACCTCTTTCTACTTCCGGCAATTGACCATTGCTTCTTTATTTTGTCATGACATAAACTATATTTCCTACTATTGCAATTAACTTTTAGTACTGTATCTTCTGACATTTAGAAGGAAAGCTGCATTTCTCTTTACCTAAAAAATAAAACTGCATAATTTCATTTTCTCACATTTGAAGCAAACTATTTAAAAACAAATTTGAAACTTTTTTCTCTAAGCAAAACAAATATGTGAACATTAAAATCTAGAGAAATACTAAATTACAAATACCATTCATTTTAATAAAAGTAATTTCTACTAAAATTTCCAAAATGGAACTTTTTAAAATGTGAACTCTTATGTTTCACTATGAATATTATTTATAAGCAAATTGTTAACAATGATTATTGCTGCTTGGTGCTATTGATTTCCTTTTTTCCTGCTTTCCTGTATATTCTAGACATTCTATAATAAGTATATATGTTTATAATGAAATAAATAAATAGGTACAATTATAATACAATTTGATTTCTAAAAACCTAAAACAATCTTTTTAATAAAGAAGCAATTCGTATTGGATGTTGTGATCCACCAGTCCTGTCTTCTGCCCATTGGAGTGCATTAGCATAAGTCCTTGCCATCTTAGATTTGACTGTTTTTATGAACTTTGGCAATACAAGCGTTTGGGAATGCCTTCTGCATGGAAAATTTCTTAAAATTTGGAGGGATAAAAATGAATAAAGATAGAGCCCCAAATAATAGAAGTAGTCAGTTAGGTACGTAGAGGAGGGAGAAAGGGGGAAGAAGTGAAAATAGAAAAGAGGTTCTTATTTGCTTCCAAATTCTAAGGACAGGTCATTAGGGTGTAAAAGTAAATAAAGCTAAAAGGTTTCTTTGTGAATGGTGACATCCTGAGTATGTCTAACAAGAGGACATAAAGAAGCAGGATTGACTGTTGCTAAAGTGATTAGTGTCTATATATATATCTATATAATTTGGTGTATATATATATATATATATATATGTCTATATAATTTGGTAATGCTGTCATGACCAGTGATCACTGAATTCATTTCCTTTGTATATCTGATGTCTATAAAAAGAGAAATAAGGCTTTAAATCATAAAACAGGCTACAATTCATAAAGTATCATAATGTAATAATATATGGTTTGAGGAAGTATCTTAGGCCGATAAGTACAGAAATATAATGCAAGCCACATATTTCATTTTAAATTTTCTAGCAGCTACATTTAAAAAGTAAAAAAGTAGGCTGGCGCAGTGGCTCACGCCTGTAATCCCAGCACTTTGGGAGGCCAAGGTAGGCTGATCACGAGGTCAGGAGATCGAGACCATCCTGCCTAACATGGTGAAACCTTGTCTCTACTAAAAATACAAAAAAAAAAAAAAAAATTAGCCAGGAGTGGTGGTGGCCACCTGTAGTCCCAACTACTTGGGAGGCTGAGGCAGGAGAATGGCCTGAACCCAGGAGGCGGAGCTTGCAGTGAGCTGAGATCATGCCACTGCACTCCAGCCTGGGTGACTGAGGGAGACTCCGTCTCAAAAAAAAAAAAAAAGAAGGAAAAAATTAAATAATATATTTTATGTAACACATACACATATCTAATTTAATATGTGACCAACATAAAAATTACTAATTAAACACTTTATACCTTTTTCATGTTTTGTTTTCATATTAAGTCTTCAAAATCCAGTGTTATTTTACACTTACAGTGTATCTCTATTTGACCTTGCCACATTTTAAATGTTCAATAGCTACATGTGGCTAGCAGCTACCATACGGATAGCACAGTCTTAGAATATACAATACTCTTTCTGAAACTGTAAAACAGAAAAACAGGCAAAAATATTGGCATAACAGATATATAGATATGAATTTTAAAATCTATCGTAAAGATTAACTATGATTTCTTTTTAAAAATCTTATAAATCATTTAATAATAACTTCCTAAAAAGTAACTAGATCTAAGAGAGTGAACCATGTCAATATAGGTTTTTTTCTTACTCTGATATTTGAATGTCCCTAATTTGTTTGTAATCACACATTTACGGATGCATTTATGAGAATGTGGGGTGTGTGTGTGTGAAAATTATCTCAAGAAAATGAAAACATATTTACCTATAATATTTTAATTTTCATTTTAAAATAAACTATGTTGTACTAATAAATCTGTCAAGATACCAGGATTATGAATTAAATATCTTAGATCTTTATGGATGCTAATGGGCTTCTTGAAGTGATGTTTATATCTCTATATTCTATCTAGAATTCTGTATTTTATCTAGAATTACATATTCTATATATTCTGTCTACATTATCTATATTAATAAGAGCCTTATTAATATAGACATTATTAACATTAATAAGAGCTTTATTATTAATATAAATTTGTATGAGCTGAACTGTATTTTAAATACATCGGGAAACAATATTTACAGGCATCTTATAACAATTATTTGAGAAAGTAATTTTCAAATATTTTGTAAATCTGATTTTATTATTGTTATTGTAACTACATTGCTGTATTTTTTATTATAAAGGTAATTTTATATTCCACAAAATTTTACCCCACTTGCAAATAGACTATGCGTGTTTATAGTTTAAAAATTATATAGATTCATGGTGTCATAAATTTGAAATCTATAGTATTCCCCTCCTCTCAAGAAAGTAGTATTAACTGCTTAGGTTCCCAGGACAAGCCACAAGACCTTGTTAAATCATGGTACCTGTAAGCACAATGGAGGACTTAAAGTATCCTTCTCTGCTTCTGAAAATGAGGGGCTACTCCTCACCCCATGACGACTACACCTTGATCCATTGAACAACATAAATGGATATTCCTTTAGCTTCAAATGTGCCTTGGTTTCTTTTCTCTTTTTCTTTTCTTTTCTTTTCTTTTTTTTTTTCTTTTTGAGATAGAACCTCTCATTGTCACCTGGACTGGAGTACAGTGACACAATCTTGGCTCACTGCAACTTTCCCCTCCAGGATTCAAGTGATTCTCCTGCTTCAGCCTCCTAAGTAGCCGGGATTATAGGTGCCTGCCATGAGGCCCAGCTAACTTTTTGTAGTTTTAGTAGAGATGGGGTTTCACCATGTTGGCCAGGCTGGTCTCGAACTCCTGACCTTGTGATTCACCCGCCTCGGCTTCCCAAAGTTCTGGGATTACAGATGTGAGCCATCATGCTTGGCCCAAATGTGCCTTGGTTTCTTTGCTTTGTCCAAAAGATTGGGTACAGGAAAAATCAGCCATTTATTGAACATCTACTCTGTGTCAGCTACTTTCTAGTTACTTTCACACACATTGTCTCATTTACTTCTCAAAACCGCTATCAGAAAAGTATATTTGCTTTATTAATAGAGAAACTCAATCTCAAACGTTTACCATTCCAAGGTTAGACTTTTGGTAAATGTCATGTTTGAAATCCAGAACTGATAAATGTGAAAATAAATCTTCTTTCTGTTACATTATGTGATTTCTTCAAGAGGTTTTCTAGTGTTTGGAAAAGTCTGAAGCAACTGCCTATGGGTTTGCAGAGGTAAGAGTATCACGACTCCAGTCAGTACAAAAATCTGGGGTTTATTTATGCATTTGTAAACTCAAGCCAGTTCTCTATTCCACTTTTTCCAAATATTTGCTTTTGTGAGTCTCAGGATTAAACTTCCTTCCTCTCCTTCAACATTTTCTCCCCTGTCCTTTCTCCTGGCGGTGTTTCTCTAGTCCCGATGGTCATGTTTGATCACAATACAGTTTGTAGATTTTCCTTCACTCTCTCTTTCAGAAAGAAATGCCAAAGTGGTGTTTTAAGAAGCTTTTATTGCTATAATAAACAGAAAGAAATAGCCATATGGTTAAAAAGCGCCTCACAGCATTCCATCTTCTCCTACTGTTCACGTAGACTTTCCTTAGTTTTCATGTAAATGAAATACGTCTTTGGGAACTTGCAGTCCTGAATTAGATCCAAATGCATTTCCCAGAAAATCATAGATTAAATGGATTTTGGATTGTTAATTTGATAAGTTAATTGGGTTCCTCGTTTGTTGGAGAAGATCAGAATGAGGGCTGAAAACTCAGTCCAAATATGAGACAGAGTAAGCAATAGCTATGAAAATTGTCCCAGATCATTTGTCACCTGGGTGTATGTTAGAAAAAGGTACTACTTTCTTGTGGCAGATGTGGCCCTATGCTAGGGAACACATAGTGGTAGGATCATCAGCTGGATTTCAGCCACACCACACCCTGCAGCCAGGTGTCCTTGTGCAGTGAACAACCAGCAAAACTATGTATATGCAGTGATCATCCATCTCTCTGTTCCTTTCTCCTTCCACATATAACATTCTGAAATCATATACTCGAGCTTGGATTATAAATAGGGCCAATGGCCTAGAAATATGGAGAAAAAAATGAAAAATATAGTGAAAGGGAAACATGAAGAGTTTTCTTAGCCCATGGGACACTTGGTTTAACCAGGCAAATGTTAATATGTGGAGAACATATGCAAATCAGTTATCCATGAGTCAGCATTACTTGCAGTTTAAAAAATGTAAATATGATATCAAAAATCAATATTACAGTTTTATGAATTATAAAGTATTTAAAAATATTTTCAAATTGATTTTATTAATGTTATTCTCAGAAATGGAAACTATTTTAACAAAATATTTATTTTGTGTACATATATATAGCCACAGAGATTAGACATGGACACAGCATGTTATAATGACAATAAATTATATCTCCATCAATAAGTATTTACAATATATAAAACTCCAAAACTCTAGAGAGTCACCAGAATGAGTACCTGTTATTACTGAGTTTAAAATCCATATTGAAAAACTTAAAAAAAAATCTAAAGTTATGGAAACTAGACACATTAACTTCTAAGAAGCTAAAATTTTGTAGCTATACTGGTATGTTAGGGCCACTAGTTGGTCACTTAATTGATGGCATTAGAAAATCATATGACATATATAGCTTAAGCGTTTTATTTTAATTAAAAGTGTTTATCATGGAGTCAAACACAATGGATAGTGATCATAGTCCCAGCTACTCAAGAGGCCAAGGTGGGAAGATTGTTAGATATATGTGTGTGTGTGTGTGTGTGTGTGTGTGTATTTTGTATTTACATGTACATATTTCCATATATATATGTACACATACACACACACACACACACACACACACATTCTATTTCCAATGTTTGGAGTGTGAAGTCCTCTTATTTTGGTATGGTTCCACTAATTGGAGATCTGACTTTTTTTGTGTCCTTAGAATTTTAGCATCAATTCATTTAAAGAGGGTCAACAAATAAAATCTTTTGTGAAGACTAAAAATTTCTTTTGTATGATGCAAAAGATGAAACAAAATGTTGGTTCTTTGAAAAAATAAATAAAATTGATAGACCATTGGCATGACTAACCAAGAGAAGAAGAGAGAACATCCAAATAACCTTACTAAGAAACAAAACAGGAGATATTACAACTGACACCACTGAAATACAGAAGATCACTCAAGGCTAATGTGAGCACCTTTACATACATAAACTAGAAGACCTAGAAGAGATGGATAAATTCCTGGAAAAAATACAACCCTCCTAGCTTAAATCAGGAAGAATTAGATACCCCGAACAGACTAATAACAAGCAGCAAGATTGAAATGGTAATTTAAAAATTACCAACAAAAAAAGTCCAGGACCAGATGGATTCACAGCAGAATTCTACCAAACATTCAAAGAATTGGTACTAATCCTTTTGAAACTATTCCTCAAGATAGAGAAAGAAAGAACCCTCCTTAATTTATTTTATGAAGCCAGCATCCCCCTAATACCAAAACCAGGAAAGAACATAACCAAAAAAGAAAACTACAGATCAATATCCTTGATGAACACAGATGCTAAAATCCTTAATAAAATACACGCTAACTAAATCAAACAACTTATCAAAAATATAATCCACCATGATCACGTGGGTTTCATACCAGGGATGCAGGGATAGTTTAACATATGTAAGTCAATAAATGTGATACACCACATAAACAGAATTAAAAACAAAAATCATATAATCATTTCAATAGATGCAGAAGAAGCATTCAACAAAATCCAGCATCGCTTTATGATTAAAATTCTCAGCAATATCAGCCTACAAAGGGACAGATCTTAATGTAATAAAAGCCGTGTATGACAAACCCACAGCCAACATAATACTGAATGGGAAAAAGTTGAAAACATTCCTTCTGAGAACTGGAACAAGACAAGGATGCCCACTCTCACTACTCCTCCTTAACATAGTACTGGAAATCCTAACCAGAGCAATCAAGAGAAATAAATAAAAGGTATCCAAATTGGTAAAGAGGAAGTCAAACTGCCACTGTTTGCTGATGAGATAATTGTTTACCTTGCAAACCCTAAGGATTCCTCCAGAAAGCTCCTAGAACTGATATAGGAATTCATCAAAGTTTCTGGATACAAGATTGATGTGCACAAATCAGTAGCTCTTCTATACACCAACAATGAATAAGTGAAGAATCAAATCAAGAACTCAACCCCTTTTACCACAGCTGCAAAAAGAATACTTAGGAATATACCTAACCAAGGAGTTGAAAGACCTCTACAAGGAAAACTACAAAACACTGCTGAAAGAAATAATAGATGACATGAACAAATGGAAACAAATCCCGTGCTCATGGATGGGTAGAAACAATATTGTCAAAATGACCATATTGCCAAAAACAATCTACAAATACAATGCATTTCCCATCAAAATAATACCATCATTCTTCAGATAATATAAAAAAAAAACGTTCTAAAATTGATATGGAACCAAAAAAGAGCCCACATAGCCAAAGCAAGACTAAGCAAAAAGAACAAATCTGAGGCATCACACTACCTGATTTCAAACTATATTATAAGGCCATAGTCACCAAAACAGCATGGTACTGGTATAAAAATAGGCACATAGACCAATGGAACAGAATAGATAACACAGAAATCCAAGTACTTACAGCCAACTGATCTTCAAGAAAGCAAACCAAAACATAAAGTGGGGAAAGGAAACCCTCTTCAGCAAATGATGCTGGGATAATTGGCAAGCCACATGTAGGAGAATGAAACTGGATCCTCATCTCTCACCTTATACACAAATCAACTCAAAATGAATTAAGGCCTTAAACCAAAGACTTGAAACTATAAAAATTCTAGATGATAACATCGGAAAGACCCTTTTAGACATTGGCTTAAACAAGGATTTCTTGACTGAGAATCCAAAAGCAAATACAATAAAAACAAAGATAAATAGCTGGGACCTAATTAAACTAAAGAGCGTTTGCACAGCAAAAGGTACAGTCAGCAGAGTTAACAAACAACCCAGAGAGTGGGAGAAAAATCTTCACAATCTACCCATCTGACAAAGGACTAATATCCATAATCTACAACAAACTCAAATACAACAGTAAGAAGAAAAACAAACAATCTCATCAAAAAGTGGTGTAAGGGCATGAATAGACAATTCCCAAAAGAAAATATACAAATATCCAACAAACATGTGAAAAAATGCTCAACATCACTAATGATAAAGGAAATGCAAATCAAACCCTCAGTGCAATACCACCTCACTCCTACAAGAATAGCCATAATCAAAAAATCAAAAAACAGTAGATGGTGGTGTGGCTGTTCCCTTCTACACTGCTGGTGGGAGTATAAACTAGTATAGCCACCATGGAAAACAATGTAAAGTTTCCTTTAAGAACTAAATGTAGAACTACCATTTGATCCAGCAATACCACTACTGGGTATCTACTCAGAGAAAAGAAGTCATTATTCGAAAAAGATACTTGCACACGCATGTTTGTAGCAGCATGATTCACAATTGCAAAATCGTGGAACCAACCCAAATGCCCATCAATCAATGAGTTGATAAAGTAACTGTGATAGATAGATAGATAGATAGATAGATAGATAGATAGATAGATAGATCCTCATCTCTCATCTTATACACAAATCAACTCAAAATGGATTAAGGACTTAAACCTAAGACTTGAAACTATAAAAATTCTAGATAATAACATTGGAAATACCCTTCTAGACATTGGCTTAAACAAGGATTTCATGACTGAGAACCCAAAAGCAAATGCAATGAAAACAAAGATAAATAGCTGCTACCTAATTAAACTAAAGAGCGTTTGCACAGCAAAAGGAACAGTCAGCAGAATAAACAGACAACCCACAGAGTGGAAGAAAAATCTTCATAATCTATGCATCTGACAACCTGTGTGTGTGTGTGTGTGTGTGTGTGTGTATGTATGTGTGTATATATATATATATATGATGGAATACTACACAGCCATTAAAAGGAATGAGTTAACAGCATTTGTAGTGACCTGGATGAGATTGAAGACTGTTATTCTAAGTGAGGTAACTCAGGATGGAAAACCAAACATCATATGTTCTCACTGATATGTGGGAACTAAGCTATGAGGACACAAAGGCATAAGAATGATGCAATGAACTTTGGGGATATGGGGAAGAGTGGGAGTGGGATGAGGGATAGAAGACTACAAATATGGTGCAGTGTTTACTGCTTGGATCATGAGTGTACCAAAATCTCACAAATCACCACTAAAGAACTTAATCATATAACCAAATACCACCTGTGCCCAAATAACTTATGGAAAATAAGATAAAAGTCAATTTACCCCAGGATATGGGCGAACAGAAAAAAAAAATGTACTCAGTAACTGTATCTGGAATAAATAAATAACATAACCTCAAAAATAAATAAAATGATAGGGAAAAATAAAATAAGATAAACATCAAAATTTGTTTTGTTTTTCCTAGACTCTTATCTACATCTAAATAGAAGATATTATTTTGCAACTCAGTGTTTAGGTCTTTCTAACAGATTCGCCCTATATTTCATCAAAACATGAGCTCTCTTGAACATAAAATAATTGTTGGTTTAACAGTTGGTTAAATATATACTTATAATGCAAAAGAAAATTGTATAAACAGAATTTGGAACAAACACAACTATTGTGAAGAATACAATTTAACTGGCATTAATTGAAGTACATGAGGATATTAAAGTGTAGTACACTAGCTGCAGGTATTTAATGGGACATAGGTATGGGTCATGATTTGTAGAGTCAGGTTATTTGGTAGATTTGTAAAATGGAATCTGGTTAGGAAATTTTTGCTGAAAACTTAAGTGATCAGAACTTAGCAAGGGCCAGGTGTGGTGACTCATGCCTGTAATCCCAGCATGTAATCCCAGGAGGCTGAGGCAGGTGGATCAGCTGAGCCCAGGACTTCAAGACCAGCCTGGCCAACATGGCCAAGTCTCATCTCTACTAAAAATACAAAAATTAGCTGGGCATGGGGGCACATGCCTGTAATCCCAGCTACTTGGGAGGTTAAGGCAGGAGAATTGCTTGAACCTGGGAGGCGGAGGTTGCAGTGAGCCAAGATTGTGCCATTGCATTCCGGCCTGGGCAAAAAAATGAAACTCCATCTCAAAAAAAAAAGAACTTAGCAAGGATATTGCAAGAAGGCTTCATGGATTCTAAACTAATATCTTTCCATTTTAAGTGATGGCAGTCAAACTCAATGAAGCAAGAGAAAATAACAATAAACAAAATAATTTATTGGTTTATACAACTAGGAAGTTCAGGCATTTATCTTTCACTAATGCCTGTATTCACAAGTTAAACTAATTTCAGTAGGATTGTATTTTCCAATCCTTTGTTCTTTTTTCACTTCGCATTATCTTCCTTCTCCAGGAAGTTTCCCCATGTTATGGCAAAAGTAGCTACATTGTCTTTACAGCCAACAAGTGACATTGTCTTTATAGCCCTGTGAAAAAGCCCTTTTCCTGATTGTTCTAGGAAAAAATCTGTTATGACTTACTGGCTGGAGTTGGGTCACATGCACACAATGAACAATTTACTTGGGCCAGGGGATGGAATTTGTTGTTCAGTTATTGCTTGGTAACAGACCTGCCCCTAGGAATTGGTGAAGTCCTTCTTGAAACCCTAGATTACCAAGGGGATGGGTGTGTCTCTTGCAATTTTTACAAAAAAAAAAAAAAAAAAAATCATGTTTTATCCAGCTGGAAGTCAGACATTTCATAATCTTTAAAATATTCCTGCAGTTGTCAGAATTAGTTAACAGGACTGTCTCCTTTTGAGCTTGGATATGCTTTGTCTTTTTCTGTGTGATTTTATTTCTTCTTTCTTGTTGATATATAATAATTGTACATATTTATGGGGCAAATGTGATATTTTGATAATGCATATAATGTGTCATGATCAAATCAGGGTATTTAAATATCCATAATCTCAAACATTTGTTATTTCTTTGTGTTAGAAACATTTCAAATCTTCTCTTACAGCTATTTTGAAATATCCAGTATATTGTTGTTAACTATAGTCACCCTACTGTGATTTGGAACACTAGAATTTGTTCCTTTTGTGTAATTATAATTTCGTACCCATTACCCAATCTCTCTTCAACCTCTCCCCAACCCTTCCTAGCCTCTCGTATTGATCATTCCACTCTGTACCTCCATGAGATCCACCTTTTTAGCTCCCACAAATGAGTGAGAACATGCAATATTTGTCTTTATGTGCCTGGCTTATTTCATTTAATATAATGATCTCTAATTTTATCCACATTGCTGCATATGACAGCATTTAGTTATTTTTTTAATAGCTCAATAGTGTTCTATTATGTATGCATACCACATTTTCTTTATCCATTCATTTCTTGATGGGCACTTACATTGATTCCAGAACTTGGCTATTGTGAATAGTGCTATCTTAAGCACTAGGGTGTAGGTATCCCTTCGAAATGCTGATTTTCTTTCTTTTGGGTAAATAGTAGTGGGATTGCTGGATCATGTGATAGTTCTAATTTCAGTTTTGAGGAACCTCCATATATTTTTAAATAATGGCTTTATTTATATTCCTACCAACAATGTATAAGACTTCCCCTTTTTCTGCATTCTCATCAATATTTGTTAATTATTGTCTTTTTGTAATAGCCACTAAAACTGGGATAATATAATCGATTTCCTCTTATTACCAAATCATCTCTGCTTCTCTATGCCACTGTATCCCCAATTATACCTGTCATTTCTTGCATTTCTTGGTACCTAACATTTTAGCTGTCTTCTATTAGGGTCAGCATTTAAATTACAGATTTGCCTCCAAATTTCTCAGAGGCAGTACTGTTTCTAATGCTATTACTTTGTGTATTTCTATTTATAACTGCCTTCATATGATTTCAGGAAATATAATTCCCTGTGTGAATTTTCTAGAATTCCTAAATTGACTCCTGCTGAAGACTGTCATGATGAGAAAAGCTTTGTAGTCTTCCATAAACAAAACTCATATCTGCATAATTATATCTGTATCTGTGTGTCTGTATCTATATCTTTATCACTTATACCTATGAATAACTATATCTACATATAAATATGTATTTATGTCTACATATAATCAATCATCTCCTGGATAGAGTGATACCTGTAAGTCATCTCCATTTTTCAAAAGCAAGTCATACTTATGTTACCCTCTTTCTTCTAAAAGTACCATATTGGAGGTCCTCGCCAGGGCAATCAGGCAAGAAATAAATAAATAAATAAAAGGTGTCCAAATAGGAAAGAAGAAGTCAAACTGTTTCTCTTCATGGATGAAATAATTCTGTACCTAGAAACCCTTAACAACTTTGCCACAAGCCCCCGATAAACGATTTCAGTAGAGTTTCAAGATACAAAATCAGTGTACAAAACTCAGTAGCATTTCCATATACCAATAATGTTCAAGCTGAGAAACAAATCAAGAATGCAATCTCAGATAGATATGGTGATTCATGCCTATAATTCCAGCATTTTGGGAGGCCAAAGTGGGAGGATCACTTGAGCCCAGGAGTTTTTGACAAGTCCTGGCAACATAGTGAGATTTCATCTCTACAAAAAAGTTTAAAAAGTTGGCTTGGTGTGATGGCACATGCTATAGTCCCAGCACTCAGGAAACTGAGGTGGGAAGCTCATTTGACCCCAGGAGGTAGAGGGCGCAGTGAGTTGTGATCATGCCACTGCACTCCAGCCTAGGTGATAGAGTACAACACTGTCAATAAAAAATGCAATCCCATTTACAATATCCACACACAAAAATAAATATGTAGGAAGACATCTAGCCAAGGAGGTGAAAGAAAGACATCTATACAGAAAACTAGAAAACACTACTTCAGAAAATCACAGATGACACAAACAAATGGAAAAACACTCCATCCTCATAGATTGGAAGAATCAGTACTGTTAAAAATGATCATATTGCCCAAAACAATCTTCAGTTTCAACACTATTTCTATCAAATGACCAATGTCATTTTACCCAGAATTTGAATTAAGTGATTCTAAAATTTATAGGGAGCAAAAAAAGGGGCCAAATAGCCAATGCAATTTTAATCAAAAAGAACAAGGCCAGAGGCATCACACTACCAGACTTCAAACTGTACTATAAGGCTAGAGAAACCAAAACAGCATGGAACTGTACAAAGACAGACTCATGGACCAATGCAACAGAATAGAGAACCTAGAAAATAAGCTGCACACCTGCAACTGTCAGTCTTTGACAAAGTTGACAAAAATAAGCAATGATACGGGGATAGCTGGCTAGTCATAAGCAGACAAAACTGGACCCCTTCTTTTCACCATATATAAAAATTAAGTTGAGATGGAGAGAAGACTTAAGCCTAAGACCTCAAACTATAAGAACCCTAGGAGAAAACCTAGGAAACAACGTTCTGGACATTGTTCTTGGGAAAGAATTTATGGGTAAGTCCTCAAAAGCAATTGCAACAAAAACAAACATTGACAAGTGGGACCTAATTAAATTAAAAAGCTTCTGCACAACAAAAGAAACTATAAACAGAATAAGCAGACAACCTACAGAATGGGAGAAAATGTCCACAAACAATATATCCAACAAAGGTCTGATATCTAGAATCGATAAGAAAATTCAACAAGCAAAAAATAAAAAACTCACTTAAAAAGTAGACAAAAGACATAAACAGATGCTTCTTAAATAAGACATAAATGAAGCCAACAAACATGTAAAAATGCTCAACATCACTAATTATCAGAGAAATGCAAGTCAAAACAACTAGGAGATACCATCTCCCACCAGTCAGAATGGCTATTATTAAAAAGTCAAATAACAACAGATGCTGGTGAGGCTGCAGAGAAAAGGAAATGCCTGTCCACATTGGTGGGGATGTAAATTAGTTCAGCCACTATGGAAAGCAGTTTGCAGAATTTTCAAAGAAAAAATGGAACTACTAATAAATCCAACAATCCCATTCTTGAGTATATATCTAAAATAAAATAAATCTTTCTACCAAAAAGACTCATGCATTTGTATGTTCATTGCGGTACTATTCACAATAGCAAAGACATGAAACCAACGTAGTTACCCATCAACAATGTATTCGATAAAGAAAATGTGACACATATATACCATGAAATAGTATGCAGCTATATAAAAGGACAAAATCATGTCCTTTGCAGCAATATGAATGCAGCAGCAGGCCATTACCCTATGCAAATTAACACAAGAACTGAAAACCAAATACTGCATGTACTTACTTATAAGTGGAAACTAAACATTGGATACTCATGGACATAAAGGTGCCAACAGTAGACCCTGGGGACTACTGGAGTGGGGAGGGAGAGAAGAGAACAAGGATTGAAAAACTAACTATTGGATAGTATGCTCATTACCTAGCTGACAGGATCAGTTGTACCCCAAACCACAGCTTCATGCGATATACCTATGTAACAAAACTGCATATGTACCCCCTGAATCTAAAATGAGAGTTGAAATTATGAAAAAGAAAATCTCTAATTTAGGCATTTTTCCTCTGAAAGGTGCAAACTGTAATTTTCCCAATAAAACATATATTCTCCTCCCCCCCAAAATAAAACTACTATATCAGGATTTTGACATAAAATATTTTTAATAAAATGATTCCTTATTGCAAGGTTGCAATGCTTTCATTTTAACCATTTCTAACTATCGTGTGTGAGTTACATATGCACACATTCTCTGTTCTTTTGGGGCAATAGCTGCATGGTTAGTTTGATCACTGAATATTGCCACTCTTGAATTTATGTCAGTGGCATTTCTATACATTTTGGATCCCAAACACATGTTAATTCAAGGCTTCCCAGGCTATGAGTTAATGATAAAAATGAGCTGATCTTCAGATTCTGTGAAATATAGTGGGGTTTGACATTGCTTTTTTAAAGAGAGAAAACTAAGACTCTGCTAGAGACAATCTGTCGTTTCTGACTACAGCATTCTTATTTCCTATTTTAACTTTTTTGCACTTCTATATGTAAGTAAGAAACATATGAGTAATTAATTTTTCATAATGTCATATATTGATTTTTTTAGCTTTAATGAAAGTAGTGTTTGGGGGTGTTTTGTTGAAAAACAAATCTAGCATTTTAGAAGACTCAGAAATTTCAGCTAGGAATATTTCATAAAAGTTTTTTTCTAAAAACAAGACAAATATTGGGTCAGTAGAGGGCAGCCATGCCAAAGACCTGCATTTCTCTTTTGGTCTTCTTAGATTGCCAAACTTTACAGGAGTTTTTAGGAAGATAGAGCTATGAGATTTGTATTTGCTCCCAGAAAAGTTGGGCATTTACATGTAGTTAGTATTCAATGAAATATTGTTCTGCCTAAAATTTCTCAAACGACATACTTTAAGTGTTTTGAATTATTTTCGTTATGTAATTTTGGCTGCTTTTTGAGGGTAGTAATATTTTCTGATGTTATTTAACATTAATCCACTCTTCACACACAAAGATGGGCAAGGCTTTTTACTAAAATACCATATCCCCAACTTCTACTTTAGAAAGGACAAAGTGATAATGAACTTGAAAAGGTTTGATGCTTTTTGCACATACTACATTAATATTTATCCATTTGTGTTTGTTCGACAAATGTTGTTTTAGAAAATATTGCAGGGACTTATTTGGAGAAAATATTTGTCATAGAATGTAAAATGTAAATCAAATTTGAATTATTATCTAAGAAGAAATGACATGTGTCTGAATAATGTAATGAGAGTTATTCAAGTATTTTACACAGAACAATTTTATGTGCTGAAGCAGTTATACTCAAGAAATACTGTGGTCTCATATTTATTCATGCCATTTCTCAAATATTTAAGATAGTTTCAAAGAGAAGAAATATAACATGTTGCTTGAACAAATTCTTCAATAATGAAGGAGCTATGAGTAGTTTTTAATGCATGGAACCATAGAATATCACTTAGCAAACTGTCTCAGCCACTCATTCAGTGTCCTGCATAACAAGGGAAGTCTCTGAGAAGAAAGTGATGTTTTTTCTTCTTCTCAGGAAGATCAGCTATGTTACACTGTGTTCTTATGTTCACTTTACTAGATAGAAAAGTAACATGCAGCCTTTTACAATTACTTGTTCTTAAATAGAAAGATATAGAAAATAAGATTAAATGGTTATGTATGTTTAATATTTTTAACATTTTACCTACTCTTTACATAATGACAGTAGGAAAAGCATGTCAGCAACAAAAATAATTTGAATAATAGTATACCAAGGCAAAAAATTGTGTTTACCCCCATTTTGTACCTTTCATTTTCTAGTCTAAACTGTTTTTACTTTGTGTGTTCATCTTAGAAGACTGATCATAGCAGCCTCTTCTGGAATATTGGAGAGATCGTTCCTGAGTACCAAAGCACATGTAATAATAGCATGAATGTTTTAATATGCATAAGTTAGTTGATTTGATTACATTTTCAAGAAGTAGATGATACCAATGCGTTTCTTTCTAATTCAGTATAATATGGGAACTAAAACTGACAAAGATAATATTTAAAAAGATTATTTATGGATCTAAAATGTGAATATCAATATAAAAATCTTAAAAATTCTATTTGGAAATATAATCTAGCAGCACTTTAAAGAATAACACACCCAAAACAAAGTTCATTTATTCTAGGAATTCACTAAAACATCTCATTTTTTTTTTTAAAAAAAGATATTACTATATTTCACTTAAATATAAGTCAAGGGAGGAAAATCATATCCTTATCTTTACAATAGCTAAAAAGGATTTGAGGACAGTTTCATCAATTTTTTGACACACATTCCTAATAATATAAGAATAGATGAAAACTTTCATGATATGATAAAATGATCTAAGAAGTCAGCTGCATTCTTACAGTAAACACCAGAACCATTGCCATGAAAGTGATGAGCATGCTAACATTTTTAACTAAAATAATAAGTATGAAATTGTTAAAGGGTGAGGCAGTATTACTATTTTTTCTCATGATATTATCAGATTTGAATATCTATGGAAAGTCAATGAGAAAATTTTTAAGAAATATAAAATTAAGTGAGGTAAAGTCTTGCAAGATGAATATGTACACATTTATTTTATAATAGCTCTTTGTCAAATTTAAAGGAAGAAGAGGTTACATATATGATAGTACCCCAAATAGTAAATATCTAGAAAAAAGTTACCAAGAAATGTAAAGGTGCTATATGAAACAAACAAGCAAAAAACCCTCAAATGATGTAAAATAAGCCAACAATTCAGACAGAACTTGTTCTTGGATAGGAATATGCTTTGATGCAAAGATGTCTTTTATCAGTAAATTCGTTAACCCAATGTAAACGTTAAGAAATAGTAGTAGGATTTTTTGGTTGTTATATTGATTCTAATGTCTACACGGAAAATTTGACAAGCAAAAGTACTTAGAGAATACCTTTAAAGTACTGAAAGAATGGAACATAAATTAAATATTTTAGTGGACAGATTAATTGAAGGACTAAGGAAGAAAGAAAAAAAATGAGAATTTGGCATAAAATAAAAGTATTATTTAAAGAGAGTAGGGAAAAATAGTTCAACAAATATTTTGTTTTGGACAAATAGTGAATAGAGGTGAATACATTCCAGCTGGTTCACAAAGCTCTATACAAGCTATGATAACATAGCTGTAAAAAATTGATAGATTTATTTTCTTACCTTGGGTATCTTAGTTTGTTTGTGTTGCTAAAAAGGAATAATTTAGCTAGGTAATTTTATTTTAAAAATAGAGATTTTTTTGGCTCACGGTTCTGCAGGCCATACAAGAAGCATGGTGCAGGCATCTACTTGGCTTCTGGTGAGGACCTCAGGTTGTTTCCACTCATGACTGAAGGCAAAAGAGAACCAGAGATCACATGGTGAGAGACAAAGCCAAAGAGTAGGGAGGTGCCAGGCTCATGTGGAAAGTAACAGAGTGAGAACTCACGCCTTACCCCCAGGGATGGCATTAATCTATTCATGAGAGATCAGCCCTCATGACCTAAAAACTTCCCATTAGGCTCAACCTTCAACATTGGAGATCAAATTTCAATATGAGTTTTGGAGGGGTAAAATATCCACAGCATCTGGGAAGTGTACATTGGTTAATGGTTTCAAAATATAGTTAGATGGAAGGAGTATCTTAGCGTTTGATAGCACAGTAGCGTGATAATAATTTATAATTTACTGTATATTTTAAAGTAGGTAGAAGAGAAGATTTGGAATGTTCCAATCACACACACAAAAATTAAATGTTTGAGGTGATGGATTTCCCAATTACCTCGATTTGATCATTACACAATTTATGCATGTATCATATCACATGATGTGCCCCATAAATATATACAATTATGTAATCATAAAAAGTTTAAAAACCATAAAATAGCTAAAAAACATAAATTGAAATATTCATCTCAGAGTAATATACTTGGTCTTAGCCAAAAGGCTGAGAAGTGATTCATCTCAGAATAATAAAAAATTAGTATTCTACATGGCAAAAGGTTTAATAAAGTCATAACCTACAACAGCAAGCTGATAATATTGTTGCATACATAAGAAAGACACTTTTTCTTTATATACAAATGACTCTTACTAACAAATAGTAAAATCTCAAGGAGGTGAAGAGAAATAGAGAATTAAGAGAATGAAAAAATGGTTTCTAAAAGGAACAAAAATTCCTGCCTAAGTCAATTTAACTTATAAGTTTGAAAATATTTAGTTACTATTTTTCACTTATCAAAATGACAATTTTTTGTAATTTTATTAATGTATGAAATTTTCCTACAAGTTGGAAAACAAGAATCTTATGTAATTTAGGTAGGTGTGTCAATTGATGCAACATGTTTCAGGACTGAGTTAACCAAACCTATAAAAAGTAAAAATCTGAATACTAAAAAAGTGTGTGTCTAAAAGTTTATACTACCAACATAACCACACTTGTTTTTCAAAGGTTCAAAGATAGAGGTACAATAAATTTTATTACATTTTTTTTGGTAGTAGGAAACAAGAGGCCATCAAGGCACAGGTTAAATAACTTATGAAACATTCACACAGTGGGAGATTGTAGTCAATAAAGGAGAATGAGGAAGATCATATGCAAATGTATAAAGATTTCCAATATATACTGAAAAATAAAAAAGTGCCAGAATATGTATAGAGATTGATTTTAGTTGTGTTATCTACTGTGTATCTATTTATAACTCCTATTTATATACTAGTATTAATCTATATGAATTTATTATATAAATGTTTATTATATGATGGAATGCATTTTAGAATGTGACTTAAGAAGTCACAAGTACTTAAGTTTGAAGTCTAGTTGTATTATGTCCTATTTGTGCGGCCTTAGATAAATTACATAACTTCTCTAGGCCTCAGTTTTCTTCTTTGTAAAATGGGGATAATAATGGTACTTACCTCAGAGGGTTATTACAAGAAATTTGCGGGGGGGGGGGGGGGAGTGAACTGTCTAGCTATAAAATAACAATTTTATTTATCTTCTCAAAGAAATAGCCTTGGTTTCATTAATTTTCTCCATTGATTTCTCTTTTCTCTTTCACTGATTTCTCCTGTTTTTTTTTTTTTATATTATTTAAATTCCTCTGTTTGGGGTTTAATTCACTCTTATAGTAGCTTAAGGAAGTAGCTCAAGTTGTTGATTTGAGACCTTTTTTAATTTTCTAATCTAGCCATTTAATGCTGTTCTCTTTAAGTACTGCTTTTGATGTATACACACATTTTGATATATTATCTTTTTGTTTTCATCTCACTCAAAATGCCTTCTAATTTTCCTGTAGATTTCTCCTTGGCCCATGGTTTACTTGACAATATTAATTTTCAAGTAAATTTTAAAATTTTATTGTTATTTGAAAATATTTAGTTACCTTTTTTTTTTTTGCTATGTTATTATACATTTTGTAAGTATTTTGTATTCTTACACATATTTTTTCATTTAATGGCTTTGAACTTAATGCCGTTTTGGTGGAAGATCATGTTTTGTATTATTTGAATTGCCTTATTTAGACTTGTTTTATGGCTCAGAATAGGGTTTATGTTGATAAGTGTTCCATTACTCTTATAAAAATGTGTATTCTGGCATTATTGGATGAGGTATTAGTTTTTATCAAATACTGGGTGGAAAAATTTTGGAAATTACATCTCCAAATGCCTACTTCCTCTTTTCTGGGTATACTCTAAATACATAAGATTAGGCCCACTGAATTTGTCCCATGTTTCACTGTTTCTCTGTTGTAATATGTATATGTGCATGTGTATATACTTGATTTTTTTATTCTCTGTGTCTTATTTTAGGTGAATTTGTATTGGTATGTCTTAAAGGTCACCAATATTTTCTTCTGCAGTATCTACTATACACCAGAGCCATTATATTTTTTAATCAGACATTTTAGTGTCCATCTCTAGAAATTTAATTTGAATCTTTTTTATATTATGTTTTTACTTAAAATGCTATTTTTTCACTAACTTCATAAACATTATGGGCTATGTGTTCGGTAATGATTTTAATGCAATTGTCTTCTGATTCTAATATCTCTCTTATTTCTGGTTTTGTTTCAGTTAATTAATTTTTCTCTTTATTATTGGTTATATACCCATGTTTCTTTGCATGCTTTGTAATTTTGCATTGGATTCCAAGCATTTAAATTTTACTTTGTTGGGTGCTGGATTAAATATGTGTAAGTTTTCTTGAGCTTTGTTCTGGGACACTGTTAAGTACTCAGCAACAATTTTATATGTTCTTGTCTTGCTTTTAATCTTTCTCAGGCAGGATCAGAACAGTGTTTAGTTTCGGTCTAATTTTCCCCACTACTGAGGAAAAACTGTTCCCCTAACTCTGTCCAATACACCATACGTTTTGAAGGAGCCCTGTGTGCACATCAGAGGTTGTTCCCTCTAATAATGCTGGATGACTGTTCTCAGTTTTGGATGCTTTCCTCACATGCAAGGATGCTCATTCAGTACAGCTTCCCAGAAACGCTGGAGGCAGTCAGTAAAGGAATTAGATAGAATTAAAGAGAATGATACTGAAATAAAACCTGGAAGACTCTCAGAGGAAGGAAGGAGATGGGGAGAGGGAACATTGGAAAATTGCAATAAATATAGAAATTGACACGATTTCAAAAATACATATTGTACCAGGCTGACGAGGCACACCCCCAGTCAGCTTTCAGAGAGAAGAAGGATATTCATGGTAAGTGATTTGAATCACACCTTAGCATACTCTTTCTTTGGAAGTAGCACCTTAACACTACATTTCATGTAAGACTGACAGCCAAACTTGTAAGAGTTTTGGGAGAGCTAAGGCTCATCAGAGAAAAGAATGAGCATAATGAAATAAACTTGGAGCAAGAAATTTTTAAGCAACTAAAAGAACAGTAAATAAAATCATGGGTTCATTAAAATGAGATCCACATAATAGTGTGTGTTTAATGCAATACTAGTATAAATCAAAGAAGAAGAGGATTTTAGGAGAGAGGTGGCCCCCCAATGCTGAGAGAACATGGAGGATATTGATTGATAATGTAGCACTTGATTTCCCATTTAGAATGAAGCTAGTTACCTTCACCAGAGAAGTTTCAGGAGGATAGTATTAGAGCAGGAAGCAAGGCAGGGGTAATAATTCAATGCTTGATGTGGAAGTAGAGCTGGCCAATATGGGTGATAAAACTGGGGCCCAATAAAAGGCAATGAGCCTGATGTTCCCATAGGTATTTTTACATTGTTCTAAATGCCTTGCCTATAGCAGTAATAAAACCAACAGGTAATGAATACAGTTCTCTTCTCCTTTGACAATACTTGCAGAAATTTTACCTCATATAAGTGGAGTTTAGATGAGTACTCATAGAATAACCTATATGAACTTTATTTGAAGAATAAAAAATGAGCAAGCAAAAAGTAATTTTACCTCATTGGAAAATTTCTACTATACAAAAAGGTTACAGGATAAAAGAACAAAACTATTACTAGAATTGTGTAGCGACAGGGGAAATATACTTTCTTTCAGTAACAAAATGCAATGTTACAGAAAAGTAACATATTTTTACCTCAATTTAATTTTTTCCTCTTTAACATATGTTGATTGAAAAATAATAATGCTCTATGAGAATAAAATTAACAGTGAAAGTAGTAGGGTTTGAGTTAACCATTCGAAAAAAGAGTTTCCATATAGCTCATAAATGTTCATTTTATGCTTAGATAAGTGATAAAAGTAATGTGTATGAGCCTACATAATTTATTTCATACCCTTGCATTGGATTTTGTCTTAAGGTCTTGATCTCTTAACAACAAAATTTTATCTTTTCCCTTCTCTTTTTGAGAATGGCACTATTTTAAAATGATCTGAATTTCAAAAAGTATGTCCCCTAGCTTGGAAACTTCTCAGAATAATGAATTCCAAAATCAAGTCCAGACTTCACACCATCTGAACAAAAATATATTGAGTGTCTGCTGTTTGCATTGCATGGCATTGTGATAGATGTTCTTTTAACTCCAAAAGAGAAAAAATTAAAAACTGACTTGAAATGAGTACCTTTTAACTCTCTTATACTAGCTTAACTTTTTGTTGTTTGTCTTGTCAGGTTCACTATATTTCAGGCTTTGTTAAGGACATGATAGGAGGTGCAGCCTAGTCACTTAATTACATTCAGTGATTTACTTTTGTTTCTACAGTTTAGTTAAAAAGAACAATAAGACACAGTCTTTAAGCTTGAAAAATAACTTATATTTTCAATACCTTTATAAAAATTGGCTGAAAACTTTACTGAGACTATCTTCAATGGTTTCTGGAAACACATTGTATGTGATCATAATTCTGGAGTTTCTGACAGAGGGAAATTATTTTGCCAAGAGTTAAAATTATGTGCCACTTCCCTTAGGTCAGTCATTGATTAACAGGATTTTTTGTAATTCAGTCATCTTATTTTTCAAAAGAGAGAGAGTGTGTATGTATGCGTGTGTGTGTGTGTATGTGTGTGTGTGTGACTGAGGGTACATTTAGATGAAGAAGACATTAAAAATATAGTAACTGAAAGGTTACACCTTAAAACCTATGTTTTTATTTATTTTTCACCATGATAAAAAAAACTTGAGATTTATCCTAACAAATTTTATGTGCACATTACAGCATTATTAACTACAATCACAATGTTGTTCAGCATATCTCTCTAATACTTTCACCTTGCATAACTGAAACTTTATATTCATTGCACAGCAATTTCCCATTTCACCTTCCCCACAGCCCCTGGCAAACACCATTCTATTTTCTGCTATCAGTATGGTTACTTTAGGGACCTCATAGTACGTCCAAATACTGAAATCATGCAGTATTTGTCCTTCTGTGACTGACTTATTTCACTTAGAATAATGTTCTCAAACTTCATCCATGTTGTAGAATATGAGAGTAATTCCTTCTTATTTATAGATGAATTACCACATTTTATTTAGTTAGTTTTCAACACCTGGCCGTTGTGAATAATGCTGCAACAGACAGAGTAGTGCAAATATATATTTTTTGAGATCCTGATTTCAATTATTTTGAATAAATATCCAGAAGTAAGATTGCTGAATCACATGATAGTTCTATTTTTAATTTTTTGAAGAATCTTCATACTATTTTCCATAATAGCTGCAACATTTCGCATTATCACCAACAGTATACAAGAGTTTCAGTTTCAACATGTCCTTACCGATTTGTAGTTTTCTGGTTTGTGTTTGTTTGCTTGTTTGTTTGATTGGGGCCATCCCAACACTTGTAATGCAGTATCTCTTTGTGATTTTGATTTGTGTTTCTGTAATAATTAGTGATATTGAACATCTTTTCTTATACCTGTTCTACATTTGGATGTCTTTGGAGAAATAAATTCAAATCCCTTGCCCATTTTTTTAAAGGATTGTTTGATTTTTGCTATTGAGTTATAGATGTTCCTTATATATTTTGGATATTAACTCTTTATCAGGTATAAAGTTTGCAAATATTTTCTCTCATTCCATAGGCTGCCTTTTTCTCTGTTGATTATTTCCTTTACTACACAAAAGCTTTTTAATTTGATATAATCTCATTTGTCTATTTTTGCTATTTTGTTACCTGTGCTTTTGGTGTCATATCCAAGAAATCATTGCCAAGACCAATGTCATCGGGCTTTTTTCTTGTGTTTTCTTCTAGGAGTTTTACAGTTTAAAGTTTTACATTACTATCTTTAATCCATTTTTGAGTTGATTTTTGCGTATTGTATAAGATAAGAGTCCATGTGATTTTTTTTTTTGCATGCTGATATCCAGTTTTTCTTTTCTATTTTTTAAATTTTACTTTAATTTATGGGATACAGGTGCAGAAAATGCAGGTTTGTTTCATAGGTATGTATATACCATAGTGGTTTGCTGTACCTATCAACCCGTCATCTAGGTTTTAAGCCCCGCATGCATTAGGTGTTTGACCTGATGCTCTCCCTCCCCTTGCTTCCAAACCCCCGACAGGCCCTGGTGTGTGATGCTCTCTCCCTGTGTCCATGTGTTCTCATTGTTCGATATCCAGTTTTTCTAAAACCATTTACTGAAGAGGCTATCTTTCCCTCATTGTTTATTTTTGGCACCCTTGTCAAGATCAGTTGACAACATATGTGTGAATTTTTTCTGGGCTTTTTATTATGTTTGATATTTTAAATATAATTATTATGTTTAATATTTTAACTAATTATTTAATATTTAATACTTTATGTTTAATTTTTAAAATTATGTTTATTTTTCATAATTTATTATTTTTTTTATTCATTTTTTTTCTGGACTTTTCATTATATTTAATTGGTCTTTGTGCTAGTAACATACTGCTTTGATTACTGTAGTTCTGCAACATGTTTTCAATCAGAAACTATGAGGCCTTGTTCTTCTTTATCAAGATTGTTTTGACTACTTGGAGTCCTTTGTGATTCCATATCAATTTTAGGATTATTTTGTCTATTTATCTATAAAATGCCATTGGGTTTTAAATACAAATTGCATCAAATCTTTAGATCACTTTGGGTGTTGTGGACATTTTAACAAGACTAAATCTTCTATTTCATAAACATAGTTTATCTTTTTATTTATTTATGCCCTCTTTAATTTTTTTAACAATGTATTATATTTTTCAGCATGCAAGCCTTTCACTTTCATGGTAACTTTATTCATAAATATTGTATTCTTTTTGATGCTACTGTAAGAATGTTTTCTTAATTCCCTTTATTAATTAATTAAAATCTTATCAATTATTTATTGCATGGATCATGCTTTTGTTTTTGTATAGTCATTACCAAACCCAAGGTCATCTAGATTTTCTATCTTCTAGGAGTTATTCCTTCCTAGGAGTTTTGTAGTTTCCTCCTAAGAGTTTTATATATTTTTTATTTTAAATTTAGGTCTGTTTTCTATTTTGATTTAATTTTTTTTGAAAAGTGTATGGTCTTTGTCTAAATTTGTTCTTTTGTATGTGGATGTGCAGTTGCTCAGCACTCCTTTGGAAAGACTATCTACTATATTGCCTTTGTTCCTTTTTCAAGGATCAGTTGACTATTTTTATGTGAGTTCATTTCTGGGCTCACATTGATCTATTTGTCTATACCTTTTTGTTACTATCACATTGTCTTGATTACTGCGGCTCTATCGTAACTCTTAAAGTTGGCTGTGTCAGTCCTTCAACTTTGTTCTTCAATATTATGTTGGCTATTCTAGGTATTTTACCTCTCCATGTACAGTTTTGAATTAGTTTTTCTATGTCTACAATGTAGCTTATGGGAATTTTAATTGATATTGCATATCATCTGTATATGATTTTGGGAGTCTAACATCTTAAAATATTGAGGCTTTGTATTCATGAAATGTAATATCTCTCCAGTTATTTAGTACTTCTTTGATATATTTTATCAGAACTTTGTAGTTTTATTCATACAGAAATATATTTGTTAGATTTGTAACTATTTCATTGGTGGGAAGTGCTAATTTATAATTAAATAATATGTTTTTATTTTGAAATTCCATGTGTTTGTTGCTAGTATATAGGAAAGAATTGACTCGTGTATATTAACCTTGTATCTGCAACCCTATGTATTATCCCTTATTAGTTCCAGGAATTTTTTTCTCTATGATTTTAGATTTTCTATGTAGATGATTATGTCATCAGCAAAGACAGTTTTATTTCTTACTTCCAAATCCATATATATTTTTCTCCTCTCTTGTTTTACTGTATTAGCTAGGACTTCCAGTATAATGTTAAAAAGAGTACTGAGAGGAGATATCCTTACCTTGTTCTCTATTTTAGTAGAAATACTCCTAGTTTCTTACCATTAAATATTATTTTAACTGTTGGGTTTTGTAGATATTCTGTATCAAGTTGAAGAAGGTCTACTGAAAATTTTTAATGTAGGCTTTTAATCTAGTTTTTAATTTAGGTTGTCAAATTTGTGGGCATAATTATTCATAGTATTCCGTTATTTATTTTTTTAATGTTCATAAGATCTGTAGTGATGTCCTCTATTTTATTTCCCATACTGGTAATTTGTGTTCCCTCTCTTTTTTTAGTTAGCCTGGCTAGAGGCTTATCAATTGTATTGATCTTTTTGGAAACCAGATTGTGGTTTTGTAGATTTTCCCTATTGATTTTCTGGTTTCAATTTTATTAATTTTGGCTCTGATTTTTACTAGTTCTTTTCTTTCTTTCTTTCTTTCTTTCTTTTTTTTTTTTTTTTTTTTCTTTTTCTTTCTGAGATGGAGCTCACCTCCCGGGTTCACACCATTCTCCTGCCTCAGTCTCTTGAGTAGCTAGGACTACAGGCACCCACCACCATGCCCGGCTAATTTTTTTGTATTTTTAGTAAAGACAGGGTTTCACCATGTTAGCCAGGATGGTCTGGATCTCCTGACCTCGTAATCCACCTGCCTCAGCCTCCCAAAGTGCTGGGATCACAGGCATGAGCTACCATGCCCAGTCTACTAGTTCCATTTTTTTTATGTTTACTTGGATTAATTTCTTCTTCCTTTCCTGATTTCTTAATGTGATTCCCCTCTAAGCATGGATTTTGCTGCATCTCATAAATTTTGATAAGCTGTTTTCCTTTCGATTAGTTCAACATATTTGAAAATTTCTCTTGAGATTTTATCTTTGACCCATGTGTTGTTTAGCAGTGTGTTGTTTAAATGTCAAGATATTTTCAGTCGTTCTGGCTATCTCTTAGCTACAGAAGTCTAGATTAATTCCATTCTATTCGGAGAGAAGAAATTGTATGATTTCTTTTCTTTCACATTTTTAAGCTTCGTTTTATGGACCAAATGTGATGGGGGAGGGATTGCATTGGGAGTTATACCTGATATAAATGATGAATTGATGGGTGCTGACGAGTTGATGGGTGCAGCACACCAACATGGCACAAGTATACATATGTAACAAACCTGCACGCTATGCACATGTACCCTAGAACTTAAAGTATAATAAAAAAGAAAAGAAAAGAAAAGAAAAAAAATAAAATAAAAAAAAATGTGGTGTATCTTTGTGAATGTTCTATGTTTGCATAAGAATATATATGCTGCTGTTAATGGATTAAGTTGTTCATAAATGTCAGTTGTACCAAATAATTGATGGTGTTGTTGACTTAAAATATGAATTAGAATTTAACTATGAAATACATATATATATATAATGTCCATAATAGATTTATATTAAACATAAATTAGGTTTCTCATAGACAACATATAGTTGGGTCTTGATTCTTTGATTCAGTCTGACAATGTTTGTCTTTCAATTGGTGCATTTAGATCATTGATATTCAAAGTGATTATTGATATAGTTGGGCTAATATTTACCGTATTTGTTAGTTTTCTTTTTTTATTCTTTATTTTTTTACTTTAAGTTTGAGGATACATGTGCAGAACATGCAGGTTTGTTACATAGGTATACATGTGTCACTGTGGTTTGCTGCACCTATCAACCCCTCATTTAGATTTTAAATCCTGCATGCATTAGCTGTCTGTCCTGAGACTTTCCCACCCCTTGCACCCCACTGACAGGCCCAGGTGTGTGTTGTTCCCCTACCTATGTCCATGTGTTCTAATTGTTCAACTCCCACTTATGAGTGAGAATATGCAGTGTTTGATTTTCTGTACTTGTGTGAGTTTGCTGAGGATGATGTCTTCCAGTTTCATTGAAGTCCCTGCAAAGGACATGATCTCATTCCTTTCTGTAGCTGCATAGTATTCCATGGTGTATACATACCACATTTTCTTTATTCAGTCCATCATTGATGAGCATTTGGGTTGGTTCCATGTGTTTGCTATTGTGAATAGTGCTGCATTATACATGCATATGTGTGTATCTTTATAATAGAATGATTTATGTTCCTCTGGTTATATACCCAATAATGGGATTGCTGGGTCAAATGGTGTTTCTAGTTCTATATCCTTGAGGAATCACCACACTGTCTTCCACAATTGTTGAATTAATCTACATTCCTACCAACAGTGTAAAAGCATTTCTCTTTCTCCACAGCCTCACCAGTATCTGTTGTTTCTTGACTTTTTAATAATCACCATTCTGACTGGCATGAAATGGTATCTCATTGTAGTTTTGATTTGCATTTCTCTAATGATCAGTGATGTCGAACTTTTTTTCATATGTCTGTTGGTAGCATAAATGTCTTCTTTCGAGAAGTGTCTGTTCATATCATTTACTCACTTTTTGATGGGATTGCTTTATTCTTGTAAATTTGTTTAAATTCCTTGTAAATTCTGGATATTAGACATTTGTCAGATGGGTAGATTTCAAAAATGTTCTCCCATTCTGTAGGTTGCATGTTCACTCTGATTATAGTTTCTTTTGCTCTACAGAAGCTCTTTAGTTTAAGGCCAGGCATTGTGGCTCATCCTGTAATCCCAGTACTTTGGAAGTCTGAGGCAGGTGGATTGCTTGAAGTCAGGAGTTCAAGTTCAGCCCGGCCAATATGGTGAAACTCTGTCTGTACTAAAAATACAAAAATTTGTAGCTGGGCATGCTTGTGGGTACCTGTCATCCACTTATTCAGGAGGCTGAGGCAGGATAATTCCTTGAACCCAGGAGGCAGAGGTTGCACTAAGATGAGATTGTGCCACTGCCCTCCAGCTGGGAGGAAACTCTGTCTGAAGAAAAAAAAAAAAAGGAAATTCTTTAGTTTAGTTAGATCTCATTTGTCAGTTTTAGCTTTTGTTGTAATTGCTTTTGGTAATTTCATAATAAAATATTTACCCTGCCTATTTCCTGAATGGTATTGCCTAGGTTTTCTTCTAGGGTTTTTATGATTTGAAGTTTTACATTTAAGTCTTTAATCCATCTTGAGTTAATTTTTGTGTAAGGTGTAAGGAAGGGATCCAGTTTCAGTTTTCTGCATATGCCTAGCCAGTTTTCGCAGCACTGTTTATTATAGGGAATCCTTTCTGCTTTGCTTGGTTTTATTAGGTTTGTTGAAGATCAGATGGTTGTAGATGTGTGGTCTTATTTCTGAGGTCTCTATTCTGTTTCATTGGTCTATATGTCTCTTTTGGTACATGTACCATGCTGTTTTGTTTACTGTAGATTTGTGGCGTAGTTCGACATCAGGGGATGCCTTCAGCTTTGTTCTTTTTGCTTAGGATTGTCTTTGAGATGAGGGCCCTTTTTTGGTTCCACTTGAATTTTAAAGTAGTTTTTTCTAATTATTGAAGAATGTAAATAGTAGTTTGATGGGAATAATATTGAATGTATAAATTACTTTGGGCAGTATGACCATTTTCAGGATCTTGATTCTTCCCATCCATGAGGATGGAATGTTTTTCTATTTGTGTCCTCTCTTATTTCCCTGAGCAGTGGTTTGTGGTTCTCCTTGAAGAGGTCCTTCACATCCCTTGTTAGCTGTATTTCTAGATATTTTATTCTCTTCATAGCAATTGTGAATGTAGTTCATTCATGATTTGGCTCTCTGCTTGTCGATTGTTGATGTATAGGAATGCTTGTCATTTTTGCACATCAATTTTTTTTATCCTGAGACTTTGCTGAAGTTGCTTATCAACTTAAGGAGTTTTTGGGATGAGACGATGGGGTTTTTTCTAAATATACTATAATGTCATCTGCAAATACAGATGATTTTACTTCATCTCTTTCTATTTGAATACTCTTTATTTCTTTCTCTTGCCTGATTACCGTGGCCAGAACTACCAATACTATGTTGAATAAGAGTGGTGAGAGAGGGCATCCTTGTCTTGTGCCAGTTTTCAATGGAAATACTACAAACTTTTGTCCATTCAGTATGATATTGTCTGTGGGTTTGTCATAAATAGCTCTTATTATTTTAGGATTTGTTCCATCGATAAATAGTTTATTGAGAGTTTTTAACTTGAAGGATGTTGAATTTTATTGAAGGATTTTTCTGCACCTATTGAGATAATCAAGTGGTTTTTGTCATTATTTATGTTTATGTGATGGATTTTGTTTATTGATTTGTTGAATTTTATCAAAGACCTTTTCTGCACCTATTGAGATAATCATGTAGTTTTTATCATTGGTTATGTTTATGTGATGGATTATGTTTATTGATGTTAAAGAAGCCTTGCATCTCAGGGATGAAGCCAACTTGATCATGGTGGATAAGCTTTTGATATGCTTCTGAATTTGGTTTGCCAGCATTTTATTGAGGATTTTTGCATTGATGTTCATCAGGGATGTTGGTATGAAGTTTTCTTTTTTTTGTTGTGTTCCTGCCAGGTTTTGGTATCAGGATGATCCTGGCCTCATAAAATGTGTTAGGGAGGAGTCCCTCCTTTTCAATTGTTTGGAATAGTTACTGAAAGAATGGTACCAGCTCCTCTTTCTACCTCTGGATGAATTTGGCTGTGAATCTATCTGGTCCTTGGCTTTTTTTTTTTTTTTTTTTTGGTTGGTGATCTCTTTATTACTGCCTCAAATTCAGTAATAAATTAGGAAGGTATATGTGTCCAGGAATATATTAATTTCTTCTAGATTTTCTAGATTATTTGCATAGAGGTGTTTATACTATTTTCTGATGGTAGCTTGTATTTCTGTGGGGTCAGTGTTGATATCCCCTTTATCAGTTTTTATTGTGTCTATTTGATTCTTCTTTCTTTTCTTCTTTATTAGTCTAGCTAGCAGTCTATTTTCTAATTTTTTTCAAAAAACCAGCTCCTGGATTCATTGATTTCTTTGAAGATTTTTCATGTCTCTATCTCCTACAGTTCCACTCTGATCTCAGTGATTTCTTGTCTCCGGCTAGCTTTTGGATGTGTTTGCTCTTGCTTCTCTAGTTCTTTTCATTATGATGTTAGGGTGTTGATTTGAAATATTTCCAGTTTTCCAATGTGGGCATTTAGTGCTATAAATTTTCCCCTTAATAGTGCATTAGCTACATCTCAGAGATTCTGGTATGTTTTTCTTTCTTTTCATTGGTTTCAAAGAACTTCTTGATTTCTGCCTTAATTTTATTATTTACCCAGTAGTCATTCAGGAGCAGGTTGTTCAATTTCCATGTAGTTGTATGGTTTTGAGTGAGTTTCTTTTCTTTTTTTTTTTTTTTTTTTTTGAGATGGAGTCTTTTTCTGTTGCCAGGCTGGAGTGCAGTGCAGTGGCACAATATCGGATCACTGCAACCTCCGCCTCCTGGGTTCAAGTGATTCTTCCGCCTCAGAATCTCGAGTAGCTGGGACTACAGGTGCCCACCACCATGCCCAGCTATTGTTTTTGTATTTTTAGTAGAGAGAGGGTTTCACCATTTTGGCCAGGATTTGAGGAAGGATTTCAGAAATATCTAAACCATCATATTCTGAGCTTTCTCTTATGCTCAAGAAAACCTTTGTTTAATATTGATATTCTTGAGAATATGCATTCATCCAACAAATATTTGTTGAGTGACTATATGTAGATACATGAGTGAACAAAAGAAAAATATCCTTGCCTTGATGGAGCTTGCATCCCAATGGATAGAAAATATAATATACAGTAAGTGCAATAAACAAATCAATAACTTAGATGGCAACACAAACCTTGGAGATAGCTACAGAGAAGGATGAAAAAGCTAGAAGGAGCAGATTAAACCGTAGCATAGAGTAGTCATGGTGATCTCATTAGGATTGTGAGATTTGGGCAAAGATTTAAAGTTGGTAAAAAAGATGAGATAAATGTATGGTTTCCTTGGTTATTGGGCTGGACATCAAATCTGGATAATCTCTTCTTCCTTGATCTGTGGAGGGCTCCATATCCCTAGCATTTGTCCTATGTTGCCTGCTGAGAAGGGGAGGATGGGGTAAATGTGAGAGCAATAGATAGTAAGAGGGGATCTCTAACACCAAATATTGCCCTTCTTCATCTTCCCTGTTTTTCAGTGAGTAACCATATTCTGATAATTTCCATGACTAATTCTATAAATATATTATTTTAGTAAGTTCCTTGATTGGAAGTCTCTGAGGCATATTCAAAATTTATTTTTTTAATTCATATTTCTCTAGATTTCCTCAGATTTGTCTATAACTATTTTCCAAATCACACATTTGTAACATCAGATAAATGTACATTTATTTTTTCTTATGCCAAGTGACAAGTACTTAATATACAAAGGATATTTTATGTATAGTATTCATTCTTTAGGAGAACAACCTCTTTAAATGTGCAATAGAATTCAGAAGGCATTGTATAATTGTAAATTAATCAAACTTTATTCCTCTCAGATGCCCTTATATTTAAGAATTTGCTTTACAGGGCTATAAATGCTATCTATATTTATCTGCGAATAAATATACATTTTTACTAATAAAGAGATGGTGTTTAATATTGGGTAAAGTATTGATGTTTACATGGTATTCGCACTGGTATGGACCATTACAGAGATAGTAAATGTAAAGCCCTTTCTAACCAAGTTTTTTCTTAACATTTTTAAAGCAAACTATATATATTTGGAAGGAGAATATATTCAGAAAACATTCTCAAAAGGGAAAATTAAGTTCAAAGATAAAATTAATTGGTACTATTATTTTATATTTTTCTTCCTCTAGTAGTCTATCTTTACAAGGAGAGGCATCCACTCAGCTAATGGATGTCATGTTCAAAGCTGCCTCACCTTTGTCCATCCTGAGATATATTCCTGTTCCAAACCTGTTTTGGTATATTAGGCTAGTAGACTGAGGTTTATCTTAAAATAAGAGACCGTCCTTTGATAACCTCTCTAATTGTTAGTTTCTATTTAAACTGAGACCTTCACTATCCCAGTGCTGATGCTAATAGCCAGTAGGGAATTATTCTTCTTTTCATAACTTCTTCTAGCTGACTTTAGAATTATAATAAAATGGCTTTATTAGACTTGGGACTATTTCTGGGCATATGATAAACAACAGAAAGAAAAGGAACAATGCCTGATGTTTAATTTCTGTGAATCCTTCTGATGTTCTTCTTTTCATTTGCCTTAAGATAAAATCAAGTTTGTTCTTTTCATAATGATCTAATGCTTTCAGGTCTTTCGTATCTGAGTCTTGATAGGGGTCTTTAAAATATTACTTTTAACTACAAATTCCACTACATTTTGTAAACATAAATGAATATGATCTTGAGATAATAATAAATAAAATTTGGTCTGTGTAGTTCATGATTAAACATTTTCATTTAAGAATGTGTTATAATTCTGCAGATCATCGTATGTTATTTGTCATTTTCTATATAAGGGAGGAGGAAAGGGTATGCAAACAACATTTATCTTGACAGCATAAGTTCTTCAAAATGGAAAACATGATCAGAGGCTGAATGAGTAAAATTAGGAACAACAATGAGGGTGGCGAGTAATTGTATCATTCTGTTTCTAGTCCAAAATAGTAATATTAATATTTAAATGTTCTTATTTAAGTGTGAAGATACAATTTTTTTTTTTTTTTTTTTGAGGCAGATTCTCACTCTGTCGCTCAGGTGGGAGTGCAGTGGCACGAGCTCAGCTCACTGCAACCTCTGCCTCCTGGGTTCAAGCTATTCTGCCTCAGCCATCCGATTAGCTGGGATTGCAGGTGCCCACCATCAAGCCCAACTAGTTTTTGTATTTTTAGTAGAGATGGGGTTTCGCCATGTTGGCCAGGTGGTCTCAAACTCCTGACTTAAGGTGATCCGCCGCCTCGGCCTCCCAAAGTGCTGGGATTACAGGTGTGAACCACCGCGCCTGACCAGAAGATACAATTTTTATATGTATTTAAATGCAAACTCTTTACCTAGGTCAGAAAGGTTTGCTTTATTGTCTTCATTGAGATGAACATTTGCTATGATTATCATAAAGACCACAGACAATGATTCAAGTAGCCAATTCCCCCTCTAGGGAATGAGAGTGCGTCATAGATTTTGCAACAATGGTTTGGCTTTTCCAATTTTGGCTTGACTTCAACACAAAGAAAAATTCCTGGGGCCTTTTTCCTCTTTGTTGTTATATATACGTCTCTGTGATCTACAAAGGATTTGACTTTCAAGAATTAGAGTAGTACAGGTCTGATAGTTAAAAATAATGGATTTCTTTAGTACACGTTTAAGTGCATTATTTCCTTATCTATAACAATTGCTAGGAGCTTCTATGCCTTTCTTTATATCCTTGAGGATTGACTAAAAGAAGTTACATAGTTTCTGCTATCATGTGTTTTGATAGAGGAGTTCCTCTTACTTTTAAAAGAAAAATCTGTGAGAAAATGTTGCACATAATTCTACACATACGCTATACTTTTACATTGTAAGATAATTTTAATATCATTTTCTGCTGTAAAAAAAGAAGAGTTACCATAAATTTTTATTTAAACAAAATAAATGATTGACAACAGTAGAATAACCTTTAAATTTTTCACTATGAACTTTGAAGTAGCTATGACATGAGGAGAAAAAGATAGGCTATCCTCATAATTATGCCAGCAAAATTATTGAATCCCACTTCATTTATCTTGAAGTCTTTTTACATTGTATGTTGATGTTTATTTTTTGCCAGTGGTAAATTATATTTAGCAATTGTTACTGTGTTCTTATTTTAGCCATAATTTTTAAAGAATTATGCTATGCTCTAGTTTCTTTATTATTTTGGTAACATCAGTAATTTTTATTATGTTGATATATGCTCTTTTATGCTAGAAAACAAACAGGAATGCCTTCCAGTGATCAAAAAACTTGTTTTTAATAGTTTATATACTTGATAAAATTATAAGAAAGTTATATATGTGTCTTTATATTTAGGTTACTACTGCTGTGTTTAAAGTTTTCAGAATTAAACATTGATATATTTCAGAATTCATAAAATAGAAAATAATTTGAAATACTAATTTTAATCTATATATTACCATTTGATTTAACTATTTACATCATGTTGATAATTTAAAATGTTATGTAGATCAAGGGATTTTTATTTTAATACATTGATAGTTATAATAGAGTTCACCTTCAAATGTATCTTGGCCTTAGAGTGACTTTACAAGTTTGAAAGACTAATGATAGTAACATTGATTTATTGTAATAACATGATATTGTGTTGTACTATGTACCAGGCAACATGCTAAATACTTTATATGCCCCATGTGGTTTATATAAGGCTTAAAGTAAGGACTCTTAATTAATTTTTCCATTTTAAAGATGAAAAGTTTGAAGCTCAGAGGGATTATGTCATTTATCTAAGGTGACATAGAAAGTAGTGGACTAGGTTCAAAGTGGGCCAATGTGTCCTCAAAGCCCTTGCTTTTAACTCCTACTGTAATCAGTAGAGTGTTAGTACAGCCCAAGATACAGGTTCTGGAGAGCTAATTTTCAAATATTTATCAATATTGTGATTTTGTTATTAAACTGTCAGAAATTTGAAATGAGCCATGGTGGAAATATTTAAATCTTGGAACTCAGCAAATGCTACAGATCAAGGTTGCTTCCATATTCCCCTTTCCTTCCTGCCTCATACAGTATGCTAGTATATCAGTGCCTTTACTGCCAAAGTCTTGTCAGTGTTTGCAATGTTACATGTATTATGTTAAAGATATAAATAATGGGCGTAATTTTTTAAATATTGTGTTAAGTACTGTCTATAAACTGGAATCTATTAAGAAACTTACCATTAATAGTTATTGAATTAAATTACATTAACTTTTGTTCATAAAATATCTAAAATAATTTATTGAAGACAAGAATGTGTGAAATGAACTCTCTCTCTTCTTTTCAGTGATAGTGGAAAGTGGAAATATAATTTCTTTTGTGGGTTATATTAATTCTGGATGTTGTAACATTTATAGAAGTATTATAGGATTTGTGAAACTACAATCAAATAAAGTGGTAAGTTTTCAACTTATGTATTTTTTTAATCAATTAATCTACTCTAAAGAATAAAGAGTGTTGGACACCTTTTCATGTACTTACTAGACATTTATTTGTATTAGTTTGTGAAATTTCTATTCAATGTTTTGAAATTGTTTACTTTTGGTTTATTTAGTCTTAAGATATAAGAATATAAGTTGTAAGATATATTGATTTGTAAGATATACAAATGATCAATGAACACAGTAAAATATGCTTTACATTCTTATTCATCAGAGAAATGAAAATTAAAACCACAGTCAAGTACTAGAACAAACATATAAGATTAGCTAAGATGCACTTAATCATTTGACCTAATTCCACTCTAGATAGTTTCTCCAGAAAAGTGAAAACATATGTCTACCCAAAGACTTACATGAATTCTAGGGCTGGGCATAGTGGCTCACACCTGTAATCCCAGCACTTTGGGAGGCCGAGGTGGGCAGATCAAGAGGTCAAGACATCGAGATCATCCTGGCCAACATGGTAAAACCTCATCTTTACTAAAAAATGCAAAAATTATCTGGGCATGGTGATGCATGCCTGTAGTCCCAGCTACTCAGAAGGCTGAGGCAGGAGAATCACTTGAACCTGGGAGGCGGAGGTTGCAGTGAGCTGAGATTGTGCCACTACACTCCAGCCTGGCAACAGAGCAAGACTGTGTCTCAAAACAACAACAACAACAACAACAAAAAACGTGTATGAATTCTTACAAACTAAAAACTGGAAGTAATCCACATGTCCACTGACAGTTGAATAAATAGAGATGTTACAGTATATTTATACTATAAAATGCCACATAGCAGTAAAAATAATCATGGATACTTGTAAGAATCTCAAACATATTACGTTGGGCCAAAATGCCAAACCTGAATGAGCACATTCTGTATAATTTCATTTTTATGAAGTTCTAGAAGAGGCACAAATATGTAATGTGTGATAGAAAAGTTAGAACTAATCATTAGTTGGTCAGGGAGTCTTCAATGGAATTCAATTAAATATGTAAACTAATTGAATTCTGCTGCACTAGTCATATTCAATGTAAAGATTTGCCATGTATATAGGTGCAAATATTCAAGTTATATTGGATTTGACTCCAGGATACTTAGTAAAGGCTTTTGCCTCTTCCAAGTTCTTGTCACTCTTCTACCTGAGGACTACATTCTCTTTTATACATCTTAGTGGTCATCAACTCCTAGCAAACCTCCCGGCAAAGGTAATTTGAAGTCTCAACATTTTCTCCAGAACCATTCATATTGAACATCCTGTAGGCCTTTCTCCACAAGGTCTCTTATTTGAATCAAAATTCTAGTTCCCTGAGTCAAACTCCTTTTCCATGTTTCTTTTGTACTTAAACAGAAAAGATAGGAAATAGTCCCTCCTTTTTCACTTAATACCATCAGTTCTGGCCCTGGCATTTTCTGCTTGTTTTAATTCTTCCCTGTGGGTTCAACAAGAGTGCCTTGTGACTAGGGCTGATGTAACAAATGGTAGTTAACAAAACATCTTAAATGAAACTATGAAACATCTTAAATGAAACTATCACAAAATCATATCCTAGATCCTTGAAAAGTTGAATTAGTTCATTATTTCCTAAACATCTTTGTGGATTCTAAATGGCAATGCTTTCAATTACCTTAGATATGCCTATGTTATCTATGAATTTACTATTTCTCTAATATAATTGAAATACCCATGTAAGTAAATTTTTCTCTAATTTGAATACAGTTGCTAATTTATTTTAAATATCATATCGTTAAATGGTTTATGAGTGAGTTTCTGATAAAAACAATACTGATTCATTGTATGGTTAAACATCAATAATATATATTTGTTTTAACAGAAAAGATCTCAGAAACTTGTTTATATGGGTCAACTTAAGGAGAAGGAGTCCTTTGGTGAGATTAGCGTCCTTCTTCAAGTTCCTTTCACATGCACAATCATTACTGAAAAAGAGGTTGAGATGGCAATCATTGAAGATAAGGACCTATTTGGTAAATGCATAAATTTCTTTTAACTGTTATACCATTTTATTGGATGAGTTTTTTAAAAGAGTAGAGATATTTCACAGACAAATTGGGATACTCAAGTCAGTGTGTGTTTGTATGTTATGTATAAAGACAACATACAATAGCTATACTATAATATATTCTGAATTAATTGTGCTGGTGTTAGAATATATTAGCAATATTTCAAAAGACTTTATTTTGAAATTACTAAAATCTCTCTGCCAATTCCCAGGTTATCATTAATAGCAATGCTCCCTTTTCTGGGACATCTTCTGGCTTTCGTCTCTAAGGTTATTGCTTTTATGTTTTTGGTTCAGGTCAAGTCTGTAACATCCTCAATGTTTAATTAAGATCAAGCATATATGAAAATCTAAGACTGTTAGTGTATAAGACTTTATCTAAAATTTTAGAGCTCTAGTAATAATAACAGAATAATAATGAAGCCACCTGTGTTCGGCCATCCAAATACTATAAATACTCAAATTGGAACCGCAATTGAGTATGAAGGAGAAATGAATAGAAGCTAATAAGTTATAACATAATAGGATATTAAAGAAAATTTTAGGTATGTACAATAAAACTGGGAATAAAGGATGAAGAAGAGAAATTTGTAGACATTACCATGGGTGGGAGATATGCTTCAACAAGCTAAATTGAAAGATGTTCATGATAAATGATATAAGATTTGACTGAATACTGTTATCCTGAATTTCAATTATTTTTCATGTCTCTGACATGATTTGGATGTTTGTCCTTTCTAAATTTCATGTTGAAACGTCATCCTCAGTGTTGGAGCTGCAGCCTAATGGGAGGTTTTTGTGTCACGGGGATGGATCCCTTATGAATGGCTTAATGTCCTCCCTGGCTAATGAGTGAGTTCTCACTCTATTAGTTCATGAAAGAGCTGCCTCTTTAAAAGAATCTGGTATCTTTCTCTTGCTCATTCTCTCACCGTGTGACACATCTGCTCCTCTTCCATCTTCCACCATGAATAAAACCTTCCTGAGTCCTCACCAGAAGCCAAGCAGATGTTGTTGCCATGCTTGTAGACCCTGTCAAATTATGAGCCAAATAAACTTATTTTCTTTATAAATTACCAGACTCAGGTGTTCATTAATGACGACACAAAACTGACTAATGCAGACATGGGACATTGCTATAAAGATACATGAAAATGGGAAGCAGCTTTGGAACTGGGTAGCAAGCAGAGATTAGAAGAGTTTGAAAGTCTCAGAAGAAGACAGCAGATGAATGAAAGTTTAAAACTTCTTAGGACTTGCTAAATGGTTGTGAACAAAATGCTGATAGAAATATTGATGGTGAAGGCCAGGCTTATGAGGCCTTAGATGATAATGAGGAATCTATTGGAAAATGGAATAAAGTGTATCCTTGTTATGCCCTAGCAAAAATCTTGGCTGCATTGTGTCCATGCCCTAAAGATTTCTGGAAGGTTAAATTTAAGCATGGTGACCTAGGGTATCTGGTGGAAGAAATATCTAAGCAGCAAAACATTCAAGAAGTAGTGTGGCTGCATCCAACAACCTGCAATCATATACGAGCATGAAAGATGACTTAACATTGGAACTTATAATTAAAAATGAAGCAGAGCATAAAAATTGAAAAATTCACACCCTAGCTACGTGGAAGAGAAGGAAAGTGCATTTTCTAGAGAGGAATTTAAATGCACTGTGGAGCAGCAACTTGCTAGAGAGATTAGCTTGACTAAAAGGGAGACAAGTGTCAATAGTCAAGATAATGGGAGAAAGTCCTCAAAGGCATTTCAGAAATCTTGAAGACAGCTCCTCCCATCACAGGCCCAGATGCCTAGTAGGAAAGAATGGTTTGAGGAGCCAGGCCGAGGATACCGCTGCCCTATGCCACCTCAGGATACTGCTCTCAGAAGTCAAGCAGATCCAGCCTGGGCTCAAAGAGCCCTAGATACAGCATGGGCTACTGCTCCAGAGAGTGTAAGCTGTAATCCTTTTGTGGCTTCCACATGGAGTTGGGTCTGCAGGTATACAAAATGCAAGAGTGAAGGATGCTTGCTATATTTTACCTAGATTACAGAGAATGTATCAGAAAGCATAGGTACCCAGAGAGAACGTCCCTCCTGGGGCAGAGGCCTCACAGAGACCCTCTAGAAGAGAAGTGCCAAAAGGAAATTTGGGATTGGAGCTACCACACAAAGTCCCCTAGTGAGCTGTAAGCAGTGGGCTGCCACCCTCCAGACCTGAGAATGGTAGAGCCATGGGCAGCTTGCACTGTGAGCCTGGAAAAGCTACAGGCATTTAACTCCAACCCATGAAAGAAGCCACGTGGGCTGCATCCAGCAAAGCTGCAGGGGTGGAGCTGCCCAAGGCCTTGGGAACCCACCCCTTGCACCAGTGTACCCAGAATTAGAGTCAACAGAGATGATTTGGGGGGTTTAAAATTTTAATACCTGCTTTTCTGGGTTTCAGACATGCATGGGGAATGTTCCCTCTATCTTTTGTCTTATTTCTGTCTTGGAATAGGAATGTTTACCTGATTCCTTTAGCACCATTGTATCTTGGAAATTAATAACTTGTTTTTGGTCTTATAGGCTCATAGGTGGAAAGAATGTGTCTTGAGTCTCACATGGAATTTTGGAGTTTAGACTTTTGAGCTGATGCTAGAATGAGTTAAGACCAGGGGACTGTTGGGAAGGGGTGATTTTATATTGCAATGTGAGAAGAACATGAGATATGGGAGGCCAGAAACAGAATGATATAGTTTAGATGTCTGTCCCCTCCAAATCTCAGGTTGAAGGGTGATCCTCAATGTTAGAGGTGGGGACTGGTGAGGGGTGTTTGTGTTATTGGAGCAGGCCCCTAATAAAGGGCTTGGCATCATCTTCATGGTAAAGAGTGAATTGTCGCTCTGTGAGTTCACATGAGAGCTGGTTGTTTAAAGAGGCCTAGCAGATCCTTTTCTCTCTCTTGCTCCCTCTCTTGCCATGTGACATGCCTGCTCCTTCTCTGTCTTCCACCCCGAACAATATTCCTGAGGCCTCATCAGTAGCCAAGAAGATACTGGTGCCATGCTTATATAACTTGCAGAACTATCAGTCAAATAAACCTCTTTCCTTGGGTATTCAATTATACCAATGCAAATGGAATACCTTGGGTATTCCTTTATAGCAATACAAAACTTACTAATACAGTCTCTTACAGAATGTGTTACCAATACTTGCATGACACTAACTCAAAATGAAAAAAAAAATTCAAATTCATATATCTAATTTTAAAAGTTGTAAATCTGAAATGGCATTTGTTAATTTTATTTTCTTCTGTGGCATTCAAATACAACCTCCCTCAAGATAAACATTGCTTAAAAATAATTACTAACCATCAATTAAAATTATAATATTCTCACTTAATATAAGCTTTTTTCTTTTTCTTTATTAATGATGTTAACTGCAAGGCAAATACACTGTGGACTCTTATGTAAATCAATATTTCACATATTGTATTATTCAAATTTCTTCAGAAAAACAGAACCAATAGGATATATATAAATATACAAGAGGAGATCTATTATGGGGATTGGGTAATATGATTGTAGAGGACACAAAGTCCCATGATATGCTTTCAGCAAGCTGGAGAATCAGGAAAGCCAGTGATATAATTTGGGTTGTGTCTGAAAGTCTGAGAACCAGGGGAACTGCGGGCGTAACTCCCAGTGTAAGGCTAAAGGCTTGAAAACTGGAGAGGGCAGACAGGAGGCAGTTGTATTAAGTCCTGGAGCCTGAAGGCCAGAGAACCAGGAATGCTAGTATTCAAGAACTGGAGAAGGTGGCCATCTTAGCTCAAGAAGAGATAGACAGAATTCCTCTGCCTTTTTAAACTGTTCAGGCCCGCAATGGATTAGGTGTTGTCTGTCTGCACTGGTATTGGTGGGTTTTCCTTACTTCATCTCTACTTATTCAAATGCTAATCTCTCTAAAAAACCACCCTCAAAGACACATCTGGAAATGTTTTACCAGCTATCTGGGCATCCCTTAGCCCAGTCAAGGTGGCACATAAAATTAATTGTCACATACAAAAGTGTTTCAGTCACTTAATAGAATCTCCTTTGTCATCTGGCAGCCTAACATTCAAATACTTGGCATTGTATGGAATTTAGTAATGTTTGTGTGTGTACTATTTATATTTTAAATTCATTCCATAGTCTGTTCATTTGAGAGTGATTTCAGTTCTAAAGCTGCTGACATGGTGTGTGCCTAATTAAACCTTCTCTAAATAGAAATGTGCTTGAGGACTAGATTTTGGTTGTCTTTTCAAAATTTACAAGGAAACAAAATACTGTGTTTATTTCAAAAAGCATTTTATTTCTACATTCTAATATTTCATATTCTATTTCAAGATAGTTAAAGGTATGCTTTAAAGGCTGGATAATTCTAATGAAAAATTAATGGTTGATTTTGCTGAAATAATTTTCACACATGAAGAACAATGATATTAATATGCATTTAATCTGCTTAATACTGTCTGCATCTGCTTTGTTTATTTTTTGACATATAGATCCACCTCTATGAAATAGCATAGGATAGGACTCAAGAGAAAGTAAAATGAGTCTTAAAAAATATCAAGTTGAAGACAAATGAAAATGCTGTGCTAGAAAACTCAGCGTGAGCAAACTCCATGTTATGTCATCTTGCTATCAAGTGTTATTATTAGCTGTTATATTACATAGGTGTTAGGATTAATCTAAATTTGAGAAGGTCCACTAAAAATAAACAAAAATAAATAAAATCATTATGTTCCAATAGAATCCTCCATTATAAGTTGGTTATGTTGCCTTCACTTTCTAAGTTTTCAAGAATTATTAAGTATAGCAATGTGTTTAGAACTACAAAGGCATTGCTGTCCGTTGGGTTGCCGTACTGAAAAAATAAAGTAATGCTTATCTTTCTCTAGGTATATGGGTCATACTGTCTATTTGATCTCATATAAATCATGTAAAGATCCAGTTCCCCTAAAATGAATCAACAATATTTGGTAAATACCCAAAGGGAACAATTCGCTCACTATACCTGTACTTCAGGATAGGTAGAATAGAATCTAGAGAATATTAAAGACTTCATAAATGTTAAATGCTCTACCAAAGAATTACATATGCAACTGTCTATATATAAAATGCAGTAAGATGTATGCAGTAGTTAGTTTTGTAATATTTGCAAGGACTTGTGTAGTGATTTATTTGTTCATTTTGGTGGTTAACTTTTGGAAGTTAGGAAATATCTTTTTTTAATCTATATGCATACTTCTCAGACATTGCCTTGAACATCTAAATAAGAATGAGAATAGCATTATTAAGCTTAAGAAAATATAAATTTTCTCTGTTTTTCACATGCTACTGAGAATGTAGTTTTTATTTGATTGTTATTTTTATAAAGTTAATATATCTTTGTCCAGATGCAGAGCTTATTGCTCAAGTCATTCAAGGTAAAGATAATTGCAAGGCAATATAACTATTTTAATTTTACTGATGTCTGAAATTTTCATTCCACCATTAAAACAAGTGTACTACTTTTGTAATGAGAAAGAATTGCTTTTTAATCTATAAAATGAATTACTGCTGTTTTTTATTGTATCTCATTCAACAACTTATGATTGAAAAATACGGGATAGCTAGTGTAATTAACTTGCCATACCCAAAAGGAAAATTTCAATTCCAAGGTGTTATTGGTATAAACTGTCTGAAAGTTTCTGCTTGTTTTTAAAAAAGAAGAATGCCCAAAGACTATCTCTCATAATGCTTAATACAAAGCATAGGAGGTCAGATTTTTTACTGCAGATATATCTGTTAAGCATTTCAGGGGCAATAAATATATTCATATTCAAAAATTTCTTCCCAATACATCAGTATTTCACCTTAATGACGAGAAAAGTTATAGCCAAGATTCTCCTTGTTAAATTAACAAAGCTAATCGAAAGGATTTAAGCTCTTGAACATTTTGCCACAGGGAATACACTACTCTTTCCCCTTTTGCGTTTTTGCATTGTGATTTAAAATTTTGATATATGCAATTCCAAGTTCAAAATAAGATGGAACACTTATTTTTAAATCAGATAAAAATACTTAAAGTATCTACTCCTCTTATGCTTTTATTAATTACTAATACATGTTAAATTTTAAAAATACAAGTTACAAATTTGAGTGAAATGTTTTTTAGGAAAAAAATATTTTATTTGCAAAGCAGGACGAAATGTTAATATCTTTAATGATACTTGAGCTCTTAGAAATCAGTAACAAGGAGACTAACGTTACAAGGGAAATGAAAATAAAATCAGAGGAAAATGAAATAATGCAAATGACTTACAAGGCTATGTGAAGATAATATATATTACCATTAATAGATGAAAAAGCAATTTCACTATACATTACATTATCAGTGCTTACAAATATTGATATCTAATGTTTGTATAGTTTTAGGAAGTGGGAAATCCTCAAATACTGGGAAAATTTACTCCAAATGCTCCAAAATTCTCATTCACTACATAGGAAATCTTTAGCTAATATGTCATCCCCCAAGAAACTACTTATGTATCAATTGGTGTATAAAGTAATAGATGGCAGGGGGGTAGAATTAGAAAGAAAAAAAGACACTTCAGTAAAAATACAAGATTTCACAAAATTCTGTGTTCCTTGATTTCTTGAAAAAGAACATTCTTTAAATGAATCAGTTTTATATTTACCCTAGGATAAGTGAACATTGTAAATGTATGCACTTCATACTTGTGGAAGCACTGAGATGAAACCCTTTTAATTCCACTATCTTGGCTTCTTTGTTTAAGAATGTCTGTCATTCCATCTCCTGAGATTGAGTCCAGTGACAACCATGAAAACAATTACATGCTTACTTAAAATCCACTTCAATGACACTCTTTAGGTTACTTTTCAAAAATGAGCTTTCTCAGTCAAGTTTTTCTGATCTGCAAGGAATGTTCACTGCAATGCATGTGAGGAGTCTCCACACATCATGAAGACCATATTTTGGTTTTGGTGAAGATGATGGTAGAAACAATGGCACAGGCTCCCTTTTTCAGTCATTACAATCATATTGCCAAGGGACTGAAGAATGCTTGAATGAGAATACTGCAAGAGGTCATTCAGTGATAATGAGGTTTTGCAATACCAGATGTGTTTATCCAAGTTCAGGAGGAAGTGTTAGCTATTGTACACACTGCCCCTTGTTCATCCAACAGACAGTCCAAGGCAACTTGATTATCTACAAAAAAATTTAGCAAGGGAGTTTAGAAAAGTTTGTTAGGCACCTATAGCCTTTCCAGTAAACTTAGCTATAGTAGCTAATGCTTGAGATAAGAGTTTTCATCATAACCTTATTTCCATTTGTGCCAAACCAATAAAGTTACATTCTACCAAAGATGACCATTTAGAGGAATTTACACCATTTTGTCTACTCCATGGTAAGTCATGGACTGCAGTTTTTAGTAATGGAATCTTTAAGGACTCAGAAAAGACCAGGCAGCCATCCAAACCCTCTGTGAGTCCATGCCTAACATTAAATTTATATCCCTTTAGATACCAATTTTGTTTTTCCAAGTCAGATGCACATAACATTGCTTATTAAATAGGTTATTATAGGTGATTCGACTTGCATCAGTCTTATGGAGTTCATTCAAATTGCATGTTCTAATATTTTCTTTTTTTATTATACTTTAAGTTCTGGGGTACATATACAGAACATGCACGTTTGTTACATAGACACATCCCATGGTGGTGTGCTGCACCCATCAACCCATCATCTATATTAGGTATTTCTCCTAATGCTATCCCTCCTCTATCCCCCAAACCCCCAACAGGCCCTGGTGTGTGATGTGCCCCTCCCTGTGTCCATGTGTTCTCATTGTTCAACTCCCACTTCTGAGTGAGAACATGAGGTGTCTGGTTTTCTGTTCTTGTGTCAGTTTGCTGAGAATGATGGTTTCCAGCGTCATCCATGTCCCTGCAAAGGACATGAACTCATCGTTTTTATGGCCACATAGTATTCCATGGTGTATATGTGCCACATTTTCTTTATCCAGTCTGTCAATTGGGTTGGTTCCCAGTCTTTGCTATTATGAACAGAACAGTGCCACAATAAACATACACATGCATGTGTCTTTATAGTAGAATGATTTATCATCCTTTGGATATATACCCAGTAATGGGATTGCTGGGTCAAATGGTATTTCTGGTTATAGATCCTTGAGGAATCGCCACACTGTCTTCCACAATGGTTGAACTAATTTACACTCCCACCTACAATGTAAAAGTTTTCATATTTCTCCAGATCCTCTCCAGCATCTGTTACTTCCTAACTTTTTAATGATCGCCATTCTAACTGGCATGAGATGGTATCTTATTGTGGTTTTGATTTGCATTTCTCTAATGACCAGTGATGATGAGCTTTTTTTCATATGATTGTTGGCTGCATAAATGTCTTCTTTTGTGAAGTGTCTGTTCATACTTTTCACCCACTTTTTAATGGGGTTGCTTTTTTTTTTTTTTCTTGTGAATTTGTTTAAGTTCCTTGTGGATTCTGTATATTAGCCCTTTGTCAGATGGATAGATTGCAAAAATTTTCTCCCATTCTGTAGGTTGCCTGTTCACTCTGATGATTGTTTGTTTTGCTGTTCAGAAGCTCTTTAGTTTAATTAGATCCCATTTGTCAATTTTGGCTTTTGTTGCCATTGCTTTTCATGTTTTATTCATGAAGTCTTTGCCTATGCCTATGTCCTGAATGGTATTGCCTAGGAAATTTGGGGTTTGTGTGTGTGTTTTTTTTTTAAGCAAAGGAAAAGTTTTAGACAAATCTTTGACAACCATTTGCTGGCTCAAATGTTTTTGTTGTTTTCTAAGCTGTTTCTCAACATGTTGTTTTATTCTATTAGTTATTTTATAGATGTATTAGACTCTTTTCTTAATGAGAAGACTAGCTAAACATTTTGAATGTCTTGCTGACATTTAAAATTACTTTTTACTTGGAGAGATTATCTCATAAAATATTGTATATCACATGTATTTATAAGTATCTATATGTGTGTGTTATATATATGTATATACACACACACCTAATGTGTGGAAAAGATAACATTACTCAGAATATAATGTTGACCTTGATATTTTAGCCTGACAGTATGTATTTGACCACTCATAAACTTTGTAAAGTTTTTGTTTGTTTTGTAAGAAGGAGTTAATATTTTTGCTTGAGTTAGGCTTTTAGATAATTTTTTTCTCTAACAAAAGTATTGAACTGTTTTACTCTTTAATTCTTTTAAATCAAATTTGTCTTTTTATTTTCATTTTTTAAATATTTTAGCTTTTATGTTCAGAGGTACATATGCAAGTTTGTTTTATAGGTAAACACATGACTCAGATGTTTGGTGTACAGATTATTTTGTCACCTAGGTATCAAGCCTAGTTCCCATTAGTGATTTTTCCTGATCCTCTCTCCCTTCCCACCCTCCTCCTCTCTGATAGGTCCCAGTGTGTGTTGTTCTCCCTTATGTGTTCATGTGTTCTCATCATTTAGCTCCCACTTACAAGTGAAAACATGCTGTATTTGGTTTTCTGTTCCTTCATTAGTCTGTAAGGATAATGTCCTCCAGTTCCATCCACATTCCTGCAAAGGACATGATCTCATTCTTTTTTATGGCTGCATAGTATTCCATGGTATACATGTATCACATTTTCTTTATCCAGTCTATTGTTGATGGGCATTTAGGTTGATTCCATGTCTTTGCTACTATGAACAGTGCTGCAATTAACATCGTTGTACATGTGTCTGTATAATAGAACTATTTATATTCTTCTCGGTATATACCCAGTGGTGAGATTGCTGGATCAAATGGTAGTTCTTGTTTTAGGTCTTTGAGGGATTGCCACACTGCTTTCTATAGTGGTTGAACCTAATTTATACTCTCACCAACAGTGTGTAAGTGTTCCTTTTTCTCCACAACCTCACCAGCATCTGTTATTTTTTTACTTTTTAGTAATTCAGTCAAAATGGCTATTCTGACTGGTGTGAGATGACATCTTATTGAGGTTTTGATTTTCTTTTCTCTAATTATTAGTGCTATTGTGCTTTTTATCATATGCTTGTTGACTGTGTGTATGTTAAAGTGTCCGTTCATGTCTTTTGCTCGGTTTCTAATGGTGGTGTTTGTTTTTTGCTTGTACATTTGTTTAAGTTACTTATAGATTCTAGGTATTAGACCTTTGTCAGATGTGTAGTTAAATCATTTTAACTTATAGATGGCAGAGTTGATTTTAGCCCATAAAAAAATCAGTAAAATGTCGAAGATCATGTTTTCATTTTCAGATTTGCTATAGTTGAAACCACTTGTTCCACTGTCAAATGTGATCCTTTGTGAATTTTATATTCATTGATTCAAAGGTTCTATGTTTACATTGCCATGCCATGTCTAACAATAAGGTCCACTTGTAAGTAGGTTTATTTGTTATTGGTAACAATAATCTCACACAATTTTGATGTATTTAGTTTAAAAATTTCAATATAGTAACTTTGTTTTCCTGTCGTAGACTTTTAAATGAACATTAATATGGGTTTGTGCATGCCTCTATTAAAATATAACCAGAAGCAATTATTAGATTTCCAATAAATAACTGGTTTACTGAACAATTACAACTCACAGGAAGCATTTACAAAGGAATTTTATAATGTCTCCCACATTCTTTATTATTTGTTCAGTTGGAGAAGTTCTTTTCCTGCCCTTTGAAACTCAATGTAATGATTTTATGATCACTCTTAAGTCATAAAATGCCCTATAAATCATTTTTAGTTGCCAAATATTCTCAGTTGGGATAATAATAAATCTAGCCTGGTAAGAAGCCAGTATCCAGACTTCATTGTAGGTTGATAGGCCAGCTATATGTGTGTATTAATTTCCTTTTGCTACATAACAAATTACCACAAATTTAGCAGCTTTAAACAATACTCATTTATCATCTCACAGTTTTGTAGGTCAGATGTCTGGGCTGGTTCAACTGGGTTCTATTCTTAGAGTTTCACATGGCTGAAATCAAAGTGTTGGCCAAGCTGTGATCTAATTTTAGGGCTGTGGAGAAGAGTTTACCTCCAAGTCCATTCAAATTGGTAGATTTCATTTCCTTGCAGCTGCAGAACTGAAATCCCTGTTTTCTTGCTGGTTGTTACTTGAGGATCACTCTCAGCCATCAGAGGCTGCTCCATCCATCTGGCCCTCTCCATCTCAGCAATGAAGAATTCCTTCTGTTGACCCTCTCTCTCATTTTGAATCTTTCGCTTCCCTGCCAGCTGAAGAAAACTCTTTGTGTTTAAAGAATTCATATGATTGGGCCAGGCCCACCCAGATAACCTGCCCATTGTAAGGTTAACCGGTTAGAATCCTTAATTGCATCTGCAAAATCCCTGTACTGTATAATATAACATAATCACAGGAATAACACCATGGGCTGCAGGTCATGGGGGCCACTTTAGAACTCTGCTACCATAGTGCTGGATGTCAGTACTATGGGTAAGGAGAGCATGACAGGTATCTCTGCTTTCCACTGCCATCCCTAAGCTTTCTATTTATGGTTCTGATTTCTCTGCTATGAGGCAGCATGGGATACTGGGAAGAAGAGGATGGCAAACAAATAAGAAAGGAAGGGAAAATATTCTTAGTCGTTACTGTTATAAACTGTTTTTTTCACTGTGTTTGACAGTTGTTTCAAGCTAAGCCTTTTTAGTGAGCACCTTCAAAGAGTTTTGGATATCCCTTAATGTTGGGGAATATTCACTTGTAATTCCTTAATAAGGTAGTACATTTTCCTCCCTGGGAATCCAGAGATAATTTCAGATTTCCTCTGCTGAGGGTACTTTACTCTCAGCCTCCTCTCTCACTAATAGAATACCAGTGGGACTTTATCCTGGCTGTCTTTTACACATGAGATTATTTGTGGCCTACGTCGGAAAGTCTACATAGGAAGACACTCTTATATTCTTTGTCCTGACAAACTTTGAGAGGACAGTCCAATTTCTGGGCAGCCGCTTATGTAGCTTGTTTGTCAACTGTCAACTAGCTTGTCTCTTACCTTTACAAGGTCTAGTCAGACAATAGTGTACTCTACCATGGTTTTTAACTTCTCAGAATGTATATAAAGCTCTTCAGGTGGGCTTTTTGAAGATCTCCTCTTTCAGTTGAGGTGATGAACAGATATTTCTCATTATATCCCCCTTGCAGATGGTGAGGCTTAGAACAGAACTCTTCAGAGAAATCTGCTTCAAAAATCTTCTATTAATCTCTATTCTCAATATTTTTATACCTTCAATGTGCATTTCTGCTTCTCCACATCTATTAAAAAATATTGGTATCTTGTTATGAGATGTACTGCCTTGGATTCTGAGCTGATTCTCCCACTTTTTAATTACCTTGGAGTATTCACTGTGTTCCACACATTATTCTACATACTTTATATGTTTTATCTAATCAAATGTTCACAACAACCCATTGAGAAATGTGCATTTGATGGCCCTACTTTGTAGATCAGGAGAATAAAGTATAGAAAGGTTAAGTGATATCAATGCTGTCTCTCCAAAGGTCATGAGGGATACTTCTATGGTTGACTGAATTGGGTTTGTTACTCACTGGGATGAGAGAGAACATACACTATGGGGAACCATAGATTGTCTCAGCAAAAGGACATTAAAAGAATATGTTGGCCGGGTGTGGTGGCTCACACCTATAATCCCAGCACTTTGGAAGGCAGAGGCAGGCAGATCACGAGGTCAGGAGTTTGATTGCCAACGTGGTGAAACCCCATCTCAACTAAAAAGACAAAAATTAGCTGGGCATGGTGGCATGCACCTGTAGTCCCAGCTACTCAGGAGGCTGAGGCAGGAGAATCACTTGAACCCAGGAGGCGGAGGTTGCAGTGAACCTAGATTACACCATTGCACTCCAGCCTGGGTGACAGAGTGAGACTCCATCTAAAAAAAAAAAAAAAAAAAAAGAACATGTTATAGAATTTGGGTTTTAGTTGGGTGACTTGGGGAGTAGTCTAAGAAAGTAGAAATTTGTTCTCAATTGAATGCTGTCAAAAAGCAATATATCTCAATAAATCTTAAGTTTTAGAAGGGCAGACTAGAGTGAAGATAAGTATGTAATTAATAAAGAAGTAGATTGGGCATGGCAGCTCATACCTGTAATTCGAGCATTTTAGGAGGTCTAGGTGAGAGGATTGTTTGAGGCCAGGAGATGGAGAACAGACTAGGCACATAGTGAGACCCTGTCTCTACTAAAAATAGTAAAAAATTAGCTGGGCATGTTGCCTCACACCTGCAGTCCTAGCTACTTGGTGGACTAAGGCAGGAGGATCCCTTGAGCCAGGAGTTTCAGGCTGCACTGAGCTATGATTCAGCCACTTCACTCCAGCCTGGGTGACAGAACATAAACCTATCTCAAAAAGAGAGGGAGACAGAGACAGAGACAGAGAGAGAGAGAGCGAGAGAGAGAGAGAGAGATAGCACCTCCTTATATTAGCCAAAAGATGGATATTTGGTATTTTTGTAGGTGTCAAGCTGACCTTACTTTTGTCTGTGCTTAGACAAAACTATGAAATGACTTGCTTGTCTCATTTTTTGCTTATGGATAACATATCAGAGGGTTACATTCTGTGCAAATCTGCCATAGGAGAATGATGTGGCCAACTGAACATGCCAGGCCAGCTTCCAAATGACAGATTCGGCTTCCCTCCCCTCCCTCTTTTCCTTCTCATGACTTGCTTAATATTACAGAGCTATTAAGAGTTGCAACCAGGAATCAAACCCTAACACTCTGTCTCCAGGATCCATATTACAATGGCTATACTTTACTAACAGTTTAGCTGATAACTCAATCATCTTTCTAATCCATTATCCTTAGGTAGTTATTTTATTCCATATATTTTAGCCATAATTGTATAAATTTTGGCTAGATTTTTGGCTAAATAACATTTAATAATGGCTTTCAATGTTCACATGTATTTAGGAAGGAACCATATTTTTTCTTTGACTAGGATTCATTACATTGATATAGCTAAGAATCCTTGAACTCAAGTGTAAGATTTGGTTTCGTAGGTCAATTCTACCATTCCCCACATGCTGTTTGAGTCACCTATGTTCTTTCTTGTGATTGAAAAGAGTTACAATATATAGTTATACTGTGTTTTATACTTACCTATGTAATTACCTCTGCTCATGCTCTTTATTTTTCATGTGGAACTAAATTACCACGTACTGTCCTTCCTTTTCAGTCTGAAGATCTTATTTCTCGTACAGCAACTCTGCAGGTGACAAGTTCTCTCAGTCTTTCTTTATCTGGAAACTTCTTCATTTCTTTTTCATGTTTGAAGATTAGTTTTGTTAGATTTAGAATTCTTGGCTGATAGTCTTTTTCTTTCAGCACTTTGAGCATGTTATCTCTCCTCCTTCTGGCCACTATAGTTTCTAACGAGAAATTGCTGTTAATACCATTGAGTATCATTTGTGGATGATTTGTCACTTTTCTTTATTATTATTATTATTATTATTATTATTATTATTATTATTATTATACTTTAAGTTCTAGGGTACATGTGCATAACGTGCAGGTTTGTTACATATGATTTGTCACTTTTCTAGTGCTGCTTTCAAGATTTTGTTTTTGTTTTTTGACAATTTGTGATGGGTCCTGTTGTAGATATCTTTTAGTTTATCCTACTTGTAGTTTTTCTGAGGTTCTTACGCTGATGTTTCCCATCAAATGCTAGTTTTCTATCATTATTTCTGGTTCCTCAATGGATAAATAGTAAATACTTTATAACTTTATAGTATTTGTTCACAATCCACTGATTTCCAAATTTCTTCAGAAACTCTGGGTTGATTTTCTGTTTTAGAGTCACCATAAACACTGTCTTCAAGATTGAGTTCTTAGAAGATTATGATAAGTAGAAAAGAATCTATGCTATTATAAACAATGATGACATTGAAAATCAGTCAATCTAGTCATAGCTTTTTTGTTACATAGTACTTTATTTGTCCACAAATAAGTGGCCTTTTTTCTGATGCTCTTACCTATCAATGATTATTAAAATTCTCAAACTTTTATGTGGCAAAGTTGTTAATAATTTAGGTTCAATCACCTCATATATGGAAAATTTTCACTAGATATCTAGAACAAATTTATTTCTGTATGTAAACTATGCTTCCTTTTTATAGATGGTATAAGCCATGGTATTTTCCACTTTTTGGGGGTCCCAGGATGAGCAATGTCAGCTTTGCATATAACTGTGGTAGTAGCTTCCTTTCCCTGAGTAAACTCATGTGATTATCTTCTTCCTTTTTCTGCCTACTTTACATTTCTGTTACTTTAATTAGTTTTAATTAATACTTAAGTGATATTGTTTATTACAGTAGTTAGATTATAACTTTTTATTCTACATACTTTATATATACTTTTAAAAATTACGACTGTATCAAGTATTTGGTTGGATGAATTCTTCCAGTAATAAATAAAGGCTGAGCTTACATATTTTTAAATTGGAAGTTGTGGGTTTAATTATTGGCTCATATTTTTCTCTCAAGAAAAAAAGCAAATGTTATTGAAAAGTGGGCTTTTCTGAAAGTGATGACTAATGACCAATGATACTTCAACTGACCCAGAATTATAGAGGTATTAGTTTAGTGGTGATGCCACTGATCACTTAGGTAATATTGAAACGTATTGTTGACCCTAACTGCAAGTAACATGTTTTGGAGTGCTGCTAGGCAGAATTTTTTTAAGGCATTATCACAAGCCCTTGATGCATCTCTCACTTACCTAAACATGAAACATTTTGAGACCAATAATTAGTTCAGTTTTAATTCTTAACATTCACAGATTTTGATTTTACACTCTTGTAATTACGATGCCTTAAATGTAATTGGTTTTTCAGCAAGGACTTTAGAAGACAGCTATATAAAGTTATAGGTTGTGTATCTTCACTTAGCAAATACTTTGTATGCTCCAAAATTCTAATTATCTGTAGATGAAAGAAAATTACAATAAATGTTAGCTTATAGGAAATTGCCAATTCAGGCCAGAAAGCCTAACTGGTTTAGCAAACAATATTAGTCAGATATGAAGTTCAAAACAACCAAATGTTATATGAAAAAAAATGTGTATTTTTAGGATAAGTTTATATAAAATGTCAGGCCAACTTTCTGTGTAAACCTTAAACTTCAATATTTTTAGATAGAACCCAAGTCTATGCCTGTACAAATATAATTTTATAAACTTGTTATCACATATTTCCTGATGAATTTTAATATTTGTATTGCAAAACGTTGCTTAATTGTTAGAAGCTACAACAGTTTGCATCTGATGAATTCAGTGTTACAGCTACTGGTAATTCCAACTAGGCTTTTATAGTATATATATTTCTCTCTTTTGGTTGATTATATTATTTGGCAAAACTAATCCCCTAAAAAATTCCTTACAAAATAATTCATAAAACAAGAAAATCAGAATGTAGGCAATAATGTGCCCCGTCAACATGTACATGACAGCTATTTCCAATATGAAGCATAACCACTGGAATATAATCATAATGGTGAATATTTACTGTGCACTTCATCTGTCTGTTACTGTGCAATAGTGTTTTTCTTGGGTATTTCTGATATAAAATCCTGGTAGATTGCTAAATTTTGATTTTTACTCAATTTCTAGGATGGCTGTAATAAAATAAAATGTGTTTCCTAAGAAATTTGATAAAATTTACAGAGTTATGCACAAATGATAAAAAATACCACATTTAAGATACAATTCCTTAAAACCAAGATCCTAATAAAGACAACTTTAGTGTAACAAACTATTACTGAAGATTTTCATTTTCATTGCCACTCTTTACATACTCAAAAGGGTTCTAGACTGGCACACCTTGTATGGAAGAGATTAGAGACTGAACAACAACTTTTGACTTCATCAGTTCTGTACTGGCACGTAAAACTTCCCAGCCTCTCTTGCAGTTAAGTTAGAGCCATGTAACTGGCTCTGGTTAACAGAATAGAGGGAACATATTATTGCCTGGCCATGAAATATATGATTTTTCTATGATCTCACTCACTGTCTGCAAGTGAAGTACTCCAAAATAGCAGAATCATATGATGATGACAACCTAGACCTTGGAATTCTTTTCTTGGATTGAATTGCTCAGAAAAATAGCTTAGCTGGAAACATCTGTATTGGACTTTGTGTAAGTGACAAATAAACATTTGTTGAATTAAGCAACCAAGATTTTAGTTTGTTATAGCAACTACCAAGTGCTACACTGAGTCATACAACTGGCACAAACACAAGATTTTCTGAGGAGTTCTCAAAAAAAGTAATGATTTCTGGATTAGAACATAAAATAAATATGCTTTTTGTGATTATTCTTTTGTCCTTAACATTTAGAAATCTTCCACTCAAACATAATTATGCAGTACATTTAGAAATGAAAATATATGTGCATAAAGAAGGTATACACTATTGCATCTAAGTTTTAATATGGTTTTTGAATAGTATTATGAGGACATATGTACATGAATTCAGCTCTTAGTTTTTTAATTAATGCACTTTCACAATCCTCTGACAACATTGTTTTTAAAAACAGCTGATAGTTTAGTTACAAATTTCCAGGAACTTAACAAATGTCATAGGGTAAGCTGTGTGCTGTCTGTTAACACAGAGGGAGCTAAGTAGAATTTAGCACATTTCAAAGATAAAACAAAAAGTCAGACAAACCGATAATCAAAATTAACTTTTGTAAACTATATTAGATAAATGCCCACCAAGAGTTAATAGAACAAGGCTTAGAAATATCTGTAGATAAATGTATCAGTGAATTTGCTGAGAAAGTTTACAATGACCATCTTTTCCAAAAGCATAGCATTCCTTGTAAGTTTTTATATATAGTTTAAGTATCACACAGATTCTATTTTCTTAGGCTATCATAGGAACTGAATCAAGGTTATTAGATTGGAATATTGGTATAGAAACTATTCCAAAGCTTCAAAGAAATGAATGAAATTCATTATGTCTTGCAAGACAAAACTTTCATCTATTATTTTTAAAATGTCTGCATAAATGAAATCCTCAAAAATTACTTATAGTTACCTTATATGAGAAGTTAAATTTGAGTTGAAGTTTTCAATTTCTCTTGCAAAGGAACACTGAATTCTGTCACTAAATACTTATATGCTTTTGGAAAATATATTCAAGATCCTATGTCTGTATTTTTTCAGGCCTTGGATTTACTCAGACTATGTGGATAAAAGAGAAATAGATTTCTTGCAGGAAGAATTGTACTTTCTGTGATAAAAATTTAATAGGCTAATATTTAATTATGTTGATTAGCAAATTTAAAAATTATGCAATATGAAGGATTATAACATCAAATAAAACCAGAGATGAACTTTTTAGTTCAAAGATTCAGCAGCGTGTTCTATCACTTACTGTAGATTGTGACTATAAAGGAAATATAGTTTAGATGAGCTCTCAGTTCACATTGCTTCAGTGCATTACCATGGGCTGGGTGGCTTAAACAACAAACGTTTATTTTCCCATAGTTTTGGAGGGCAAGAAGTCCAAGATCAAGTCCCTGGCTGATCTGGTGTCTAGTGAGGGTACATCCTGGTTTGCAAAAATAGCTGTCATCTCCTTGTATTCTCACATGGCTGATAATAGAGAGCAAGCTCTTATAAGGGTCCTAATTTGTGAGAGCTCGACCCTCAGCACCTAATTACTTGCCAAAAGAAACCTACTAATACCGTCACATTGGCGGTTAGGATTTCAACCTATGAATTTTTGAGGGACACAATCATTCAGCCCATGACACATACTAACTTTGTGGACAGTAAAAGCTGGCCTAAAAATAATTATCTTCAAAAAATATCCTGACAGATGTGAAACCACATAGTAACATGCTTAGAACACATTTGGACATATGTATTCATAGAGTTCTATATTTGGGTACTTTCATAGAAATCTTTACCTTAATTTAATAGCTAAAGCAGTGATTATTTACTATATTAAAGTGTTTTTCTGCATCATTTCATTTCATCTTAATGAAAATTTTAGTTAAGTTTATTAAACCCATTTTATAGGTAAGGCAACAAAAGCTTATAAAGCATAAGTAACTTGCACAAATACATAGAAATTTGTAAGTGTTGGAGCCAGAATTCAGACCCAGTTCTGTCCAAATCCCATGCTTGTACTTAAGCTTCTTATTTTATAGATTAAAAATCAGAACCTTAGAAAGAAGAAATAATTTACTTGAGGACACATGTCTAACCACTATTAGAGCACATCTTGGAACCCAACTATTCTGGCTCATATGCAATACTAAGTGTTGATATTTGTATGTTTAATTTACGTAAAAATATCCATGAGAAATAGATCTTGATGACTAGAGAATTGCATTCATTTTTGATGAAAAAATAAAAGGGAAACATTAGTAAATAATATAATGGTCATAAAAGTGCAAATTAAATTAGTAATGAATCATTATTGCACTGTCAGAATACTAGCAAAGTTTTTTTAAAAAAGCACATTTATAATATTTGTAAAATTACATTGATTTAATCTGTTTTATGTATAAATAATGAAATAATTTTCTAAAAAACAAAATAAAGAAGGTGAAGTAGAATTATAGAAACACAGGTGTAATACATTATCTAGAGCTTAGTAGCAAATCCTCAGAACAATTCTGAGTAAAAGGAAAATACACAAAAAATACTTAAATGTGACCAAATGATTTACCAGAAACAAATTATAAACATCTACTAAGTGGTAAAATCTAGATTAGGACAAAAATGTCTGACCTCATCCACTGGTACCACTTGGGAGATTTTAGATAATGCAAGACAATAATATAAACTAGTAAGGATAAACTTAGAAAAAGGAACCAAATATCCGTGTTTGCTCATTATAATTACATACACAAACAAGAATATTTATATAATTACTAGCTAAATGATTAATATAATTTATTAACTTGTACTAATATTTTAATATTAAAATGTCAAATGTCAAGATAGAAATGCAAAATGTAATAGCTTCTCTAGCTAAGTAGTATTACAGTTAGAAATGTATATCTAATTACAATTAGAAATGTGTATAGAAATAGTATATACAGTTAGAAATGGAAATGATAATAGTTGAAAATAAGAGTGTTCATGGCACCTTTGTTGAATATCAGTTGATCATATATACATGGATTTATTTCTGTATTTTGTATTGTGTTCTATTACTCTATATGATTGCCTTTATGCAATACCATACTGTTTTGATTACTGTAGCTTTGTAAGGTATTTTGAAAGCAGGTGGTATGATGTTTCCAACTTCATCCTTCTTTCTCCAGATTGATTTGGTTATTTGTAATCTTTTGTTGTTCCATATGAAATATAAAATTGTTTTGTCTATCTCTGAAAAAAAAAAACCTTGAGGATTTTAATAGAAATTTTATTGAATCTGTAGGTCTCATTGGGTAATAGAGACATTTTTATAATATTGTCTTCCAATCTGTGAACATGAGATGTCTTTTCATTTGTTTGTGTTCTTTAATTTCTTTATTTGGTGTTTTGTAGTTTTCAGTAAACAAGTCTTTTACTTTCTTAGCTATGTTTATTCTAAGTATTTTTTTTTTTTTTAGTGCTGTTGTAAATGGAGTTGTTTTACTAATTTAATCTCTACAAAAATAGCATTGAAAAATTGGATATCCACATTCAAGAATAAAATTGCACCCTTATCTTGCACTGTACTTAATAATCAACTAAAAATAGACTAAAGACATAAATGCAAGAATTGTAATATAAAACTCTTAGAAGAATACATACAAGAAAATATTTTCACATTTGTCTTGGCAATGACTTCATGGATGTGACACCAAAAGCACAGGCAACAAAAACAAAAATAAATCAGTGGGACTACATCAAACTAGAAAACATTTGCACAGCAAAGGAACCAATCACCAGTGCAAAGGCAACCTATAGAATGGGAGAAAATATTGGAAACTGTGTATCTGATAAAGGGTTAATCTCCAAAATATATAAGACAATATTTCAATTCAATAGCTAAAAATAATAACCGAATTTAAAAATAGGATAAAGACTTGAATATACATTTCTCTAGAAAGACATACAAATGGCCAACATGTGTTATTTTTAAAATGTCCAATGCCACTAATCATCAGGAAAATGCAAATCAAAACCACAGTGAAATATTACCTCATACCTATTAGCATTGCTTATATTTAAAAAACACAAAAGAAAAGTGTTGACAAGGATGTGGAGAAACTGGACTTTTTGCACCCTGTTGTTGGGAGCACAAATTGGTGTAGCCACTATGGAAAACAGTATGGACGTCCCTTAAACAATTAACAGTAGACCATTTGATCTAGCGTCCCACTTGTAGATATTTTCTACAGGAATTTAAATTGGGATCTCAAAAAGATATTAGCAGTACCATGTTAATTCCAGCATTATGCATAATAGCTAACATCTGGGAAATGATTTACAGATAAATGAATTAAAATATGTACATAAAATGGAATGCTGTTCAGCCTTAAGAAGGAAATTCTGCAATGTGTAATAGGATAGATGAGCCTTAGAACATTATGCTACATGAAATAAGCCTGTCACAGAATACCCAAACCTGACCACTCATACGGCGTATCTAAAATGGTCAAATTTATAGAATTCAAAAGTGGAATGGTGGTTACAAGGGGTTGAGGCATGGGAAATGGGAACCTACTAATCCATGGGCATAAAGTTTCAGTTATACAAGATGAATAAGTTCTATAGATCTGCTGTACAACATTCTACCTATAGTCATCAATATTGTATTGTATACTTAAAAATTTGTGTTGAGGGTACATCTCATGTTAAGTGTTCTTATCATGATAATATACCATTTTAAAAAATAAGTAGAAGAGTGACTCAACCACAGTCAGTCTATATTAAAACAACTATAAAAATTGTATTAAATAATATAAAACAAATAAATATAGACATATAATTTATCCTTTGATTAACAAAATGTCACCTTTTCCAAAATGTTCATGGAATTTAATACAGCTCTGTTCAGCATTTTGGCACTTCCTATGGACTTCCAGCTAACTGGTTAGATACAAAATAGGTAAGATGATTTTGTATTCATATGAAACGATGAATACCAACAATTTAGAAAAAATAATTACCAATTTAAAATATTGGCAAGAAACATAATATTACTACAAAAAACATAATTTGATTAGAAAAAAGGATCAAATCAATCCATATAATTATAGGATTTTCCTTGTGGACAAATGATCACTCTTAAATGTCATTAATGTCATTAGAGGGGGTGTAAAGTGTTACATTCTTTCTAGAATAAGCTCTGACAATATTACTTTTTTATTTTAAAGCATAACCCCTCTGACTCAGCAATGTAATTTTAGGGTTCTATTCTGTAGGAAAATAATTACCAAAAAATGAGTATTTATTTCATAACTTCTTTTGTTTGCCTTTTGAAGTGGCCTAGATCTAGAAACAACCTCAGTGAACATCAGTTAAGAAAATATTGACTAAATAATGGAATAATTGCATTCTGGAAAACTATCAAACTACCAGCAATGAGTTTGGTCTATTGTGACTACATGTCCTGGATTCCCTGGGAAAGTCCCAGTTTAGAATTTCCTTTCAAACACAATTTTTATTAGCTGTCTTTCTTGGTTTGAATACTAAAATATAGTTATCATTGTTAGATCCACCTCTGTTGAAATGAAGTTTTTTTTCCAAGTGTTTCCATATATATATAAAGTAGTTGTAAACAAAAAATTAAAAGTTATATGTGAATGTTTATATGACCATGCACAAAAGGGTGGAAACATACTCCTCAGGTTGCCATTTTTGATTGTCAGGGTTTGGATTGAGGACTACATATGTCTTTGGGATTTAAAAATAATCTGTAAAGAATATGTAAAGGGCAAAAAGATATTTAATAGCTGTCTTGGTTGTAAATTTATCTGAGACCTTCAAAGACCTTGTGCTTTTTTCATCTTTTAAAAATATTCCATTTTGTAATAAAGTCTTCATTTCCTTGATGTAATTATATTATGGAGAATATCAGTTAATTTAAAAAATAACAATGGAAATGCTACTAATTTCAGAATTTATAACGCATGCTTCATATTGTAACATAGTTTCAGCGTATCTTTTCATTAGACCCATCATCTTATACCTGTTGCCGTGCCCATTTGATAGTCCTTAGTAAGGGGAAAAACCATACATTTATTCAATACCTACCATGTGTCTGACACAGTATTAGGTGCTCTAAAAATGTTTATTATTTTACAGATAAAGAACTAAGGCTTTACGCAGTTTAATTTTTCTATCATTCCCACATAGAGGAAATATAGTCAATGTTAAAATTGAGGTCTGTCTGCTTTCCAATAATGTCCACTTTAACATACTGCTGCCCATGCATTTACATATCTGTTAGTTTTCATTCTTATACTATTAATGTGTTTCTTTCTACTAGCATTGAAAGCTTTCCCCCACAGGAATTGTTTTCATTGGAGTGGCAATTCTCAAGTAAAAAATGAACCTGTGTTTAGAATTATGTCACCTTTCTCAACACTGCCAAATGCACAAGAAACTATACATAGCACCAAGTTGTATTAGCTTTGTTTTAAGGAAACACAACCTAAGGTTAGAAAAGATAAACGGCTTGTCCAGCGGCACATTCCACATCACGCAGAGTTAAAAATAGAATTGTGAACAAGTTAAATCCTTTTTGGCTTTTTAGTTTAAAATGCTATTTATAAGATGTCAGTGATTATCTGATTTTAGATCATGGCTATCTAAATTTTATTGCTTGCCAGGACTGGTAATGATTACAAGACATTAGTATTTTTGACTTGTTGAAAATAAGATTTTAAAAAGGGTCATTCAATTAAGAATGAGTTATGTTAGTCTGCCTCCAAAATCATTTGGCATGTCCTTTATAGTACACATACTGATTGAATAATATGAAATATTGAACATACAAGGATAAGAAAAGTTTTAATTATGTGTTATTTGCATGTACCATTATCTAATGGATAATTTGGCTAAATTTGGCCATTTTATCTGTAGCCATTAGATATTTTAAGATATATACTTAATCTTTTAACAGACATTTATTGAATATTTCATACGTGACAGGCACTCTTCTAAGAACTGAGAATAAAATACTGAACATAACCAAATTCTTGTTTTCATGAAACTTACATTATGTTGGAAGATTATACTTAGAAAATATATATAATATTATATGGTATATATGATACATTAGGCAGTGGTAAGTGCTCTGAAGAAAAAGATCAGAAATTAAAGCTGATGGAGAAATGATCTTTTAAATTAGGGGATCAAGGCAGATCTCAGTTTGAATGTTCACTTTATATTTCCTCCATGTAGGAATGATAGAAAAATTAAACTGCATAAAGCCTTAATTATTTATCTCTGAAGGATTAACAAACACTTTTAGAGTACTTAACATTGTATCAGACACACGGTAGGTATTAAGTAAATGTATGGTTTTTTCCACTTACTAAGGACTATTAAATGGGCATGGCTCTAGGTATAAGATCATGGGTCCAATAATATGACATTATACCTGAGACCTGAAGGAAGTGAAAGGTCTATAGATAGAACAAGATAGGTAGAGTGAACAAAGAGAGTATAACATTATCTGAAGTGGATCATGCATGGGGTGATTGATGATAAGTTAGGTGTAGTTGAGATGAGTGAGTGAAAGGAGCCATTGTAAAAGATGGAATCAGAGTAATAGCAGGAGAAAAGTAAATGTGAGACCATAGAACCTTGGTAAGGACTTTAGATTCAATTCTGAATGAAACAGAAAGGCATTGGAGATTTGTAAGCAGAGGAGTAAGATGATGAGATGATCTGACTTAAGTTTTCAAATAATCACTTGGGTTCTATATGCAAAAGAGATTTGGGGGACAAGGACTGAAGTGAGATCATTTCTGAGGGCATTAAAAAGTCCATGTAAAAGATAATGATGGCAGATCCCAAATTGACCCACAGATTCAATGCAGTCCCTATAAAAACCCCAGCTTGATTATTTTCAGAAAGCCACAGGCTAATACTAAAATTCGTATGGAAACACAAGAGTTTCAAAGTTGCCAGAATAATCTTGAAAGAAAACAAAGCAGACAGACCTACATTTCCCAATTTTAAAACTTACTACAAAGGTGTATGGTATTGGCAAAAAAAAAAAAAAAAAAAAAAAAAAAGGGTAGACACATGTAACAATGGAATATAATTGAATGTCCAGCAATAAAACCTTATTTTTATGGCTAGTTGATTTTTTTTGACATGTTGCTGAGATAATTCAATGGGGGAAAGAATAATCTTTTCAACAAACGATGCTGGTATAATGGGATAATGGAAGACTGAAGTTGGATCCACATTTTGCACAAAAATTAACTCTAAATGGGTCATAGAGATTATAGACTTAACTGTAAGAACTAAAACTGTACAACTCTTAGAAGAAAATTTAGAAGTAAATCTTCGTGACCTTGGGTGAAGCAAACCCTTTTCAGACAGAAAAGCCCAACCAAAAAATGAAACGAAATAAAATAATTTGGCCTCCATAAAGATCAAAAACTTTTGTGCTGCAAATGGCACTGTCAAGAAAGTGATGTCAATCCACAGAATGTAAGAAAATTGCAGATAATTTCTTTGACAAAGACTTTATACCCAGCATGTAAAAAGAACCACAACCGTGTAATTAAAAATTAATGAAGGGCTGGAATAGGCCTTTCTCCAAAGAAGAATGGCTGATAAGCACAGAAAAAGGTACTCACTATCACTAGTTATTAGGAAGATGAAAATCAGAACAGCAGTGAGATAAGATTTCATACCTGCTATGGTGAAAAAATATAAAATATAGACAATAATAAGTGTTATCAAAGATGTGAAAAAAATGGTGCTCTCATACATAGCTTATGGAAATGTGAAGTGGTACAGCCACTTTGAAAACAACGTGACAGTTTCCCAATAAGTTCAACATATATTTACTATATTACTGAGAATTTCTACTCCTAGGTCTATATCCAAGAGAAATGAAAATATATGTACATGCAAAATCTTGTACATGAATTAAAGTTTGTACAAGCATTATTCATAATAGCCAAAAGGCAGAAACAACTAAAAAGTTCATTAACCAATGAAGGGATAAATTAAAGTGGTATATACATATTCTTGAATATTCAGCAATAAAAAGGAATGGAATTCTGATACATGAAATAACCTAGATAACCTTGAAAACTTTTTGCTAAGTGAAAGAAGCTAGAAACAAAAGATCACATATTGTATGATTTTATTGATATGAAATGCACAGAATAGGCAAATCTGTAGCAGAAAGTAGATTAGTGGTTGCTAGGCATGAGGAAGAGGGTGGAGAGGAATGAAGAGTGACCAGTAAATTGTATGTGTTTCTTTTGGGGGTGACAAAAACATTCCAAATTAGATTCCAGTGATGATTGCCCAACTCTGTGAATATAATGAAAAACAATAAATTGTTCACTTCCAAATGGGTAAACAGTGTTGTATGTGAATTATATCCCAATAAAGCAGTTAATATTTTTTTCTAAGAGATGATGATGTCTGGGACTAGCTTGAGAATATCGAAGGTGATGGGAAGTCTGATTCTAGATGCATCAGGGTAAACCATGACATGGCTAGCATTTAACTATTTTTTATTTATAAAAAGAGAATTTCAAGTGGTTCTACTTAACATTTTGAAGATTTATTTAGAGGTTTTTGATGGTAGGACTGTGTGATGACTCCTAAGGCTTAGGACAGAGGAATTATAAATATTAGCATGCCATTTACTGGAATCTAAAAGATTGAAAGTGGAGTAATTTGTGATTGGGATCAAGAGATTATTTTTAGGCATGTTAGCTCTACAGAGAGTAGAATATTACTAAGTGGATGTTCCAGTAAGCAGGGAGACAACAGTCCCCTATTTAAGAGAAAGCGAGAGAAACAGTTTGCTCTGACTGGACTCAAACATAGGTCATACTGTGACTAGGTAATGTTTTTTGCTCTTTTGGTAATATTGTTCCTCCAGAAACAGTCCCTCTGTGCTGCCAATTAGATAAGATGTGACCAAGTCATCTTAATTCCTTACTAGAGAAATAAAGGTCAGGATTCGAAAATAGACATATGCCCTAAATTATTATTAGTCATTGTATTTTATTCAACATGAGTATACTTTTTTTATAAGGCACCTAGTCTGTAATCAGGAGTAGGCTTTGGGAATTGCAAAACAACTATAAACCATGGTTGATTTCCCCAAAGAAATTGTGATTTGGGCAGAATAATAGTCTGGCTTACACAAAAAAAGTCAGTGACAACCAAATGACAGAAATATAAAAGTACTAAGGGACCAATATAGGATGTGCAATAGACTAGTGAAAGTTAAATGCCAAGATGAGTGGTTAAAATCTTAAGAACTATGCCTGAGAAGAGAGAGAGAAAACCACCCTAACAGTCACAGTCAGAGAATGTTCATGAAATGAGACTTCTTCTAGGCTTCAAAACAGAGCAGATTTGAATATATAAATGAAGAGAGACAGATAATCAAAATTGGAGAAAACAAATGTGAATATTAGTGAAAAGACTGAATTGCACATTGGCTATTTAGAAAATAGTGAATTAAAAAAACACTATCCAAAGGCCAGTATCCAGGGAGCACAATATGTAATACACTTACTTGAGTAAATGACCAGTCTGAATGGAGAAGAGAGTCCAATCAACTTCTAGTTTAAAAATAAAATAATAGTAACAATAACTTATAAGGTACATGCTTATTTTTATGGAAATTTTTTGATAGGGCATAACAATCATCCACATTGAATATTTTATGAGCATGCTATACTACGGACTATTTAAAATCAGAATTGCCTTAAAGCATTACAAACTGCTTAGTGAAATAAAATAAGAAGATTCCTGACAATACAAAGCATTGCTAAATATCAAGTAATTGGCTTCAGTTCTTATCATAATACATGTATAGATGAGGGGACTGGGGAATAAAAAGAGGCAGGATAGTTCAACTTGACATATATTCAGGTCTATCTGCAATTTAAATTCAGAAATTTGAATCCCAAACATGAACCATCTTATCCTGACACTTTTCTATTTTTATCTTGTTTGTCACGATTTGGTTTGTCACATTTGCATTCTCCCCTTATTCTCTCTCTCTGCCTTCCTCAAATATACCACACACAACCCTGCCCCCACATAAAAGAATAAGTGCTGAGAAAGGTTAGCACAATTATTGCTGTTCTTTTATCTGCTTTTAACTGTACAGTCAATGCCTTGATGATAAACATCTACCTTCTTCATAGATGTGTGTTTTGTTTTCAGAATAGTTGAGATTGTAAAATACCCGTGTTTTATTTTTCTAGTTAGAGGGCAATTATCCATACATAAAAAGAAAACATAAATTCTTATTTTTTAACAAATCGTTTTAAGTTTAAGATAATTAAACTCATCCATTTGGTTAAGTTTTAGAAATTTTTAAATTTTATGGCTCTTTTTCTGCTGGTTTTTAAAAGAAAATGGGTATTTTACACTATCTTTCACTCTGGACAAAGAAAAGTCTCTGTTATTTTTATTACTACCAAAATAAAGCAAAGCAAGGTGAGACATTATTTCCATTAAGTAAAGTCTCTAAAGCACCAAATTAAGTAATTGAATTAAAGTAAAATGATATTGTTTTAACATTGTGTCCTCACTTTGCCTGCTAAGCATAGATTGACAGCTCAAAAACACTTTGCTTAATGTTTTTTTTACTCAAAATACAATAACATAAAATTAAATATATGCTTTGAACTAGGCAAATATGACTATAGAGTCCTTTTAAGATAATAATAAGTCATCTTAGGTGAGCACCATTCTGCTCTCTACTTTCATTAGTACAACTTTTGCATTATATATTTTAAAGTTGCAAAAGCAAGTAATCATAGATGAATTGAAATGTTAGGCAGATACATAGCTGCTTGTATGCTTGTGATATTGGCACGGTATATATTTTTTGCCAGTAGTGAAAATAATAGTCTTGCTGCTACTCTGGAGAAGAGGAAAGGGAACAATATCTGAGGAATATGCCATACGTAATATAATATATTGAAATGTTCATTTAAGAAATATGTATTCATTTTCTAATATGTGCCAAGTAATGTGAAAATGCTATAATAAAGGTTTTATAAAGTATTTCTGAGTATAATAGAAGTATAAAAATATTAAAAGTATTGCTGTCTTTAAAACAGTGGTACTTTGTGTTAACTCTTCTGAGAATATTAGGAAGGCTAATGATCATTCTCTCTAAAAGCAGTAGAGGGGGTGGTATCATAGGCATAAGAACACAGTATTTCCCATGCATTTTAGAAGTTCATAGAGGTTAATGCAACACAGAAGATATGGTTTGGTTGTATCTCCACCCAAATCTCATCTTGAATTATAGTTCCCCTAATCCCCACGTGTCATGGAGGGACCGGGTGAGAGATAATTGAATCATGGGGGTGGTTACCTTCATACTGTCCTCATTATAGTGAGTGAGTTCTCACAGGATCTGATGGTTTTATAAGGGACTTTCCACCTCCTTCGCTCAGCACCTCTCCTTACTGCCACCATATGAAGAAGGACATGTTTACTTCCCCTTCTGCCATAATTGTAAGTTTCCTGAGGTCTCCCCAGCCCTGAAGAACTGTGAGTCAATTAAGCCTCATTCTTTTATAAATTACTCAGGCTCGGGTATGTCTTTATGATTAGAATGAGAAATGACTAATACAACAGATAAAGATACCACTGTCTAATGAATGACTATGTATAGAAAAGGAAATATTTGAGGGGCTTTGAATATAGCCCTTTAATGTGTTTTCCTCAATCTCATTCCTTCCTTAGGACCATTTTGACATATGAGATACAACAGTCTTCTTCAGTTCTTTGTGGGTGTTTGTCTATAGTTTCATATAACAATCTATGCAGTTACAGCAATTAACTTTTTCCCAAACACCTTATCATTTGTTATTTAGGACTATAGAATTGACCTTAAATCATTCTCACTTAAAATGTTACCTCTTTTCACTGCAATATACATGCCTAACTTAGAATCAGCTGCTTTTGCTGATGGTTCCTTAAACATGTGTTATTTATAATACCATGTATGCCTGTGTTCCTTACTTCATTGTTAAGTCTTCCATGGCATAGATATTTACCAGGAATAAGAGGAATTGACTTTTATATTTGTGTTTATATATCATTTTAATTTACATTTTCTTATTGTTGAATATCTCATATATTTATTTGATATTTTCATTTCCAATTCTACTATGACCTATTATAGCTCTTATCTGTTTTCATTTATTTGTCCATTTTTAATCAATTCATATTAATTTTATCTTGTCAGTTGTATTAAAAGTTTTCCTTTTATATATATTGGAAATAATTTCTTCAGCCCATCTATTGTCTGTTTTGTAATATTTTCAAATACCACCCCCTCGTTTAAAGTATTTAGAGCTATCATTCCCCTTCCCTCTTTATGACTTCTTGGTTTTCTTTGTAATGTGTTATAGTTTGTTTTCTTTTTTTTTCAAGTAGTTATTTAAATCATCTGAAACTTCTCTTCATATAATTCATGGATTAATCCCTCCCTCAACAAATCATGTATAACTAATTTCCCAAATATTATGTATTTTAAAATATATTATTTAACCTTTGGTTTTAGATGCAAGCTTTTAAAATATAATTTTTGTCCTGTCTCTAGACTCTTGATTATTTGACTGTTGCTCGTTTTATAGTGCCAGCTTTGTATTTGTTAGAGCCACTCTTGCCTTATTTTTTATTTTCCATATATTTTGGATTATTTTATGCCCTATTTCTTTCAGAGCTGCAAAGTTTATTTACACTGGAATTAGGCAAGTGATCATATTATTTATACTATTAGGAGAAACGAACATCCTCCCATGACTGGAAATGTTTGCATCACTTGTTCAGAATACCCACTTTCCTAGTTAGTGTGCTTCATCCATCATCTTGAGCCAGTCCTCTAATAAGGCAATATTGATAAACCAAATTATCGTTTGTTTTGTAAGAGTGAAATCAGTGCAAGACATGATATTCAAGCATGTTTTGCCTAAGTGCTGGGAAATATTAATGAAATATAACTTTGCCACAAAACTAAATTTACCTCCACTAATGCCAGGTAGTTCATGACAAGAAACAGATATTATATATTTCTTGGAGAGTGCTAGAAATACAGTGAAATATATATTTTTTTAATTTACAGTATTCAGAATTCAGGTAGATTATCTTCCTTTTAGTGCAGGATAAAATAACCACATATATGCAATTGTGGTCATGACTTTAATTTTGCTGTTATCACAAATTGATTATTAAGTTATTATCATCTGATATAGTCTGGCTCTTGTTCCCACCCAAATCTCATTTTTTAGCTCCCATAATTCCCTTGTGTTGTGGGAGGGACCCAGTGGGAGATGACTGAATCATGGGGGTGGGTCTTTCCCATGCTGTTCTCATGATAGTGAATGGGTCTCACAAGATCTGACGCTTTCAAAAACGAGAGTTTCTCTGCACAAACTCTCTCTTTGCCTGCTGCCATCCACGTAAGATGTGACTTGCTCCTCCTTGCCTTCGGCCATGATTATGAGGCCTCCCCAGCCATGTGGAACCGTAAGTCCAATTACGGTTCTTGGAAAGAAAAGAAAGAAAACTTCTTTCTTTTGTAAATTGCTGAGTCTCTGGTATATCTTTGTCAGTGAAAATGGACTAATACATCATCACTTTTCTGTAAATTTTTAGATATCAGCATATTTAAAATATGGGCTGGTTTATACCGGTGTTGTCAGCAAACACTACATTTTTGCAAGGATTCTCATGTTATATTAATGGATTTGAAATATTTTCTTATTTTCTTATAAATCTATTTTCTGGAGATATTTAAGCATTCATGTATAGATTTTGGTAAGCTTTAAAAATTAGACATTTTTCCATTTCTGGAACCATCCAATTTTATTCCTATTTGTTGCCAAATACAGGGCCCTCTTTTTCAGAGAAAATGGACTTCCAGAGAAAGTAGAAATTCTGTAGTTCTACATGAGCCTATTTGTGGACCAGTTTGTTGATATGTACTAAAAAATATAATAAACATTTTCAGTATGTGCCTGTTTGAGTGGCATATGTTTAACCTGCATAAAAATATACATTCTGATGATCCCTCTCAATTTTTCCAAATGCTTTTCAGCATATTTTCACCCTCAGTTGCCTCCATTTCCACAAAACCTTGGATTGCTTTACATAATCCTTCTTTGAAAAACCTGATTCATCCTCCTTTTATTATATTCCATGCATGCCTTTCATCACCCCAAGTCTCAGGGAGGCCTATATGGTTGGATATAATTCCTCTGTCTTAGAAGTTTAAGTTCACCATGTCTCCTATGCTCAGTACATTAGGAAGTAAACATATTTTGCCTTAAGCCTTCTACATGCCATTTTTAAAGTTTCTCCTATGACTTAATGGGCTTTAACTCTATTGCTAATATTCTTTTCAGACCAAGGAAGGCAGTAAATCTAAAACAACTATCGGTCCCACCTATTCTCCTGTGAATAAAATTATCCTGTTAGTAGGATACTTTTTCTACTTGTCAGAGAGATTGTTATTCTTCACTGCTTAATTCTTTATTTGAATCAAGGAGATCCCCTCCCTACCCTACCCAACTTCTAGAAATTAAAGATACAAAAAGAAAACTATTTCATTTATTGATTTCATTATAATGGAACAGTATATTTGTTTTATTTTCATGTCTTAATTTCAGGTACTCCACTAGTTTAAACTGACATGATACAATAGCTGATGGTTATTTTTGTTACTATTGATTTGTTTCTTTTATGTTTAAATATGAAACACGGAACTCAATAAGTAAGAATTTTAAAACAGCTGCCAAATGTGTGCTTGTCCTGAGGATACCCACTCGTGGGAGGGTCAGCCTTGGACACTGTGCATGTGCACAGTAGGACTGATGTAGAGTCACTAGGACCCTTCCTGAGTCCTTTCTCTGTTCTCCCCAACACCACCCACCTCTTCATTTGTTAACATTATGAAGGAAATCACTTAATTGGAGGTAAACTTGTCTGAAATAAATCAAAACAATTTTAAGGGCTTTGCCTCTGGAATGAGACTGCTAGATTTCAAATCCTGGGCCAGCACTCACAGTCTGAGTTGTCCTGGATAATTTATGAACCTAATATAAAGCCCCTAATGCCAAAAGTTCAATCAAATGAGAGCAGGAGTGTTATTCAAAATATTTTTCCCTTGGTAAAGCCTAAGCTCTGATCCATTCAAAGGAATGCTTTTCAGAACAGGATCCTAAGGATCCCTGACCAGTGAACCATCATGTATTTAGCAGTGGGGCGTTATGGGATCTGGAGCAGCTTAGGCGCTGGTAGGATAGTTATGGTGCTTGGACAGTGATTATTTAACTCAACTGGTGAAAAAGTATTTCAATGTTTTAACTGGTACAGCTGAAGTAGAGTAACCCAGAACCATCACTGCAATTAATTATTTATAGCAGATCTTTCCCAGACACATTTTTTTTTCCTAAGGAGAAAGAAGAGCAATGACATCAGAAAATGTTAAAGGGAGGACATAACCAGGACCACTGGAAAGGGAAACAAGAATTGAAACCCCCCAAATACATGTTGCCTATTTCACAGATAACCAGTGGTCATGGCACCAGCAATATCACATTCCATAGGTTGTTCCAGGGGCAAGATCCTTCTTGAGCCTCGCCTTCTTTTGTGCCTGTCTGACAGCGACTCCCCAGGATTCTCATAGATTTTGTGAACTACCAATTATCCATCTACTAAAAACCTTTTCTACCTAAGTTAACCAGATTTATGGTTGGTGCAAAGGTAATTGCATTTTTTCCATTACTTTTAATGGCAATAACTTTTGCACCAAACTAATACTTTTTCTGATTTACAACTGAGAGGATTGTTTAAAAATCTCATACCAGGACTGGATTTCTGGTGTTGATACACCTTAATGTGTAGAGTTGAATTCCTGAAAGACTACCATTCTTGGGTAGAAAACTGAAAAGAAAAAAAATCAGTATTTGGTTAAATTATGACATTCTACATTTGAAATAAGAGCAGTATCTTAAATAACTTGTTAGAAAAATATCAGCATGTGGCAGTGTGTTGATTAATTCTAATGGCCGTCAATAAAATTTTTCAAGATAGACCCAAGTTCAGGACACAAGGAACCAACAAAAGGATGGTTTTAATAATAATAGATGACATTTCTCCTTGTCACTGCTATCCAAATCGACTACAAGATTGATAATTTGATTGTTTGCATTGCATTGTGGAAAATAGTCTGTAATACACATTTAAGATCTGATATTCTGGGGTGGAAACATAGAAGAATTCTCAAAGGAAAAATTACTTATCCTCTGAGATAAGTAAAAGATAAATCTAAACTCTTAAACCACTTGCAATACCTCTGGTTAACACAGTGATTTCAACTTTGGTTGCTTATTGCTTTTTAAAGAATAATTATGCTTTGTTGCCAGCCCCTGAAATTCTTATTTAATTAATTTATTTCAGAAAGTGGATTAGACATTGTTTCTTAAAAACATCTCTAAGTAATTTTTGAGAAATGATTTCTACTGAAGAAGTCTCTGGGATTCAGGCTAAACGACAGAATCATATTCCAGGCTTTAATTTATCTCAGTTTAAAGCCATCGCTTTGTGAACTAGAGAGTGATTAGTGTACAAAAGCTTGCTGTGAGGCAACAGAAATTCCTACACTTCAAAGCTACATATAAATATAATCTTTGGATGGATTTCTAGCCAACCAAATAAACCCAAAGCAAATATATTGGAAGCCTATTGAGGTTTTTAAGATAACCACATTGAAATGAATAAATCTAAATCTCACAGACTAGAACCTGAGATATTTAATTCCTAAGGCAATCTCCAATTCCCTAAATTTACCTCAAAATCAAAGAGATTGCTAACACTTTGATTCCTTTGGGAGGGGAAAGTATCATAATGCCCCTCCCAGATATGGCCACAAAGGAAAATGGACCAAAGTTAGCCACAGATGCTAGAAGCTTGGACTGCTCTATTGGGTGACCAAGGAACCCCCTTCAGTACTGAGAGAGACTTTTCACTGTGCCTTTGGATCCAACAGGATATGTGTTCTGTACTACTGAACATTATGCATTGTTTCTCATTCTTGTTTTGTATTTATGTTGTTTGTTGTTGTTGTTGACCCTTTTACCAATGATGCATATTTCGGTCAGAGGTTGCTGGGCCATGAGGATCTGCATCCATGCTTAACAGAATGTGAAAACAATATCTACCTAACCTTTGAGGTAGATGCAAATCTCAATTAGTTTTATTTGTTAAGATGTTAATGACTTTCATAGAGGAATGGATTTTAAAAAATTTTAAACAAGTAAAGCTATGCATAAATATTGAGTTCCTGATATCAATTATGCTTTTCCACATTAAGGAACACCAATATCATTTGATAATTAAACACAGAGTAACAGGTAGGCCTGAATGATGTAAGGGCCCTGTCTTCCTTGTGAACAATTGACTTAGAAGAGGACATGTGACCTAATTCTGCTAAATAATTTCAAGGAAAGTGTATTAGTTCATTTTCATACTGTTATGAAGAAATATCCAAGACCTGGTAATTGATAAAGAAAAAGAGATATCAAGTACTTACAGTTCCACATGGCTAGGGAGGCTTCACAATCATGATGGAAGGTGAAGGAGGAACAAAAGCACATCTTACATGGTGGCAGGCAAGAGAGCATGTGCAGGGGACTGCCCTTTATAAAACCATCAGATCTCATGAGATGTTTCCACTATCATGAGAATAACACAGGAAAAACCCACCTCCATGATTCAATTACCTCCCACTGGGTCCCTGCTAGAACATGTGGGGATTATGGGATCTAAAATTCAAGATGATATTTGGGTGAGTACACAGTCAAATCGTATCAGAAGGTTTGCATGAGCCTTTCAGGAAGCATTCTTTTTCACTCTCACAAAAGAGCAGTCATGAACAATGCACTTAAGAAAGTGTTCTGCCTCTGGATTAATGTACATAAATTAATTTCCTATTATTTAAGGCATAAATATTAATAATTTAGGTTAGACAATTTGGGCTTGGCATTTTTGAATAGGTTTTCTTTTAACTGTAGCTGAGATGGACATAAGGACCGAGCATGAGCAAAGGAACAGAAGCAAAATATCAATTGTGTGGGAGTCCAAACTTTTTTCATTGTTTCTTCTTATAGTCTCTGATATGTATTATATCATGGTGCATTAAACTGGAAAAGCTGGCCAGGGCCTAATCTCAGGGGATTTTTTATGCCATGTTAAGGAGTTGTAATCATCCAGTTGGAAATCCAGTGCCATTAAAGTGTTTTAGGGAAGTGAAATGGAAAGACTGGTACTCAGATATATGCGGAGTAGAACAAAAGGTGAAAATGAGAGCAGAAAATGGAATGGAAGCAAAGCCGTCTAATGAAGCCTATTGCAATAGTTAAATGTAGTTTGGGGAATAAATACTGAAGAATGGAGCTATTGCTGTACAAGCACACAAGCATACTTGGTGATATAATGTTTATATCATGCAATTGTGTTGTCTCTCCAAGGAAAGTATTTATTTATACATTTTATCAAATTCAATTAAGGAGGAATTCACATTGACTAGTTAAATTGAATTTATTGCTTTCTTAATAAATGACTTTTCAGGTTTCCTCATAAAGATGCTTAAAAATGATAGAATTAGAAGCACTAACATAGAAAATAAAAAAAAATTGATTTAACTTTTTAAAACCACTACAGCTGATGTTTTGTCAATGCGCCTTTCAAAAATATAGTTTGAGACCCATTATTAAACACTTCTGCTGGTGAGCAAGGGGTTAGGCTGTACATCTTGTTTGCATCAGCAGTTAGTTTCATCTATTTTGGGGCACAGCATCAAGCACTACAGGGAATGGCAAGAGCATTCTCCTGAAATATATGGCACTTGCTGTAGATAGACCGAAAATGGAATATGGTCAATAGAGAGAAGAGTTACCTCCACTTATTACTTAGTTACCCTGGTTTCAATTACCCTAGTTTCAGTTTCCACACACTACTGCATCTCTTAACTATTTGTTCATTATCATCATAGAAGAATTAAGACAGTTGATGAACCAGATACATTTAGGTTTTCCTTGAGATTTTCTGAAAGTAGCTTTACTTCTCTCACGCTGGGTTTTCTCATATACAAAATGTGGCTTAATTATCTGTATTCTTATTCTTGCACAAGGTAGGCACTCATTAAAGGGAAGTAGCTGTTTTAAAAAAATTACCATTATTATTATATTTATATTTACATCAACAATTACTACTACTACCGAGAGCTAGAGATCAGGTATTTTCTAAGCAAATCAGTAAACGACCAAAATTTCAAGATTGTTTCTTATATGCTTCAACACAAATAATTTGAGTTTTAGCAATTCTTTTGGATTCCTGGATGCATTTCACATAAGGAAAAATTATGATCAGGGTACCAGACTCAATCTATGAAAGCCACTCTCCCCCGTGATGTGATTTACTTACAAATAGTGCTATCTGAGCAGTAAATAACCATGATTTATTGGTAAGATGTTTCTTTTATTTTACACGCGGGCACTATTAGAGAGAGGTTTGCTGCATGCATCCTGGTGAGGAATCCAGCAGAGAACTATCTGACAAAAGGCCAGATTCAGGGAAGGTATTAGATCAAGAGGGAAGAAGGAGACAGCAGGGGAGCAACTCAGATGGAAGGTTTTATGTCAGCAAGTATAAGAGATCCAATATGGGCAGTGGCAGGGGTAGGGAAGCAGGGGTTTGTTCAAAAGTTGGAACAGCTTGTTTATGGCTCATACAATATTGAATTAGTAGTTTTGTGATATCTAACAAACTAACAATTCCAAAAGTGATTGGTCATCACTTTTCATCATTGCCATGTTACTTCAGTTGGTGAAATTGTTATGTACATTTAAGTGGCAATATCCTGCCCTTTTTCTTATTCTTGACAAAATTTGATACTGAGTTTCGTTTTCTGAACTTTCCCTCTAATTTTCACAGAACAAGATTTATGGTGTTGAAATCATTTGCAAGGACTAGTTATTTTCTTGCTGCAAATTCCTTGAATTAATTAATACAACTAATACTGATCAAATTAGTGCTAAATTTCTTGCATATAGAAGTGGTTCTTCTTGTTGGTTTATGTCCTGTTTGGAAAAATGGATCTGTAGTACCCACAATATATACATCTATGTTTAAATTTGGGTTTAGCTGCTCGTATATTTGATTGAAAGTGGAAATCCTCATGTCCTCTTCCCAGTATGTAAGAATATTAGCAAATAACTATCATTTAATTTACTATCCAGATCCTCTGTTACTAGTCTAGTCAGTCATCGTTCTTATTTAATGTTTTTCTGTAGGCAACAATGTTTCTGCAAAACTTTCTGAAAAGTGATGGAGCTACATTTTAAAATGGCATCTTTGCTTCTGTATATGTATTTCTCTATATGTAGGTACCTAGGCCTCCACCAACTCACTTTTGGCAATTGCTTTGATTATAACCAGATTGAGTTTTAACTGGGAAGCAGCAAGAAATATTTTTGAGTCATGAAACTGCTGTCTTACGTATCAGTACTGAGTTGAAGAATAAATAAACCATTTTCATTCATTTGGAAAGAAAATAAATGATTCTGTTGAAAGTTGTACTTGCAGGACTTAATATACTCAACCATTGTTACAAAAAGGTGAGGGAATAGATGTAATAAAATAAATTTAGGCTTTGGACTGAGAGATTTGAATGTAATTCCAATCTCAAGCACTTAGAAGTTATGTAATTTTTTTTTTTTTTTTTTTTTTTTTTTGAGATGGAGTCTCGCTCTGTCGCCCAGGCTGGAGTGCAGTGGCCGGATCTCAGCTCACTGCAAGCTCCGCCTCCCGGGTTTACGCCATTCTCCTGCCTCAGCCTCCTGAGTAGCTGGGATTACAGGCGCCCGCCACCTTGCCCAGCTCATTTTTTGTATTTTTTAGTAGAGACGGGGTTTCACTGTGTTAGCCAAGATGGTCTGGATCTCCTGACCTCGTGATCCGCCCGTATCGGCCTCCCAAAGTGCTGGGATTACAGGCTTGAGCCACCGCGCCCGGCCGAAGTTATGTAATTTTTTAAGGCCAGTACTTAATTTATATACTTTTTAAAATCAATGATATGGTAAACTTTAATATTTCATCCTGTGGATTAGAAATAATGCATGTAAAGTGTTTGGCAAATAGTGGCATTATTATAGTAAGTATTGTTTACAAACAGATGATTAAGTAAGAAAATAATGCTCCGTAGAGAGTAATATTCCTAAGAGAAACACTACTATAAGATTATGTAATGCAAGCATATTCTTTGATTTTGTTACAAAATCACACATTTACAGCATATACTTAGCAATAATTCATAAGTGGTTCATTATTGCCTAAGACAAGGTTACCACTTTTCTTAATCTTTGAGTTTTTGAAGTATTCAGATGAGTAAAAGACTACAAGCGTGATGGTCTGCAAGAGTAACACATGGAAGGAATAAAGTATGCTATAGGCATTATCATATTATGTGCTCTTGAAAATTCCTTCCGTAGGATATGAGCATTTCTTTGGCATGAAATGTGACTAACAATGCCAATAGCACAAGGAAAGCCTATATTCAGTATTCTGTGGCTAATACACCCTGGTCACTATTTTAGAGATTCTGAAACCAGCACAGCTTCTATTGTGAGCCACATAAGAAATATTGGAATTATTGATATCTATTTCACCAGTTAAAATTTAGCTCTGTCAAACAGTAAACATCTGTTATCTGATAACACTTAAATAGTATTCAGGGAGATTGATCATCCAGTGACAAGTTGAAATCCCTGCACTTTTGCATCTTATTCTCAATATATTTCTCTGTGGATATTGAAGCAGAGCCTGTTTTTAAAGATTTATCAACCTAAAACATTATGTTGATTGCTTATATCATTTGAAATATGTATTTTCTTAATTAGATAATCATGCAAACAAAAGGAAATTTAAAAGATCATTAGTTTAGTGATCTATATCCAAATACATCATCTAAGCCATTGATTCCAATCTTTGTTCATGTATGGGGAAACTTTTTAAAAGTGAAAATCGTTCATAAACATTTGTAGTATGATATTATTTTTGGTAACTATTGATTGACAAAATACATAATAGAAAAAAGCTACTATAAATTTAAACATTTTAAGTAAGTTTACATTAATCACAGTAAATTCTCAATGCATTAAAAAATAACATGAATTAAATATATTCATTCACTAGAGGTAATACTCAGTTTACATTTTTTTTTTTTTTTTTTTTTTTTTTGAGGTGGAATCTGGCTCTGTCACCTAGGCTGGAGTGCAGTGGCGCAATCTCAGCTTACTGCAACTTCTGCCTCCCGGGTTCAAGTGATTCTCTCGCCTCAGCCTCCCAAGTAGCTGGGACTATAGGCACACGCCACCACGCCCAGCTAATTTTCGTATTTTTAGTAGAGATGGGGTTTTGCCATGTTAGTCAGGCTGGTCTCAAACTGCTGACCTGGTGATCCGCCCGCCTCGGCCTCCCAAAGTGCTGGGGTTACAGGGGTGAGCCACCGCGCCCTCAGTTTACATATTAATTCACATGCCACAGGTAATAATATCTCCATGACTGCCCATAGCCCACAGCCCCAGATTGAGAACTAGGGTATAAACCAGACTTTTAAGATGAGTATCAGTAGAGTTTGAATAATCTTGTCATTTCAAAGTATTTTGTAATTTACTCTGGAGGAAGTTATCCTTTATAGTTCTAATTATAAAATCAATGAATAACATTTTTTTCTCATAATAAACTTTGTTTTTACCTGAAGGCTATCATACATACATACATACAAAAGTACACAACTCATAAATAAATTTTAATAAAATGAACCCATCTGTTAATCACCATACTGATCACAAATTAGCAACACCCTAGAAGCCCTTCCTTAACCTCTTTCAGTTACGTAATTACTACACCTATCTGTATCTTCAAAGTTAATCACCTTTCTCACTGGTAATATTATGAGTAAGTTTTACTTGTTTCAAAATTAATATAAGAAACACAGTATATCATTTAGTATATGACCTCCTTTGTCCACTTTTGTGTTTTCAAGATTCATCCATGTTGCTATGTCAGTAGTCAGTACTTAATGATTGTATAATACACTTTTGTATGAATATACTATACTTTATGATATTATTGATGGATATTGGTTGTTTCTAGTTTGTGTCTATTATGAATAAATACTGTGATGAACATTCTTGCATTCTAGTTAATGCTTTTATTGCATATATTTCAAGTAGGTCTGTATCTCAGAATGGAATTTCTAGATTATAATTATTATATATGTTCAGCTTTAGTATATACTGAGAAACAATTTTTCAAATTGATTTGTATGGACTTTCACTTCAACCAACTGTCTATAAAAATTCCTGTTGCTTTCAATCCTTGTCAAGTATTGTTTTTTTCCTTTTTCTTTTATTTTAGTAATTTGGATAAGTAGATAACACTATCTCACAGTTTCAATTTGTATTACCTTGCAGAATAATAAGGCTAAACAATTTTAAAATACATGTATTTGTAATATGGATATCCTCTTGAATAAGGGCCTACTTAAGTTATTTACTCATTTGAATAATGACTGCTTTCTATTTTTTGTTGATTTGTAGATCTTTAATTGTTTATACACATGAGTTAGATTGAGCAAATATTCTCTCCCTTTTGATTTGGCTTTTCAGTTGTCTTCATGTTGTCATTAGGTGAGATATTCTTAATTTTAATACAGTCCAACTTACAATTCTTTTGGTTTTATGAATAACATCTGTTTTGCCTCTTTAGAAATTTCTGTTCACTCCATCGTTTTCAAGATAACTTTCTGTATTATCTTCTAGATATTCTTCTTCATTGATTATCTTTCCCCTTTAGTTCCATAATCTGCCTTAACATTACTTTCTATGGTTTGAATTCTTGGTAATTACCTCCTCAAACATTGCTTCTGCTTCATTATCTCCTTTCTTCATGGGACTATGCTTCTATGTTTGTCAGACCTTTTCTTACATTGTTTTCTCAGTGTTTTTCAACCTATTTTCTTCCTATGCTTCAAACTGAGCATTTTCTCATGTGCTATCTCCATTTCACCTTCTTGTTAATCCCACCTATCAAGTTCTTCATTTCTGTTGCTTTATTTTTAGATACATGTATGTGTGTGTGTGTGAGGATAGATAGACAGATAATATTTAATTTTTTAAACTAACAAGTGAAATAACAGAATTCCAACTCACATTACTTAAACTTGATATTCTGTTTAATTGAGTCATCTTTATGAATTATTTTCAAGGACTTTGAGCTGTTTTCTCTTTGCATCTCTCAGTATTAATGATAGTGTAGGCATACCTGTACTCATTCCTCCTTTTATTGTGCTTCACCATATCATGTTTCACAGATGTTACATTTTTAAAACAGATTAGAGGTTGGTGACAGCCCTGCATCAAGGAAGTCTATCAGTGCAAGTTTTCCAAAGTATGTGCTAATTTTGTGTATCTGTGTCACATTTTAGTAATTCTCTCAATAGTACAAACTTCTCATTATTATTACATCTTTTATTGTGATCTGGGATTAGTGATCTTTGATGTTACTATTGTAATTGTTTTGGGGTGCAATGACTTGCATCCATATAAGACTGCAAACCTGATCAATAAATGTATATGTTTTGACTCCTTCACAATTTGTCATTCCCCCATCTCCGTCTCTCTCTCCTCAGACTTACCTGTACCCTAAGGCCCAAGAAAATTCAAATTAGGCCAATTTATAACCATACAGTGGCCTCTAAGTGTTCAAGTGAAAGGAAGGGTTGCATTTCTTTTACTTTAAATCAAAATGTAGAAATGATTAAGCTTAATGAGGAAGGCATGTTGAAAGCTGAGAAAGGCTGGAAGTTTTTAGCTAAATAGTAGCCATGTTTTGAATGCAAAGGAAAAGTTCTTGAAGAAAATTAAAAAGTTTTACTCCGGTAAACATGCAAATGATAAGAAAGCAACAGTCTTACTGCTGATACAGAGAAAGCTTTAATGGTCTGAATAGAAGATCAAATCAGCCACAACATTCCCTTAAGTCACAGCATCTAGAGCAAGGTCCTAACTGTTCAATTCTATAAAGGCTGAAAGAGGTGAGGAAGCTGCAGAAATCTGAAAGCCAACAGAGGTTTGTTCATGAGGTTTAAGGAAAGAAGTCATCTTCATAACATAAAAGTGTAAGGTGAAGCAGCAAGAGCTGATGTAGAAACTCCTGCAAATTATCCAGGAGATATAACTAAGATCTTTGATTAAAATGGTTACAGTAAACAATAGACAAAACAGTCCAATTTTGGAAGCATATGCCATCTTCAGCTTTCATAGCAGGTGAAGAGAAGTCAATGCCTGGTTTCAAAACTTCAAATAATAGGCTGACTCTCCTGTTAGGGCCTAATAAAGCTGATGACTTCAAGTTGAAGCCAATCCTCATTTGCCATTCTGAAAACCCAGGGGCTTAAGAATTAAGCTAAGGAATTAAGTTGTCTGGGCGTGGTGGCTCACACCTGTAATCCTAGTACTTAGGGAGACTGAAGCAGGAGGATTGCCAGAGCTCAGGAGTTTGAGACCAGCCTGCGCAACACAGTGAAACCCCGTCTCTACTAAAATAAAAAAACTTAGCTGGGTGTGGTGGTATGCACCTGTAGTCCCAGCTACTCAGGAGGCTGAGGTAGGAGAATCATTTGAACCCAGGAGAGGGAGGTTGCAGTGAGCCAATATCATGCCACCACACTCCAGCCTGGGTGACAGAGTGAGACACTGTCTCAAAAAAAAAAAAAAACAAAAAATAAAAAATAAGTTAAATTTACTCTTCTTGTACTACATAAATGGAACATAAAAGTCTGGATGACAGCCCATCTGTTTACAGCATGGTTCACTGAATATTTTAAGCCCAGAATTGAGACCTACTGCTCAGAAGAAAAGATTCATTTAAAATGCACATAGTCAACCAAGAGCGCTGATGGAGATCTACATGCCTGCTACCACAACATTTATTCTACAGCCCAAGGATCAAAAAGTAATTTTGACTTTCAAGTCATATTATTTAAAAAATACATTTCATTATGCTATAGCTTCCATAGATAGTGATTTCTCTGATGGTTCTGGGCAAAGCAAATGAAAATCTTCTGTAAAGAATTTACTATTCTAGATGCTGTTAAGAAGGTGGTGATTCATGGGAGGAGGCCGATATGTCAACATTAACAGGAGTAACTAAATTGCTGCAATCTCATAATAAAATTTGAATACATGAGGTAATGCTTATAAATAAGCAAAGAAAGTGGTTTCTTGAGATAGATCAACTCCTAGTGAAGATGATGTGAACATTGTTGAAATCACAATGAAAAATTTAGAGTATTACATAAACTTAGTGAAGCAATGACAGGATTTGAGAGGATTGACTGCAGTTTTGAAAGAAGTTCTACTCTGGGTAAAATGCCAGGAAAGAGCATTGCTGCTACTGAGGAATCTTTTGTGAAAGGAAGAGTCAACCGATGAGCAAACTTCATTGTTTCATTGTTGTGTTGTGAGAAACTGCCACAGCCACCCCAACTATTAGCAACTACTACCCTGATCAATCTGCAGCTGTCCACATCAAGAAAAGACCCTCCATCTGCAAAAAGATTATGACTCACTGAAATCTCAGATGATTGTTAAGCCTTTTTTAAGCAAGAAAGTATTTTTAAATTGGTGTATGTACATTTTTTAGACATACTACTATTGCACTTAATAGACTATACACTACAATATGGTTTAAACATAACTTTTATATGCTCTGGGAAACCAAAATTTGTGTGACTCACTTTATTATGATAGTTGGTGGTCTGGAACAAAACCTGCAATAACTCTGGAAATACAGGTATGCTTGCATTTTTCATATTTTATTTCGTTATTGCTTTACTTACTTGTCTCTACCAATAGAATGTATAGCCATCCAAGGTCAGAGGCTATGTTTTATTTATCCTCATTTCTGGCATATAGTTGAGGCAAAACACATTTACAGAGTGAATAAACAACAGAATTTCTTACAACCCTATGTTTAACTTGTGATTCAATACAAAATTCCACTTTTTTCCTTTGTATAGCTTTGTCCAAGCATTTCACAGGCAGGATTAGCCTAGCTGTATCATACACACACACACACACACACACACAGTTAATATGTTAATATATAGTTTATAGTTTATATATATACAGTTAATAATGTCACTTATTAAAATTAAATGTACTGAAGTTTTATGTATATCCATTTATTGACAGTTTTTTAGCCTTTCCTGACATAAGACATGCGTTGAGATTTTTTAGATTTTTTTTTACATCCATTACTATAATAATTGCATTACACCCATTGATGTTTTCTAAATTTTCACCACCAAGTTATGTACTGAAATGGCTCCTGTAAGTTAGTTGTGTTTTTTCATTAGGGCAACAATAATAGCGATATGATAAATGCCATCTTAGTGACATTCTAATATCATTTTTCAATAATAACATAATGAGTGACCATGAAGGGCATAGAAACCTAAACAATATTATTGTTTAAACATGAGCAATTTTTTAAAAATAGTTTTGCTTGTATAGGAGAAGTGTTTGACATAACTTTTTTTGTTGTTCTTATAATTACAACTGAATGAAATTTTCTGGGGATTCCCTTGACATTCATTAGTGCTTCTGGGGCACAAATACCCTTTTATGATAATCAGAAATTACTTAGTATCTTAGATTTATAATGCTAAAATGTTTAAAAAAATTAAGGAACCTGAGTTTTTTTCATTTTTGACTTCAAATTAAAATGCTGTTCTCCTTCATTTTGTCTACTTAAGGCAAACTTGGAAAATGCTGTTCGTTTATATATAATCTCCATCATCATCTAACATCCAAATCCTTGATATATCATGTGTTTTGGTATGTGTGTTCCTTTTAAATATTGAAACTAAGATGAAATGACATCTGTATTCAAAGCAAAATATAAAATTAACAAAAACAGATCAGTAATACTATGTCAATATATCACTTCTGGTTACTCAATATGGCCAGGATTTGCTTCTCAAATGTCAGAATAAAAGAAATGTGCCTATCATGCACAAGTGATTTTATTAAAACATGCCTATGTGTTCATGCTTTGAAAGACACTCACCCACATGGTCCCTGTTCAAATAATTCCTTCCCAAGTGCACATGAGGCTAGACTTCACCAAGAAAAATCACCAAGAGAAATAGGAACTTCAGTATGCTAATAGACATCATGTTTTCACATTTGTGTTTATTGTGTTAAGCAAAGAGTGACTGAGACAGTTGTCTCAATTGATAGACATTTATTTAGCCAAAGTTTGAGGACTCATCCAGGAAAAACACAGTCACAGGAGCATCTGTGACATGTGCTTTTCTGAAGAAGATTTAGGGGAACTTCAGTATTTAAAAGGGAAACGAAGAAGAAGAGGAGAAAAGAGGGAGGTAGATTAGGCAGTGACGCAAATTGTTACATTTTTGTGAGGCTCTTAGATAAGGTAAAAATGCAAAAAGAAGGAATAGAGAAAAAGTCAATTATGAATTTGTCTCAGGGTAGGTGGAGGGATGATTTCTGGTCCTGTCCTTGCCCTGTACCTGTGAAGATAAGCTAGTAATGGTGAGATAAAACAGAACTCAGGTTTATGTCTAGTTTATAGGGGGGTATGTATTCTAAAAGATTTAGGGGCTCACAAGGGGTTCTCAATTATTCCTAGTGAATGATTTGTGAGAGAGACTATGTGGGGAGATACGTCGCCTTATATCCTTGTGGGAACCTGGCTTGTGGATGAGGCTATGACACAGGGTTGTGAAATTAAAGCTATCTGGGAGCAAAAGGAAGGCAGTATTGTGTCACTCATTTTCCAAGCTTAACTTTCCCTCTTATATGGTGAGTTTTGAGGCCCCAAGATTGTATTTTTTTCACACTCACTACTTATAAATTTCTATAGCTGTGTTTTAAAATGATTCAAGTCTTCATCCACTTAAAAGATTGTTTAACTTTTAACACCTAGGGTCATTTTGTTTCGGGTATTTACCTTGGTAGATTTTATACTATGATTCAATTAAAACCCTTCAATTATTGGTGAGCCCAAACAGCTTAGCCACTGAAAGCACAAATGCTTAAGATATTATTATATTTACCAAGTGGTCAGAATTCTTCTTTTTTGTTTGTTTGGTTTTGTTTTTGCTGTTCTATCTTAAGGCATCTACAATGTACACACTTAGAAATTAATATGTACTGTGGTGGAAGGTTAAGAAAGTAGGGATTGGTTGGTATATGCTAATACTACAACTTATATAATGTAACTTATATAATAATAATATATCTTCTTGTACTATTACCACAACTGTTCATTAATTAAACATACTCATTATCATTGTTATGCATTTTTTCTTTATAATTTTAGCTTGTTTCAAAATTACTAGTGTGACTTGAAATCTAAAGTAAAAAATGTGTTATTTAAAAAGTATTTTTTAACAATTTAGTACACATTATTTTTATCTTATTTTGAAGCTGCTTGAGGTATGTTTTTTGAATGGAGAATCCATCATATGGTAAACACAGAGCTTCACAGGCAGAATTTCCTTAAATGACTTATAGGTCTGACCTGGAACTGTTAGTCCCCTTTGCCCTCAGAGAAGTGGGTGGTTGGATGCTGCAGATATGTTTCTTCTGGCAGCAAGATAGACAAAATGAAGAGGGACCTGCTCAGTGCCATTTCTGCAGATGGCAAGAAATGTGAGCAATAGCTGGAACTCATTGCTATATTACAAGGATCTGAGTGTAGCCTCAAAGGTGCTCTCCCACATGGACATTGATTTCCACAGTCTGCACCTGCTTTGGTGTATGTGGCGTTAGTTTTCCCTGTAGTCGTTGTTCTCTCCAGAAGCACTAAAGGAATGCTGCGAGAATATCAGTTGCTGGTACCCATACTCAGACTGTCTAATTCAGTAAGTCTAGGTTGAGTTCCAAGAATCTCTATTATTAACAGAGTCCTAAGGTACTGCTGCTGCTGGTCTGAGCACTTTAAAACCACTGCCTCACAGAATGTTTTGAGGTCATAGGTTATTTCTGAAGATTGTCATAAATTGCTCTGTGTTAGGCTCCTGAAATTTTATGTACTGGTGAAATTTCAAGTGTCCCTATCAAAGGAGCACTCTCACAACACATATATGCATCCTTGCAATACTTTGAGCCTCACCGTGACACTACAGTATTGTTTTCTCTGTGTTGAATGACTAGTTGCGATTCCTGAAACTTTCCCTAGAAATCTAACTACACACTGGCTAAGCTTTCTTCTTGTCTTTCTATTTACTTCTTTTCAAGACAGCATTAATGAGCACTCTAGATTCCTGTCCAAACTTCAAGAAATGAGTATTGTTTCCTTTCATAAAGAACTATATTATTTAGATAAACCTCCTGCTTAAAAAGCTGTAAAAAAAACTATATAAATTACAGAACAGAATAATAAAAAGATACAAGATAAGACAAATAGGGAAAATAGAAGTATATAACCTAAAGTGGAAAAATTGAAACCAAATAAGAATCAAAGCAAATTTCAACTATATATCATATGAACAGTGACAAAAAAAATTACGTCCACACACACATACAAACCCAAAAATAGATTTCAAGGGGGAAAAAAAGCTTTACTATAAATAAGTTGGAACACTTTCTCAATATAACAATGTTCTCAGAATTACATAACAATTTCATATTTGTATATTTTAAACAATATGTCTTCAAACCACATAAAGGGAAATTTGACCAAAAAAACCCACAATTCTAATCAGGAATGTAATAAGCCTCTTGCAATATATAATAGAATAAGAAGATAAAAATAAGTAGGAAGCTACCATCCCCAAAAGTGCCAAAATAAGAACCTTCAAACATTCTATTTTCTATGAAAGTGTGGTAAGAACCAATGTTTTCAGTTATTTGCAAATTAACCAAGGCTTGCAGCAATCTGGAGAGCATTTATCAAGAAAAATGGATGAATATCAGTGAGACCAATGAACTTTGTGGCATTTTAGCTTGTCCTATAACCACATTCCCTATCCAGCTCTGGGGAAGCCTTGAAAAGCAACAGCCCCCAGTAATGGAGAAAACTAGAAGTATGACAGTCACTGGAGAGACGAGAATAGGGTTGGGGACCCTTCAATGCCTCACTCCAAAACAAGCATCCTTCTCTGACATGTCTGGTCATTCTCTGGAAGACTCAACTTGAAAGGTTGTTGTTATATATGACTCAGTCCACCCGGTACAAAGCCTTTTTCCCAGGGGTGTTTGTTGAAAACAGTAAGAGGCAATTGTTTACACTGGGAGCTCCTGAAGGCTGTGGATACAAATTGAGGCAGATAATAGGCTAACCAAAAAAGTGAACATTTTCCAATGCATTCTATGAGTATTACCAAAAACAGATGAAGATGTCACAAGATAAGAAAACTACAGATCAACATTTTATAAATACAGATGTAAAAATTCTCAACAAACTTAATTCTGCACCATGTAAAAAGGATTATAAACCATGTCCATATAGAATTTAAGCCAGAAATGCAGTCTGTATCTGAAATTCAACATAATACATGAATGTAATATCAATTATTATTTCATTGTAATATGAATCATTGTAATACACTATACTCATGGGATAAAGAACAAAACCCACTGTGTTAGTCAGTTCTCATGCTTCTAATAAAGATGTATCCAAGACATAATTTATAAAGAAAAAGAGGTTTAATGGACTCACAGTTCCACATGGCTAGGGAGGTCTCATAATCATGGTGGAAGGTGAAGGAAGAGCAAAGGCACATCTTACATAGCTGCAGGCAAGAGTGAATGTGGAGGGTAACTTCCCTTCAGAAAACCATCAGATCTCATGAGGCGCATTCAGTATCACAAGAACAGCATGAGAAAAGCCATCCTCCACTAGGTCCCTCTCATGACATGTAGGGATTATGGGAGCTACAATTCAAGATGTGATTTGGGTGGGGACACAGCCAAACCATATTACCCACATGATCTCTTTGATGATAGAAAGTACTGAATGGGCAATAAAAGGGAATTTCCTCAACCTGGTAAAAATTACCTTCTGGGAAATTCAGCAAGTAAATGGAAGAAAAGATATCCAGATTGGAATAGAAGTAACATTACCTCTCACCTCTCTTTGCTGATGATATAATTGTGTTTATAGAAAAATCCTAAAAAATTTACACACACACACAAAGCCAGCTAATGAGTTTGGCAATATTGCAGTATTCATGATCAATATATAATAATTGTATTTCTATACACTAGCAAAGAACAGTCTAAAAATGAAATTAATAAAATTAATTTCATTTATGACAGTATTAAAATGACAATATACTTAGAAATATATTAAAAAAGTTTTAACTTGGATATGGAAAACTACAGAATATTATTGAAATAAATTAGAGAAAACCTAAATAAATAGAAAGACATTGTGTGTTTATGGATTAGAAGATTTACTATTGTTAAGATGGCAATATTCCCTAAATTGATCTACAGATTTGCCATAATTCCTATTAAAATTCCTGCTCTCCTTTTTTGCAGAAATTGATAAACTGATCTTAAAATCAATATGGAAATACTAAGGACCCAGAACAGTCAAGCATCTTGCAAAAGAATATGAAACTAAGAGCACGCACACTTTCAGGGTGTGAGTTTGCATTAGTCAAATTTGTGTGGTGCTGGTATAAGGATAGACATATACACTAATAGAATATAACTGAGAATCCAGAAATAAACCCACACATTTACGGTCAATTGATTTTCAACAAGAACACCAAGACAATTTCAACAAATGGTGCTGAGACAACCTAATATTTACATGCAAAAAATGAATTAGGACCCCAATCTTATACCATGTAAAAAATTAAATGCATCAAAACTCTAAATTTAACAAGTCTATAAAACTCTTAGAAGGAAGCATAGATGTAAATGTTTATAACCTTGCAATGGTTTCCAGGATATAACACTTAAAGCACAAGCAACCAAAGAAATATTAGATAAACTGGACTTTATACAAATTAAAAACTTTTTGTTTCAAAGGACACTATCAAGAAAGTGAAAAGACAACCTACAAAATAGGAAAAAAATACTCACAAATCACATATATGATTAGGATCTAGTTTCTAGAATATACTCAAAACTATTATACTTCAACAATAAAACAAAAATACCTTATTTAAAAATAGGCAAATGATTTAAATACAAAGTTCTTCAAATTGGGAGAAAAGCAAATCATAAAACATTGTGATACGACTTTACATCCAATAGGATATCAAAATATAAAATACAGACAGTAATAAAAGTTGTGCATATGTGGAGAAATTGAAACCCTTATACATAGCTGATGAAAATGTAAAATGATGCAGCTGTTTTGGAAAATACTTTGGCAGTCCTCAAAAAGCAAACCATTGACTTTTTATATGACCCAGCAATTCCAATTCTATGTATACACCAAAGAGAATTGAAAACATATGTTTGCACAAAAACTTTTACATGAATATTCATAGCAGCATTATTCATAACAGTGCCAAAGTATAAACAACCTGAATGTTCACCAACTGATGAATGAATAAAGAAAATATGACATGTCCATATTATATGTATATATATAATTATTCATTCATAAAAATTAATGAAGTACTGATTTATGCTACAAACCATAGATGAATCTTAAAATAGCAAAGTCAGACGCACAATGCTACATATTATATGACTGCATTTATATAACATGTCTAGAATAAGCAAATCATAGACACAGAAAGATTAGTGTTTGCTAGGATCTAAAGAGAAATAGGGATGGAAAGTGAATGATAATAGATACAGTATTTATCTTCAGTATGAAAATGGTCTGGAATTAGATATGGTTTCACAGTTGTATGAATACACTGAAAACCACTAAATTGTACTTTTTAAAGGGGTGAATTTTATTGTGTGTATAACTTTTTTTTATTATTATTATATTTTAAGTTCTAGGGTACATGTGCATAATGTGCAGGTTTGTTACATATGTATACATGTGCCATGTTGGTGTGCTGCACCCATCAACTCGTCAGCACCCATCAATTCATCATTTATATCAGGTATAACTCCCCAATGCAATCCCTCCCCCCTCCCCCCTCCGCATGATAGGCCCCAGTGTGTGATGTTCCCCTTCCCGAGTCCAAGTGAGCTCATTGTTCAGTTCCCACCTATGAGTGAGAACATGCGGTGTTTGGTTTTCTCTTCTTGTGATAGTTTGCTAAGAATGATGGTTTCCAGCTGCATCCATGTCCCTACAAAGGACGCAAACTCATCCTTTTTTATGGCTGCATAGTATTCCATGGTGTATATGTGCCACATTTTCTTAATCCAGTCTGTCACTGATGGACATTTGGGTTGATTCCAAGTCTTTGCTATTGTGAATAGTGCCGCAATAAACATACGTGTGCATGTGTCTTTGTAGTAGCATAATTTATAATCCTTTGGGTATATACCCAGTAGTGGGATGGCTGGGTCATATGGTACATCTAGTTCTAGATCCTTGAGGAATCGCCATACTGTTTTCCATAATGGTTGAACTAGTTTACAATCCCACCAACAGTGTAAAAGTGTTCCTATTTCTCCACATCCTCTCCAACACCTGTTGTTTCCTGATTTTTAATGATTGCCATTCTAACTGGTGTGAGATGGTATCTCATTGTGGTTTTGATTTGCATTTCTCTGATGGCCAGTGATGATGAGCATTTTTTCATGTGTCTGTTGGCTGTATGAATGTCTTCTTTTGAGAAATGTCTGTTCATATCCTTTCCCCACTTTTTGATGGGGTTCGGGAGTCTCGCTCTGTCGCCCAGGCTGGAGTGCAGTGGCTGGATCTCAGCTCGCTGCAAGCTCCGCCTCCCAGGTTCACGCCATTCTCCTGCCTCAGCCTCCCGAGTAGCTGGGACTACAGGCGCCCGCACCTCACCCGCCTAGTTTTTTGTATTTTTTAGTAGAGACGGGGTTTCACTGTGTTAGCCAGGATGGTCTCGATATCCTGACCTCGTGATCCGCCCATCTCGGCCTCCCATATTGTGTGTATATCTTAATAAACAATAAGAATGCATAAGATTTGGACATGTCTATGTTGTACATATTTACAGAAATTGATCCTATGCCATACAACTCATTTCAAAAAATTTCAAAGGATATAGTCATTCAGAATGTGTTGTATAGACCAACAGTGGAGATCATCAGCAAAATCACAAGATAACTCTGAAAAAGAATAGTGAAATTGATACAGTAATCCCAGGAAATCTTCACAATATGAAATAGACTATGCGACTAAGTTTGTCTATTTAATAGACTGAATATGTAATTTAAAATATTCCCAGAAATGCCCATTCACTTTAAAAGTATGAATTCCTGTGAATTCTATGAAAAATTTAAGGAAGACATGTCAACCCTACACAAACACTTCTAAAGGACAAGGGAGAAAATGGTCCTAAATTATTTAATTCACCCATGATAAACTTTATATTGAAACCAGATAAGGGCTTTACAAAATAAGAAATTATTGGCCAACCTCATTAATAAAAATATATATTATATATATTTTATTATATGTAATATAGCAATATGTAAGTATATTGAATCCAGAAATATATAGAAAACACTATACATCATGACCAAGTTTGATTTATTACAAAATGTAAGATTCATTTAACAATAACAAAGTGTTACTATATTTTACCATGTTTACACAATAAATGATAGACATCATTTGGTCATCACTTTTCAGACTCTTAGTTTTAAATTTTTTTGCTCAATGAACTCAGATACAGTGTTATTTCTATCACTATCATTGAGGTTTCACAGCTTTCTGTAAGTACTGTAATGAAAATATGTCAACTCTTGAGGGCATTCTTCTTTAGGAAAACCTGATAACAGCAGGATCCTTTAAATTACATCCTGTAGATCAATTTGACATTAGTTTTTCAGCTGTCCCTCCTGAGGTCTCTCTGAAGGTACAAAGAAAAGGAAACAATCATTCTTTTATGGGTATCATAATTGCTGAAATGGAATCACATGGTATTTCTGCACCCTCTTTGCAAAAGTATGCCTCTTTATTTGTTGAAATGTTGTGAGAAAAAAAGAGAAAAGTTTTATTATGTGTCAAAGTTTGCTGATAATCGGAGATGACATCTTCCCACTTTGGATTCCTGTCTCTTACAGTTATTTGAGATAGAGAGAGACAACCCCATTTCAAATAAAATCTACCTACTTAATGACCACTCTCTTTCATGCTGCTATTATGCTTTTGCTATTTAAATATAATGTTATAATAATGCTTTAGGCACAACTGATTCCTAATTTTGTTTTACCTACATATTACTTTCCCTGCTATAAATTGTTTGCTTGATTTTCTAAATTATTAAATGCAACATCATGATCTGAGTAAGGTAATTTTGGTATAAAAACTTAAATAATAATGCTAACATTTATTATGAAAAAATTATGTTCCTGTAGTTTCACATCCATAAAATTGAGAGAAATTTTGCACAATTCTGGGTTGTGCCCTATGTCAATTAAAAACAATACCAGAAACTTATAATGAGGTAATTATCTGCTTTTACTTTTTTATCAAGCTAGGCAGAACTTAGCTAAAATCCTAGCAATGTCAATTGCTTAATTTTCCTGAGACATCAATTTCTCGTTTGTAAAATTGTGGCAAGGCTACCTATCTGGTAGCAATTTCTGTGAGGACTGCATGAAATAATGGCAATTGCAGATTCTGTGATCTGGCACCTAGCACTTAGTATGGCTAATCAAATTTGAGTTTCCTTGGCTCACTTCTTGTACCAAAAAAATTCATTTATGTATCCCATTGACAGACCCAAAGGGTACAGTTCCTTAATTGATTTAATTTGACCAGGGATATACCCTTAATCTAATATAAACAAATTTATAGATGTGGATAAACCAATCATCCTTTCTCAATAAATAATATAAACTTTGTCAACTAATGGAGCCAACTGTTAACTTCTTGAATAAAATCATGTAAACTTGGGCTTAGGGCTCCCATGTTTACTAGGTGTTATACAAGATGAGATTACGGAAGCATTGAGCAGATAATGGAAGGGAAAACAAAGTCGACAGCATGACAAGGGCTTCACAGTTCCCCCTGTAAAGAGCAAACACCCTTTGTTCCTGATATATGTGGTTTCAGACTCAATTCCCATTACGCCATACCCTGAGAGTCTACTACCTTATTTTGTATGTCCTTTGGAACATACATCTTTTGTATGTTAGTTGGCTTGAATGTATTCTACTCATTACAATCAAATGAGTTTGGACTATAAAATTGTTCCACTGCTTTTAAAGTTATGTCATTTAGAGCAGCATATATTAGTTTTCAAAATATTAAGTTGCACCCTGGCTTTTTATGAATATTGATTATTCAGTAGACTGTATAAGATTGGCTAATAGGTTTACCGATATGTAGTCTGGCTTAAAACTACATCTTTACCTTTAAAGTGTTAATGCTTTAATCTATGTCTTGAATATTGAAGAAAAAAATGTAATATGGAGATTACATAAGCCTAGGGAAGAAAAATGACCAAAACAGTTTGCCCAACTGTTTGAATGAGTTGTGCGCAAAACACTATGGTCCTAAATTGTGTTACGTGTTAATATTTATGTTTATAATTTAAAATGTTTTCATCACAAGTAAAACGTGAAGTAAAGAATAAGGTTATTTTTGATTTCATGTAAGAGTAAACAAACTCTTCATTATGTCAGCAAAGATTTTGGCTCTTTCTGCTTTTTCGCTCGTCTGTCTTCAGTGTGTTGGCTGTAGTCCTTGGTCTTGTTTTTCATGCTTTCAAGATGTTGCTGCATGCTTTAAAATTTAACACAACCTTGTCCAAAACATAAAGGGCAGTTGGTCATCCTAGGTTGTTTTTGTCTCCTGGATCACTGACCTTCCGCAAAGCACCCCCCCAGCATACTTCCTCCTAAATCCTATTGGTTTGATTTGGGTAGGGTAGCCAGATATACTCTATTGTGCAAGCAGAATTATGAATGCTTCCTTTTTATTCTCAAACATGCCCATACTTCAATAAGAAATTATCCACCTGCTCTTGGTTTGGATAACATGCCTATATCTTAGGAGCATAAGATCCCCCTGCAAAAAAAGCCCCCCCACCAAAAAAAAAAAAAACCCCTCAAAAAAACAAAAACAAAAAACCTCAGATATCTAGTATTTCAGCCTCTGTCATGGAAAGTGAATCTGCCAGCGGATAAATGAATGGCTTTGAGGTAGACAACCACTAATGTCTGCCACATGTTAGGTACTAAACAATTTCCAATTTCTGAATATAAAGTGGGACATTGTGTAAATTAGTCTAAATTATTGATGCTAAAATTTTATGGGATGATCTGGTTGTCTGTGAATGTGAACTTAGAAAGAAGTACTAATGAATAAATTTAATTATTAGGGGAAATTTAATTTTGTCTACTATTTTGAAATATTGATAAAAATAGGATTAGCAGTTGCTCTTTTTATTTATAAAAATTATCTTTTGATGGTATTCTAAGTGTTTTCTTTTGTTTTCATCTAGAATTAGACCCAGTGACCAAGCAACTTATGCTCCAAACAGCAAAACCAACTTTTGGCCATCTGACAGATGTAAGTAAAATGTTCAAGTTATAATAAATGTAATTCATAGTAATGAAATGCAAACATTTATTGTTTTTTCATATCTGGTAGCCTTCCTATTAAGGTAAGTGTAATGTTATCTGATCTAGAGAATAATGACATAAGACATTTGTAAAAGTTCTTATAATGAACCATCCACCTACTTATGTGTTTTAATTTTACTCTAAGGTACTATTTTTGGTAAAATATTTATAACATCCTTAAAAAACTTTCAGTCTGTCTCAACAAAATTATTCTTGTAATAATCCTTACCTCAAAGAGTTTTATATTTTTAGAGTGTAATATAAACATTTAAATAGATATTTCAAAGGTCAGGGGTCACCTTTTTTTTTTTTTTTTTTTTTTAGTTTTATTGTGTCCATTTTATATGACTAAAATATTACTTGTAGTTTGAACAAATACATCTCATGCCAATCTCTATAAAATTAATATTATAATATGCCCATAGAATGCATAAAGAAACACTATGCATTAGTTCATTCTAGAATATTTAATAACCTATACAAGAAATGTGATTAAAACTTCGAACAAGTTGTTAGTATAATGAATATGAACAACATTCAAGACAATAGCTTCCGTAAGAGTCTGGAGAAGTCCAGATGGCCTTCGTGAAAAGACTGCAAAACCCAAATGACCTCAGCTCTCACGGCCACATATATAGAGTGGGTGTCTGTAAAAGGTGGCAGACTGTGATGTGTGATATAAGGATGTTAAAAGAAGCCAAAGGGAGAAGGAAATGGATTGGCAGTTTACCCAAGTAGGATCTGGGAGGAACAGAAATACCTAAAGGAGTTTTTAAAAGATTAAATTGTTTATAGTGTGGTGCTAAATGTCTCTGTCTCCTAACGAAATCCTTAGTGAAATCCATCTGACTCATTCTGATGTTTTCAGTGTTTCCTTATGGTTGAATTTGAACACATACTGTGTCTTCCTTTTTGACTAAAGTGTAATGAGAACAGTAGTTCCCCCAAAGAGGGCAATATTGGGGTTAAAATTTGAGAGCTTATCTGCTATTTGTGAATTAGGGTGCAACTTTCAGTTGTCTATGGATTAAATCATCTTGATGAAAGTGCAATGAGTGTTTCCTTGCCATGGTTACCAAATGACTCAAATGATGGTAGTTGGTGTGTGACCTCAAGGAGAAGGACATTATGAGGTGAACATTTGCTAGTTTGTACCAACAAAAATTGCATATTCCCTGAATTTAAGTTCTAACTACTGACTCCGTTGATACAAGTGGAGCTTTGCCTGAATCAGCTGAGCGGGACAAGTTTGGAGTTTAGGGAAGATACTTTCTTTATAGCTAAGCCATCAGACTGGGATAGGAAACAATAGTCCAAAAAGTATGTAGAAAAGAGTCTCCTCAATTCCTTAGTTGGGACAGGATCTTAAATCTTTGTAAATCTTGGATGTTGTCTTCCCCTTAAGATTTTTTTTTTTTTTTTTTTTTCCCTCTGGTGGGGAGGAAAGGAGAGGAAAACATGTTTTTCTGTAGGAAATACAGCAGTGATAGATGTTACTCAGCAGGATTAGTGGGGATAGGAAACGCTGGAAAGGACTGACTAACTGGCCAGAACTGCCACCCTCCTAAGAAACCTCGATTATGCCTTCCAGGGATCCAGGCATAGTGAGGAGTGTGATGTATCAGGATAGCAGATATTTGAAAGGCAGTGGAAAAAGCAAAATGAAGCAAGGAGATACTCCTAGGTTGGAAGTGTGTCTAGAGATATGTAGAAGAAAATAGACATTTCTAATTAAATTCTTTTAAGCAGTTTGAAGTGTCAGTTTTGCAGTAAACCTTCTGTCTTCCTTCAAAGTCTTCAATTGCTCACTAATGATTTTGATGTAAATAGATTTATTTTTAAATTCTGAGTAGAAAAATGTGCCAACTGAAATTTTCAGTTTCGTGGAGGCAAGAACAGATGCCACATATTAAGCCAGCCACATCTGTTAAACCATGTAGCACAGGAAAAATAAAAGGAAACTTACTTTATTCTGGCAATATGTTAGTGATTGTTCAAGTGTTCAATTTTAATTGTGCATTTGTCACTCTGTTGTTTTGTGACAGTTCTCAGGCTACTTTGAACTTTGCTTTTTTTCTCAGCAGGAGCATCTATTTCAGTACTTTACACAAGCTAGCATTATTTTAACTAATTCCAGCAGGGTCAAAATTAAATGAGTAGGTTATTTATCTCTATAAAACACCCACCTGCATATGTTATGCACTTGCTTCATACTGATCAGCATTTTTCCATAGACACGGTGATATGGTTTGGCTGTGTCCCCACCCAAATTTCATCCTCAATTCCACATGTTGTGGGAGGGACTCGGTGGGAGGTAATTATTCAATTACCATGAAGGCAGATCTTTCCCTTGCTGTTCTTGTGATAGCTAATAAGTCTCACAAGATCTGATGGTTTTAAAAAAGGGAGTTTTCCTGCACAAGCTCTCTTCTCTTGTCTGCTGCCATGTGAAACGTGCCTTTCACCTTCTGCCATGATTGTGAGGCCTCCCCACCCACATGGAACTGTGAGTCTAATAAACCTCTTTCTTTTGTATATTGCCCAGTCTTGGCTATATCTTTGTCAGCAGCATGAAAACAGACTAATATACATGGAATTATTTTGACTAGTTTATTAAATGGGGAGTTTCAGACATAGCTCAGTTTTGCCTGAATAATGATTGGATGATTAAACAAAGTCAAACTTTTATGTATGGTGCCACAAAGAGAACCTTTATCAATAGGACCTCACTCCTGCCCACTTGTTCAAATAATATTTAATTCTCCTGTGTTTACTTCTAAAAACATCATTATGTAAATTACAATTAACTTACAATCTGGAATTGACAATTGTCTATAGAGTGAATTTAAGTTGAAGGGTTTTATTATCCATATGAATATTCAGTTTTCTCAGTCACATGTGTAAAAAAGACTATTATCTACTCACTAAACTACATTGTCACCATTGTTATAAATTAGGTGACTATGTATATATAAGTTATTATAGTCTTTATTTTACAAAATAGTTGCATTTGTCTATCCCCATCTTGATGCCACAGTTATTTAATTTGGGGGTTTTTATATAAATTTTGATATATTTAGTGGAGTAAATCCTCCTACTTTGTTCTTTCTCATGGCTGTCTTATCAATTCCCCTCTCTTTTGGATTTACATTTAAGTTTTGGAAACAAATTGGCTTGTCAATATCCACAAAAATAACCTACTGTAATTTTAAGGTTTTATTTTTATCTTTGCTTTTCACTGGTTTTACTTTGGTGTGCTTACATATGGTTTTGATTTTATTCCTACTACTTCTGTTTAGGTTTTACAGGTTTTACAGCTTTTTTGAATGTATGCATTTGTCTTTCATTAGCTTGAGAAAATTTTCAGCCAGAATTTTATCAAATAATTCTCTGCTTCGTTCTTTTTTCTCTCCTTTTGGGGCTCCATTTAAACATACATGAGAAATTTTGCCTGTATGTGTCTTTCCTCCTACATATTTTTTGGGTATTTCTTAATCTTTTAATCTCTATTTCAGTTCTCATATTTTAATTGCTCTTCCTTCCTGTTTATTAATTCTATTGTCTGCTCTTTTTAATTTGGGGTTGATCTATCTATTGAATTCTTCATTTCCAATTATATAGATCCCAATTATCAGGTGATATTCTATATTTTTTATCCTTTTAGTCCAACTTTTCTACTATTTCTTGAACATATCAAAGTTATTTTAAACTTCTTGTCTACTAACGTTAATATCTGAATCTTTGGTGCATCAAGATATCTAATTGTATTTTTTTTCCTGGTTCTCTGTCACATAGTCTTGCTCTTCTTATACTTGGTAATTTTCAGTTGAATGCTGGATATTTTGTACAAAAATTTTATAGACTTCAAATAATAACTTCTTCATGATAGGATTATTAATTTCTTTGTAGGCAATTGGAATGGGGGATTGATCACTTTAAGCAATCAGGGAAAATTGAGCCCACATCCCAAGAGTGGCAAGCCTCAGTCTACTTCTTCATCCCTGTTACTCTTCAGGGTTTTCAATGGGATTGGAAAATATCACTTGGGCCTCACCCCTGTCAAGTCCTAAACTCTAATTTTGTTTCTTTAAGGAAGACTGATGAAATCTCAGCATTTTCCCAACAGCTTTTTGGCTTAGCTTTTGAGCCTTTTGCCCTGCACAGGCATCTTGATGGAATAATCATGTGTTTGAGTCCTTTAAAGTCCCTTAAAGTCTCTAATTTTGTCACTGTAGACACGTGAGACTACCCAAAGCTCAGCTGGTTTCTCTGTTCTCTAGCAATGTACCTCCTCTGCCAAGGCAAATTCCTTGAGCAGCATCAGTAACAGACGCCAAAATAGTAGTCAGTTCCACGTTGATACTTCAACTTCTGTAGATTATCATGCCTTTATGACTTCATGAAATTAGCACATCTCTGAAGACTTTAAGGACATAATTTTCCCCCCAGCTCAGCAGGAGTATAATTGTGCTCAGCAGGAGCAATGGTCTATCACAAACTAACCTACTCTGTACAGAAGCAGAAATTCTGAATATATTTTACTGAAAAAGATCAAGTGAAACCTGATCTCTAGGTTAGTTTTAATATTCTCTTTGGTCCTACCACTTCATTATGGATTTTTATCTGAAGGATGTGCCTAATTCAAAGTACATTTTGAAGAAAATGGTTGACATTGTTTTTCCCCAAAAATGATCCAAGACTACCTATTAGCTCACCAGTATCTGAAACATTGAAATAGAATCTCCTCTGCACCCACATGTTTTTCACCACAGGAATAATTTTATGTAAGACAATTAGTTTAACTATCCTGTCTTTTAAACTTGTATATTCTAAGATTTTGCCAGGGGCAAGAAATGGCAAAACTGTTTTCTCTCAATTGATACTTTGTAGAATAAATTGAGTTATTTCAAAGAAGGTAATTGGTGCCCATGATTTGGTAAATAAATGAGGTTCAGGGAAAGCAACAGAAATAACATAGATATAAGAGTAATTGTTGACAGAATGTGGAAAAAAAGTTACAGAGAGATTAAAGACCACACGTTGAATTAGGGATGACTCACTAAGTTGAAAAAAGGAGCAGAGTGAATAAGAAAAAAGCATTTAAAACATAGTAAGTCAAGTTTAATATAATTGTCTACCAAAATAATAATGAATTTTACCCTAGGCATAGAATAAAACTTATTGGAAGAATAGTAATTTTAAAAGTGTGAAAAGATAGTTGGGACACTTTGTAGCTGGTGAAAAGTCATTCTGTGATTACTCTTGAACTAAATCAGATTTGTAATAGAGCAGAACAATTTGATTTAGTTTTTAAAGATAAATGTCAAAAAGTTTACCCTAGTTATTTAAGAGATATGTAGTAAATCGGAAGGCAGATGGAAAATTAAGAAGTTTCTTCTTATTCGGGCCTTTCCTAGTCCTGAGGTTCATCTGCCAGTGAATATGTTGCTTGCTGAAATTTTCTGAAAAGTCTCCATTAAAACATATGTGTTGCATACAAAAAAAGGAATGATTAAATTCTCTCTGAAAAAGTCTGTTTATGATAACTGTTCCAATGTCTCCCATTTCACTTGACAGAAGTCAGGAGCACAGCAATAGTGAAGAGGGCAACACACAGCTAGGAGAACACATGCAGCCTGGAGACTGTGCTCTTGGCATTTCCTGCTTACTTGAGTTGTTGACATTTAAAGACAGAAAAGAACATGGGATAGCAAAACGGAAGAAGCTTGTAGGCGTAATGTTTCTTCACCCCACAATGCCTGTGGTATGTGTATCTTTTCCAGCTTCTTTTTTGGCACACGATGGGTGACAAGTTACAGAGCAGACTGAACTTTCAAAATAAAGAAAGGGATTATTTTTGTTTTCTCATATTTTTTTCCTATTTAGCTTATTCAAAACAAATACATGAGTCTCAACATGTAATACATGACAGGCTCCCCTCTGGGGCTTTCTGAGGTTATGTTTTTTTCTCCCATGACCCTCTGCAGTTTCTAACCCAGGATATTTCAAATGGATGTCAGACACTTACATTTTTAAAAATTTCATAAAAGATTATGCGAAAACTCCTTTCAAACTTGGGAACATTTTCCTGGCATAAATTCTAAACTTAAATAAATAAATAAACTCTTGTTGTTTGATCCTGAAATAAAAGCCAAACTAATTTTTAAGACCCTTAGACAAATCCAAGTTGCCTGTTTAAGTCTGTATACTTTTCTTATCGTAGCCCTTATCTTTCAAAAGATGAAGATAATCCTATTTTAGTTCCACTAGCTCTTAAAACAGTTGGTTTTGTACTGGATAAGAAAAAATAAAAGAGTAATGTTAGAAAAAGTCAGGAAGGATAACCCAGAAATAATTGTCACTTATTTTCACTCGGTTAAGAATCGGTGGTTGAAAAGTTTTGAAAACATGCCATTTAGCCCTTTGCTTAGATGTAAAACTTTTAAAACTCTCCTTTAAAAAACCCTTTTAAAATGTACATATTATGGAAAATATACAAAAATAAAGATGAATATAATAAATGACTAAATTTTTGTTGAAAGTGATATTGTATCTCCTTTTATCGAGGTATCCATATCAACACATGAGCACACATGCATGCAGACACAACAGCCTCTAAGACAAGGTGAAAATATGCACACCACAGTATATTGTTTGGTGAAGCCCTGTTATCTGATGGCTCTGTCCATCCATATTAGATTGCTTTGGCTTTTGCTGAATTTGTTCTATGTGATAGCACAGCCTAATGTGAGGACATTATTACCAGAAATGTCAGAGCTCTTCTGACAGTACTATAAGGATGTAGGTGCAGATGAAATTTCCAATATTCTTTTTATTAAGAAATATGGGACATGTTTTTCCGGTTATAGTGCCAGGAATAGGTCTTCTCCTGAATGACTACTTTGTTTTTATTTCAAGGATACTATGACCCATTGAATGAATCACTGATCCTTCTAGATCAATCCTACTAGAAAGCTTTGGCCTAAATTTGTCACCCGTCTCCATCAGATGTACAGGAACACTTGTAATGTGCTCAGTGTACTCATCTCACTTCTGACATCAGCTCATTTTCCTATCCTCATTCTCCCTCTGTCCCAATTTTTTTCAGTCAGCATATATTTTATTTTGAAATTATATATATATATGTAATGTGTTGCTATATATATATACACACATATATGTATATATACAATAAGCTCTTTAAAGATACATCTTTTAACACAAACAATAAATAAACTGAATCCAGATTTATTACCTAGTGCCAACTATCTAATTTAAATCATTTTAATTTTAATCAATATAACCAAAATGATATAATTTTGTGATAATATTCTTTTGATTACTAGTGTGTTATTTAATTTATGGTTTCTATAATAAATAAAGAAATATAAAAATAAGATTATTACCAGATAATTTTAGAAACAGTATATTTTTTGTTCATTTGCTTAATAATAATGTATAATAAAGGAGAATGGACTGAAGAAATAATTATACTATTAATATAATTCAGAAAATATTTTAATTAAGTAGATAAAATAGACTGTTATTTTTAGATATCTTTTAAATAATCTGAATAGATCAGCACTTAATTTTTTAATATAGTCAATTTATTCTATTACATTTCCAGTCATAAACATTATAATTACAGTAGATTGTTCAAACTGTGTGATACATGATTTTTAAATTGCAAACTGAAATTTTCTTCAAGAGAAATGTAGATAAAAGCTAGAAACACAGAGGAATTTTCCAAAACTCTAGCATGACTGTGTTACTTTATATTTCTACCATATCAATTATAAAGTTTAAGAAGTGAAAAACAAATACTAAGTTCCATTTGAAAAGTACTCTGATTCTAATTTGAACAAATCTCTTTTAAAAGTATTCTTGATTTAATATTCTTTTCATGCATAATTATTGTGAGAAATTCTTTTAATTACAGTTTTCCAGAAGACAAAACAATCTAAAGCAAATTTCCAGAATGTGGCAATGATTTGTGCTTTTAAAAACAGGTTTTCAAGACATGTCCCTTATTGGAACAATTATTTTTGCATAAATAATTTAAAAACAATAAAGAGATTCTCTATTGTTTTAACAGAAGTTGTAGTTTCGAAAAAAAACAAGGCAGCCATGCTTTTGAATTTACAATGAAATTACCATTTTTGCCTTTTGTGTATGTAGGATACAATATATTATTACTCATGAAATGCACAAAGTACAGATAGTGAACACAAATTGGTGAATTTATGCCTGTTATTCAATGTATAATTAATGTTGTTAGGCTTTTCTTTTTGTAAATTTATAAGAAATACTGATAAATGTATCTATCCATAAATAAATCATGTACATATGATAAAATCTGTATTTAACAAAATGACAGAGGAGTTTACCAAAGCTATACTACTTACCTGTGTTGACAACCCTCAAGAGCTAATGACCCAAAAGTGTCCATCGTAATTGTCTAAACTCTATTTAGTAAGAAATTCAAGTCACCATATGAAATATTTATGTTTTATTCCATAGACAAAAATTGACAGTCTAATATAGGACAGGTTCTATTGTTAGTCACACTGACTTAATTCAGTGCTTATCACTTCCACATATGTAGTGACTTTCTAATGGCCATGAATTTATTCTCAGGACCAAAGGCTGCAATTCTAAGGAAAAATATAATTTCCTACTTCAGAATTGGATTTTTTTCATATCTTAGAAGATTAGTGTTCTTCACATTTAGAGGGTTTACTAAAAATCCAAAGTCACTTATTCATGTTTTTTTCCACATACTTTCACATAGTGATAAATATTTAGCTATGTTTAGATCCGTCTTTAAACTAAAATGATTCAGGATTTAATTGCATGAGAACTCTACATATATGTATATGAGAGAGAAAAAAGGTGAGAATGGAAAAGAAAGGAAGTAAAGAGAGTTTGAGCGATGGGCTGGTAGACATAGACATTTGCAAAATTGAACTTATAACAATGATATACATCAACTGAATAGCAATTACAGTAATCCTGGAAATTTGTAACATAAAAATCAAAATACCAATGTGATATTACCAGTGTTTGTGGCATTCCATTCTTAAAATATACTTGTAAACTTTTAGATTAAATTATCATATGCATATAATAAAATCATACAGTTCTTAAGTGTACTGGACAATGAATTTGTATTAAGTGGCAGCACTCACGTAACCACTTCAAAGTTCCTAATATAGAATACAACTAGCACTCAAAAAAAACCTCCTTCATTTCTACTCCCAATCATTGATCTTCCCCAAAGGTAACAATTCATCTAATTTTCTGATAAGATTAGTTTTACCTGTTCTTGAACTTTATATAAATGGAACTATGTACTGTGCATTATTGTGCCACTGGCTTTGCCTTGCTAGTGCTATGTCTATGTAATCTATCAGTCAACACTGATGTGTATAGCAGCTGTTGGTTCTTTTACACTGACAAATTATAATTCATGATGTAAATATGCTACTATTTCATGGTACAATTATATACAATTGATTCCACCATTTATAAGCAGTTGTGTTTTTTTTTTTAAGTTTTTAGTTATTAAGAATACTGCTGTGAATCCTAGTTCCAGGAAAGAACTACCTGGACTCTTCCCTAACTCTCTTTCTAAATGCAGCTAGAGAGTCTGAACAGAAAGCATATGGCAACTATTGACCATTCTGAAAAGTAAACAATGACGTTTAAATTGGGGAAGAAGATCAGAATTCAAAATTATACCAAACTGGCATGAGTTTACCATTTTTCTCCTTTGTTATTCATGTTGCTTGGCCCAGTAGGTGGGCACAGCCTCAGAATTACAAAGCAGAGTGAGGTAACTAATGCCTAAGCTTTCTGGCCAAAGACATGGGAAGAAGAACCACAGGGAACTGGAAAATAACAGAGAGATAAATGAAAGCACTCACAAAAGTGACCCCATAAATTTGAGAATTCCTAAGCGCACACTAGAGCCACACATGCAAAGATTTGTTCCTCATAGGCATTAAAAAAGACTGAAGCTGAGTCAGCAGATAGACTACCACCCTTGCTGGCCACTGGATTGCCACACATCAAGGAGCACTTCAAAGACTGAAAACTGAACAGACTATGAACCATAGCCCACACAGGGCGTGTTGGAACTTGCAACCTAAATCTAACCAGGCTATTGCCTGTTTAAACACAATGTCATCATTCTCAAAGGGATTGAAATAAGACCTATATATTACAATTATATAAAATACAGAATAAATTTTACTATAAAATATAAAATTAACTACACATCCAAAATAAAATATATGTATATGGGTATATGTGTGTATGTGTTTATATAAATGTGTGTGTATTTGTGTTGGTGAATATAATCGTGCCTTATTTGGATGTGGAAAATGACATATTGATTCATTCTTTTTATCCCTTATGTTTTAAAATGTATTTTTCTGACTCATTACACTGGTTTGTACATCCAAACAAACTGGTGATAAATGAATGAAGTGATGACAAAAGAGTTTCCATATTTCACTCTCTTTCTAAATGCAGCTAGAGAGTCTGAACGGAAAGCATATGACAACTATTGACCATTCTGAAAAGTAAACAATGACGTTTAAATTGGGGAAGAAGATCAGAATTCAAAATTATACCAAACTGGCATGAGTTTACCATTTTTCTCCTTTGTTATTCATGTTGCTTGGCCCAGTAGGTGGGCACAGTAGGTGTGCCACAGTAGGTAGCACAGTTTGCTACATGTTTGTATGTATGTACCCTGTCAGATCAAGAGAATTCTCTAAATTTTTGGTTTGCTGAGGGCTTTTATTAAATGAATGTTAAATTATACAAACTGTTCTGCATGTATTATTCTGAAAGAATAATAAAATTTATCTTTGTTATTTTAAAATAAGATTCTGATGCCTTTTCACATGTTAAAGTAACATTAGCTTATGTAATAAAATCAATTTGGTATTGTTTTATTATAAATCTGTGTTGGGTATAGTAATTCCTTATTTAACATTTTGGGATCTAAATAAGTGTGATGGCCATGTAATTTTTCTTTCCTTAAATTTCTTCAAATTTTTATTTTTAGAGATAGTGTCTCACTGTCACCCAGGCTAAAGTACAGTGGCATAATCACAGCTCACTACAGACTCAAACTTCTTTACTCACGCAATCCTTCTGCCTCAGCATCCTGAGCAGCTAGGACTACTAGTGTGTACCACTATGACTGGCTAATTTTATTTTTGTTGAGACGAGGGTCTTGCTATATTGCCCAGGCTAGCCTCTGACTCCTGAACTCAAGCAATTATCCTTTCTTGGCTTCCTAAAGTGCTGGTATTTCAGGTAGGAGCCAGCATGCCCGGCCTCTTTCTTTTAACATATTTGTCCATTTTGTACAAATGTTTTGCTGGGTTTTTAAAATATTTTCAGAAGCTTTTAAACAATTCTATGAAAGAGTTTATTCTAAAATGACAGTATTTCTTTTTTAGATTTTTATAAAATTTAATTGAGTAGCCAAGTGGGCCCTGGGTCATAGATTAAATCCTTTAATATAAAGTTATTTATATTTTAAAATGTCTTTTAATGTTGCTTCTAGTAAATTGTATTTTTCAAGAAATCTGTCCATTTACTTTCATTATTTTGTGCCTTCTATACTGTAGTTGAGAAGACAGTGTAAGTCTTGTTCCTTTATGAAGGTAATGTTTATTCTTTGACTAGTTGTAAGTATTTTATTTATTTTTATTGATTTATTATACTTGTACATATTTTGGGAGTACATATGATATTTTGGTACCTGTTTACAATGAGTAATGATAAAATCAGGTAATTTGGAGTATTCATTACCCTAAATGTTTATCTTTTCTTTGTGTTGGCAATATTGCAATTTTTCTCTTCTAGTTATTTTGAAACCCACGATCTATTAGTCACTATTATTTCTCTACCCTACTACCAAATACTAGAACTCACAGCTTCTATTTATCTGTATTTTTGTACCCGTTAACCAACTTCTGTTTATCCCTTTCTTTTCACTTCCCTTCCCAGCCTCGGTTAGTCACCTTTCTACTCTCTAACACCATGAGATCCACTGCTTTAGCTCCCACACATGAGAGAAAACATATCATATTTGTCTTTCTGTTTCTGGCTTATTTTATTTAACATAATGGAACCTCCCCGTCCATCCAGGTTGCTGCAAATGACAGGATTTAATTTTGTATGATGGAATAATATTCCATTGGGTGAATATAGCACATTTTCTTTATCCGTTCATCTGCTGATGGACACAAGTTGCTTGCATATGTTGTATTATAAATAGTGCTGCAGGAAACATGGGAGTTCAGATAGTTCTTCAAAATATATATTTTTTTCTTTTGGATATATACTCGTCAGTGGAATGGCTGGATTACATGGTAGATACACTTTAAGATTTTTTAGGAACTTCCATAATATTTTCCCGTAGTGTCTGTACTAATTTACATTTCTACCGACAGTGTACTAGCATTCTCCTCTCTCTCCATCCTCTTCAACACTTGTTATCTTCACTGTTAAATGTCATTCTACCAAATGTGAGGTGATATCACATTGTTGTTTTGATTTGCATTTCCCTGATTACTGATGTTAAGTGGTTTTTTTTTTTTTTTTCATATATTTGTTGGCTGTTTGTATGTCTTTGCTTGATAAATATCTATTAATTTCCTTTTACCATTTTAAAACGTGATTATTTATTTATTTATTTATTTGCTGTTGGGTTGTTTGAGTTCCTTGTATATTCTGGATATTAGTCCCTTATTGGATGAATGGTTTACAAATATTTTCTCCCATTCTGTAAGCTGTCTCTTCACTGTATTGACCATTTTCTTTGTTAGGCAGAGGATTTTTAGCTTGATATAATCAAATTTCTCTATTTCTGCTTCTGTTGCCTATACTTTTGAAGTCTTACCCAAAAAAGTTTTGCCCAGATCAATGTCCTGTACTGTTTCCCCAGTGTTTTATTTTCATATTTCAGGTCATACATTTAAGTCTTCAATCCATTTTTTAGTTGGTTTTTATACATGATGAAAGATTGGGCACTAGTTTTATTCTTATGCATATGAATATTCAGTTTTCCAAGCACTATTATTAGAGTCTGTCATTTCCCCAATGTATGCTCTTGGTGTCTTTGTCAACAATGAATTGGCTGTTAGTACATGGGTGTGTTTCTGAGTTATTTATTCTGTTCCATTGATCTATGTGTCTGTTTTTAATGACAGTATCATGCTGTTTTGGTTATAAAAGCTTTGTAGTATAATTTGTAGTATAATCAGGTAATGTGATACCTCTAGCTTTGCTCTATTTGTTCAAGGTTGCTTTAGCAATTTGAGGTTGTCTGTGCTTCCATATGAATTCAAGGATTGTTTTTTCTGTCTCTGTGAAGAATGATTCTTGGTATTTTGATAGGAATTGCATTGAATCTCACTTTAGGTAGTATAGACATTTTTACAATATTCTTACAATCTATAAGCATGGGATATCTTTCATTTCTTTGTGTCCTCTTTAATTGCTTTCATCAATGTTTTATTGTTTTCCTTGTAGAGATCTTTTACTTCTTTGGTTAAATCTATTTCTAGGTAGGGCTTTTTGTAGTTATGGTAAATGGTGTTTTTTTCCGATATTTTTTTCAGATTGATTGCTGTTAGTGTATATAAACACTACTGATTTTTGCATGTTTACTTTGTATTCTGTAAATTTACTTAACTCGTTTATTCCTTCTAACAGTTTTCTGTGGAGTAATTAGGTTTTTCTAAATATAAAATTATGTCACCTCCAAACAAGGATAATTTGACTTCTTCCTTTACAATATGGATGCCCTTTTTTTGTCATGCCTAATTGCTCTGGCTAGGGTTCCAGTACTACGTTGAATAGAAGTGGTGAAAATGGATGTCCTTGTCTTGTTCCAGAGTTTAGTGGAAAGGCTTTCATTTTTTCCCCATTCAGTGTGATATTAGCTGTGAGTTTGTCATATATGGCCTTTATTGTGTTGAGGTATGTTCTTCTATACTTAATTTGTTAAGAGTTTTTGTCATAAAGGAATGTTGAATTTTTTTCATTTCTTTTTCAGCATCTATTAAAATGATCACATGGTTATAGTTCTTGATTCCTTTGATGTGATATATCTTGTTTATTAATTTGCATATGTTAAATAATCTTTGCATCTCTGGATGAATCCACTTGATCATGGTGAATGACGTTTTTAATATGTGTTCATTTCAGTCTTCTAGTATTTTGTTGAGGATTTTTGCATCTATGTTCATCAAGGATATTGGCCAGCAGTCTTCTGTTTTTAAATGTCCTTATCTGGTTTTGGTATCAGTGTAATGCTATGTTAGTAGTATAAATTAGGAAGAATTTCCTCCTTTTAAATTTTTTGATATAGTTTTTATAGAATTGGTTTTATTTCTTCTTTAAATGCTTGGTAGAATTCACCAGTGAAGCCATCAAGTCCTCGGCTTTTCTTTGATGGGAGACTTATTACTACTCCAATTTGCATTCTCATCATTTTTCTGTTCAGATTTTCTATTTCTTTATGGTTCAATTTTGGTAGATTTTAGTCTTAGGTTTTCAAACTATTATGTATCCAGATGTGAATTTCTTTAGATATCTATCTATCTATCTATCTATCTATCTATCTATCTATCTATCATCAGTCTTTGTTTATCCATAGATGTATCTATCTAGAGATAGATCTTTATTAAGGTTAAGAGAGATTTTTGAACCCATAACTTCATATTTTTGTTAGTTTTGGGAAATCTCTACCAATAATTCTTCAAATACTTCTTCTGCTTTAGTATTTTTCTTTTCTATTCCTGGGACTTTGATGTCAAGTACATTAGGCCTATGTAATATGTTTCTATAATATATATCCTGTTTTGTGTATTTTTTATGCTAGTTTTTCTATCTATGGTAACTTAGATGTTTTCTGTTGATACATCTTCCAGTTTACTAATCTATACTTTTTCTAATTTTCTTTTAAATTTATATATTTATTTCTATGATATTTAGTTTTATAATTCCAGTTTTCTGGTGTATTCATTATACTTTTATCTATTAATATCATAGTTATTTAAAAATTCATTTTAATACCATTATCTGGACCTTCCAGTGGGCCCTATGTATGCAATGTATACTTATAAGGGGATAAAGAGAGATTTGAAGACAGAAGAGGAAATAAAAGATAATGATGTGGTGATGCAAGCAGAGGGAGAAAAGGCAACGTGATGTGGGGCCACAAACTAAGGAAATGGTAGAGCTTCCAGAATCTGGAAAAAGTAAGTATATGGATGCGCTCCTAGAGCCTCTGGAGAGAGTACATCCCTACTGACGACATGATTTCAGTCCAATGAAACTTATTTTAAGAGAATAATTTACCAGTAAGTTAGTGGTTATTTGTTACAGCAATAATAGGAAATTAATATGGATACATTTAGATGAATGTTGGACTTTGTATATAAAATACTTACAAAACCTCTGAATAATGTTATTTTGTTTCAGAGAGAGTATCATCTTTTTTTTCTAGTTGGCAGAAAAGTGAAGGGAAGATTACCTTGATTTAATCAAGACTAGTCTATTTTCAGATTCCCCTCTTCTAGTATGTAGCCCTCTAGTGTCTCATTAAAAGCCAGGGGTTTTAACAAGGACATCTTCTCCTTCTTGGCACTATCAATTTATGAAACAGAGTTTGAAAATGCTCTTGACATCAGGGATGAAATTATCAAAGTAATGGTCCTTTTCTTCAAAGGACTCTAAATTAGACACAGACTCTAACACACCTGTGATCCAATAGCAAAACGGTTCAATTTTATGGCAGTTTGGGAGATAGTTTGAAGTCCCTCACATCCCCATGTTTTCAGTCTTTCCTCCAGATTCTGAAATTTAAAAATATTTATATTCTCAGACTCTTTTGCTGGTAGTGATGATCATGTGGCCTAGTTCCAACCAATGAAGTATTTAAAGGTATTCTCTGTAGAGGGCTTGACTTTTACAGAAATAGACAGTATCACGGAGAAAAAGGTTTTTGGCTCTTCCCATTCTTTCTGCTAGAACACAGGCTGTAACCATATTGTGACCATGTAGCACAAAAAGAGATGTTGTACCATAAAGACAGCAAGAGCTCATTTCTGAACTACATTGATGAATTGGACCAGTTACCTACAGACTTTACATACATATATTGAATGAAACTTGAATTTCTTTAAGCCATGAACGTATAAGGCTTCAATGCATTCTTTCCCAGAACAGGGGGCTATGAGGAAGGAACAACTAGTTTTAGTGGTGGAAATTATAAGGAAGTGTAGAGGGAGTGAATCTACATGAAAAATGTAGTATATTATCTAAGTATAGAAGAATAAGCAGGCCTTTTTATATGGTGATGGTAGGAAGTGGGGTGGTAATCTAAATTTGGAGCACCACATTGAAGCATTAACTTAGTAACGAAAACACAAGGTTGAAATGGAGAAAATGTGATAGATTTATATGAGACAGGAGGCTGGGAAGTTATCTGGTGTCACATTTTGCAAGAGGCTTGATTTTTATTCATCAGAATCTCCTCCTAGCATCACTAGAATGCCATAGGGATTTTTCAGTAGGAATTTATATAGTCCATGTTTCACCCAAATAACTTGTGAAAATAGATTGGTGGTATGAGTATAGGAAGGGTTTAATGCTGGTGACTTATGCCAGGTATGCTTAGTTCAGTGGCTTCAGAACTTGTATATTGAAATGATATAACATAAATGTAACTCTTCAGTAATATAATTTTAATATATTCTATAAACCTCCATATGGCATGAGCCTTTGATATTTTTAGAGGGATATCTATATCTATGTACAAGCACAGAGGGTAAAATCAACAAGAGTCCTCCTGTTTAGAGTCTCAAGGCCTTTAGTCAGTTGCACTATTTTATTTTTCTCTTGACCTTATAGAACTCCAGTTCATTGAACTTCTGGGCACAAAACTAGAGACATCTGTTCTGTTGAACTTTTCACAATTGATATGTTAATTAAAAATGACTTTTGGCTTTTAATGTTGTTTATTTTTCATAATATATATACCCTATGGCATTTCACAATGGGTGTTGTCTTATAAATATCAAATATAAATAAACAAAGCAAGCAATTCATTATTACTTCCCGACTAAAATTTGTACATGATGTAACTCTAAGCTTTTTCTTTCACCTCTATCTGGCCAGAATATTCTGGGATTTCCTCCAGAATAAAGATCAGCTCAGTGGGATTCATGCATCTGTCACATCTGGACTATCTCAATGCAGCCTAGTCAGTGTGCACAGAGGCCATGTGAAGGTCGTAGATTGCATAAAGTGTGACAGCCTGCCTATATTTTGCAGCCAAAAGCACAAGCATATTATCCAATTTCCTACTTTCGAATGCAGGATTCTTTTTATTACACCAACACCAACCACAAAACAATCAGGACAAATTTAGGCCAAGCTAGAAACCATTCAACAACCCTGTGGAAGGCAGGAGAAAGTAGACACCTAGTCCTTCCTTTGGAATCATGGCTTTTAAACAAAGATGATACATAGCTTGTGAGAAAAAATAGTAGCGCTGTACATAATAATAGAATAACATTGCAGAACAACAAAAACTACAGTGAACTTGCCTGAGTATGTGGATGACCTGCTCGGAGGTTTTCCTCTATTTTTTTTTCATATCTAGACTCTGAAAGGGGCTATCCCGTTCTAAAGACACTGAAGTTGGAGGAAGGGAGATCTGAGAAATAGTTGCTGTATATATAACAGACTATTGGAAAAATGAGGGTTGGTTATATTTTATAGACATAGATAGATATAGATGTAGATACAGATACATAGCGTGTTCCTAAAGAGCCACTTTTCAGACCTCAAGATTAAACATGATGCTTTATATTTCAAGATATACACATATATACTACAGACTGTCTGATAATATGTATTTATAGATAACATTGTATATCAAGCAAAAATAATAAAATTTAACATTATTAGAGGAACCAAAATGATGTTTTATGCATAATTCTGTCATAATTCTAACAATAAAAGAAAACAAATCTGAATTTACTGATTCATTTAATTCTCACCATAATAGGAAAACTACTGAATTACAAAAATAACTTGCTACAAAATAAATGATATTTATGAGATTTAATTATTCTAAATTTAATAAAACATAATAAAAGGGTATTTGTAAAAAGATTATAGTTTAGAAAAGATGAATATCAAGCAAATCTGACAAGTTACTTTTTCATAAATGTTAGATTAAAATGTCAAAAGTAGCCATTTATATGTCTAAGATTTTATCTGTAGTCTTTAACAGACTTTTATAGAACACTTACATTTAGAAAAGCTTTTTATAAATTCTTAGGAATACGAGAATTAAAAATAAATAAGAAAATCCCATTGCTTTAGCGGATGTCATAATCTATTTGAGGATAAAGTTATGTAATACCTTAATGGAGATAAAATTTGGGCCACACTGATGTATACTTTAGTTGTTTTCTTACGTGTGGGAGTAATGTTCTTTATCATCCACAAAACTGCTAGAAAGTGTACTACACGGTTTACATCTATTTTTTTTTTAACTCCATGACAATCCTATGAAACACAGAGAATTATGATTCCCATTTTGAAGATGATGAAACTGAGACTCAGAAAGATGAAGGATTTATCCAAAGCTGCACAGCTGACAGGGCTGGAAATGACACTTAAAGCCATGCTTGTCTGTCTGATTTTAGACACAATGCTTTTAACCTCTACTAATTATTCTCTGTACTGTTTCCAGAGAAAACTGTCTAAATAAACACCTCTGATTATGACACGTTATATGTTTTACATTTTTTCCAGTGACTGCTCTTTGCTTATAGAACCAAAACTAAATTTCTTAACATTGTATAAAAACAGATAAGCTCCTGCCCATTTATCTTGCCCCTTATCTCTCTTTACTGAGCACTTTGAAACTCTTTTATCCTACCACGCTGAATTCCTTTTAGTTGTAAGCATGCTGACTTGTGTATTTGTGTCTGTACTTATGCTGCTTGCTCTACCTTCAATATCCTTTTCCTCTTTTTTCTGTTTTTTTTTTTTCTTTTTGAAAAAAAATCTTGCTCTTTCATCCAGACTGGAGTGCAGTGGCATGATCTTAGCTCACTCCAGCCTCCACTCCCCAGGCTCAAGTGATTTTTCCCACCTCAGCCTCCCAACTAGTTAGGATGAAAGTTGTGCACCCCCATGCCCTGCTAAATATTTTTTTGTATTTTTTATAAAGATGGGGTTTCATCACCTTGCCCAGGCTGGTTTCAAATTCTTGGGCTCAAGCAATCCACCTACCTCATCCTCCCAAAGTGCTGGGACCATCAGCCACTGCCCTTGGCCATGAATATTCTTTTTTAATTTCATAACTTTATCCTTCAGAATAAGCTCCAGTGTCACTTGCATTCGTGAGACTTTGCTGATCCTTGAAGTTACTGACCACTGATCACCTTCCCCATTTGCTTCTATATCATCTACATCATATGATGCAAATATTTATTGGGATGTTTTAATTTGTATATTTTCCCCTACAATCACCAGACTTTAAACTCTCTGAGAGGATGGTTTTACATGTTTAGTTATGTTACTCTTGTATATGGCACATAATAAAATACATAGTAAACGTTTCCAAATGAATAAATTAATGATTTACTTTATAGATGAAAAAATTATTACCCATGGTTCTGGGTTACATGTAGTGAGATATATAAGAGAAGCTCATATTGCTTACACAGTACATTCAATACATGATTATAGATGATTTAGAAAGTCTTATATAGACTTGCATATTATTAAATGCCTATCACGTCTAAAACACATTCATTCATATCCATAGCTCATATGTGAAAGTCCAAGTGACTTAGTTACTAAAAGCCCCTGCCGATTTCTCCAGCATTTTCTCCTGCTATTTCTTCTTTATGTTTGTATTAGTCTGTTTTCACACTGATATAAAGAAATGCCCAAGACTGGGTAATCTTTAAAGGAAAGAGATTTAATTGACTCACAGTTCCACATGGCTGGAGAGGCCTCAGGAAACTTACAATCGTGGCGGAAAGTGAAGCAAACGTGTTCTTCACAAAGCAGCAGGAGAGAGAAGTGCAGAGAAAAGGGGAAAGAGCTCTTTATAAAACCATCAGAGCTCATGAGAACTCACTCACTATCATGAGAGCAGCATGGGAGAACTGCCCTATGATCCAATTACCTCCTACAAGGTCCCTCCCCTAACACATGGGACTTACCACTCAGATTACAATTCAAGATGAAATTTAGGTGGGGACAGAGAGCCAGACCATATCAATGCTCTACTCATGCTAAATTGCTTGAAATTTCCTAAATACACCATCTTATTTCACACGTCTGTGCCTTGCGTATGTTGCATTCTCTCATCAGCCTAAGTTCACCTTTGAAATCCTGCCTATGTGAAACTTTCTCTCTGAAGTCTTTCTTTTCCAATGTCCTCAGCACCCTTTGCTCCATGACAGCCACTTGCTGTGAAGGTTTTGCTGTCTCTTACCTGTTATATTCTGTTTTTGTTCCTGACATATAATTTAAATTTATGTATAACTTGTATGTAATCATTTCTTTCTACTGAAGTATAAGCTGCTTGGAGAAATGTCTTAAGACATTGGTCTGGGCAATGGATTTTCGGGCAAGACCTCAAAAACACAGGCAACAAAAGCAAAAATAGACCGATAGGATGACTTCAAACTAAAAAGTTTCTGGACAGCAAAGAAAATACTCAATAGAGTGAAGAGACAACCTATAGTATGGGAGAAATTATTAGCAAGCTACTCAACGGGGAATTAATAATCAGAATATATAAGGAACTCAAATAACTCCATGGCAAAAACAAAAAACAAAACAAAACAAAAAAAACCCAAATAATTAAAAAACCGCAGATGATCTGAATGGATATTTCATGAAAGAAGACATACGAATGGCTAACAAGTACATGAAAAAATTCTCACCATCACTAATAATCAGGGAAATGCAAATAAAAATCACAATGAGGCATCGTCTTCTATTTGGTAGGTTAGCCTTTATCAAAAAGTCAAAGGAGACTGAGCACGGTGACACACAACTGTAGCCTCATGACTTGGGAGACTGAGGCAGGAGGATGATGTGAGCCCAGGAGTTCGAGTCCAGCTGGGCTAACATGAGACACCATTTCTTAATTTAAAAATGTCAGATGATAACAAGTAGTGTTGGAGAGGATGCGGAGAAAGGGGAATGCTAATATACTGTTAATGGAAATATAAATTAGTACAACCACTATGGAAAACAGTGGTTTCATCACTGTTTAGTAGTGGTTGTACTACTTAAAAAAAAAAAATTAAAAATAGATCCACTATGTAATCCAGCAGTCTCACTACTGGATGTATAATCAAAGGAAAGGGACTCAGTATGTCAAACATATACCTGGGCTGCCATGTTTATAGCAGCAATATTCATAATAGCTATGATATGGAAGCAAACTAAGTGTCTATTAGTGGAGGAATGGATAAAGAAACTATTATATATAAAATTTTATTTTATTCCTTTTTATGTCTGAATAATATTCTATTATATATTATTCAGACATAAAAAGGAATACAATCCTGTCATTTGCAGCAACATAGATGGAACTGGAGGTCATTATGTTAAGTGAAATAAGCCTGGCATAAAAAGACAAATATTCACTATTTTCATTCATGTGTGGGAGCTAAAATAGTTGCACTCATGGAGCTAGAAAGTAGAATAGTTGTTAACGAAGGCTGGGAAGGGTGGACGGAGAATGAACAGAGGTTGGTTAATGGTATAAAAATACACTTAGATAGAAGGAATAAGTTCTAGTGTTTCATAGCACAGTAGGGTGACAACAGTTAAGAATAGTTTATTGTATATTTCAAAATACCTAGGAGAGAAGATTTAGAATGTTCCCAACACAAAGAAATTATAAGTATAATCATTGAAATTGTGGCTTCGAAATATTTAAATTAAGAAATTATTGATAAAAGGGAGTCAAGATTGAAGAAATTACTAGTAGGTAATAGATGTCCCAATTGCCCTGATTGGATCATTACACATTGTATGCATGTATTAAAATACTACATGTACCCCATAAATATGAACAATTCTTACACATCAATAAAATTTTTAAAAAATGAAAAAACATAAACTGCTTAAGTACAGGAAAAGTATCTTCCTCTTTATATCTCTAACTTCTACTAATGAGTTAGCATGAGGTAAATGTAAAAGTCAACCTGGTACACCTGTCATATTTTGTAAGTAGGGATAATTACTATAAATTTAAGACTGTTATTTTAACATAAAAACTAAGTTGATTTCATTTAGAATTATCAAAGTACAAACCAGCAACATTTCTTCTAGTAATGCATTTATGTGTCAGTTATGCATTAAACAATTAAACCTCATCGCTACTAAAAATACAAAAATTAGCTGTGCATGGTGGCACATGCCTGTAGTCCCAGCCACTTGGGAGGCTGAGGCAGGAGAGGTTGCAGTGAGAGGAGAGGTTGCAGTGAGCCAAGATTGTGCCACTGCACTCCAGCCTGGAGACAGAGCGAGATTCTGTCTCAAATAAAAATAAAATAAAATAAAAAGTGCACAATCTGAGGATACATATTCTCAGAACAATTAGCATTGAGTTGGTTTGGTTTCTTGTCTTTTACAAGAAAATCACATAATTCGCTCAAGAAATCTTTTTGGTTTCCTTATGAGCAATTTATTTGACAGTATGTCTTTAGGAAACTATATTTTCATTATCACACTTTCAAGTTGCATGTTCCTAGAACTTGTCAATGTCTGTCAGCTGGTCCTTATAAAGTGGAAGTGGGACTGGAAAGTGTTAGAAGGTAGGAATTTTTATTTTAATTTCATATATTTTTATATTTTTGAAACCATTATAATAATATATACTTTTATTATTTTAGTAAATATAGAAAATAAATAGTATATCTGACTGAACATGGTTCAATAGCTGTTTTCAAAGTGAATCTCTTAAAAACTATTTTGTTATAAAAAATATGTTTTGACATAATTTGGCGTTGAAAAAAGTTTTCTTTATAGATTGTCCTTAATACTCTTGTCTATCGAGGTACAGTAACCTTTTCCAAAATCATGACTTTTATGTTTCAATGATAAAATACACAGACACAACTTAATTAAAATCTAGGGCCCTCCTGGCTCCCTAATATTTCCCCTCCAACGCAAAATAAAGTAAAATATTTCTACTAGAAACATCTGTGTACAGAAATCACAATAAGCATATTGTTCAATGGTTCAGACATATATTTCTTTTTCCACATTCACAATGAATTTGGAAATATTAACAGATATTATCTGAATAAAATACATTACCGTTTTGCCTACCATTTCATGTATGGTTCTTATTTAAGTTATGTAGAAAATTAGTACAGGAATACTAGTAATTTCTTAGTTTAAATGTTTCAAAGCCATATTTCCAATGATTGATAATTATTTATTTATTCATTATTAATAAATAATATTTATTTTTAGCCTTGAATTTCTTTCTTATACCTCTATTTTTTAGTTCTTTCAACGTTCTATTTTCTCACTGATTTTTAAATGATTTTCTTTTTTTACAGTTTTTATGTGCCTCAATTTTTTATTTTCAATTTATAATGCCGTTAAGTTGGGTAAATAGCCTTCAATATTATATTAATGCGTCATTGCTCATTGTTACAGATAAATGATCTGAAGCCAGACTGATTTTATTTCTTGTATTTTATTTGTCTATTTTCTGTTTTTTTCCATCCTTTATTCTTGAGGTAATTGGTTTAACAAAATAAATATATATATTTGAGATGGAGTTTTGCTCTTGTTGCCCAGACTGGAGCAGAATGGAATGATCTTGGCTCACTACAACCTCCACCTCCCGGGTTCAAGCAATTCTCCTGCCTCAGCCTCCCGAGTAGCTAGGATTACACCATGCCCAACTAATTGTTTGTATTTTTAGTAGAGACGGGTTTTCTCCATGTTGATCGGGCATTGTGGGTTCTTTGATGATAAAAGTTGAACTGTTTTTTCTCATCACTAAGATGTGTTCCAAATCCATAGTTCCACAGTTCCATCCTAAGTTTCAAAGCTTAGGAACATTTCTTTGGTGCCTGTCATTACTTCATTTATTTAACAAGTAAATTCCTACTGTGTTCCAGTCAATGCTCTGATTACAGAGAACACAGTAGGTAGCAAAACAGAGGAAGTGCCTGCAGTCTGGTGAAGGAAACTGACAATAAACACTTAACTAAATGGTTTGGTTATTTATGCATTTACCATTGTGGTGATAAATATAGTGGAGACCCAGGATGGAGTGCCCAGCACTGGAGGGTGTTAGTTTATAAAATGTAGGTGGGGAAGGCCTTATGGATATGCTGACATTGAACAGAATCCTGAAGGAATTGAGTGAATGAGCCAAACATTTTAGGGAAAAGCGTTTCAGAAAGAGGGAACAGCCACATGCAAAGATTCACCTTTTATGTGGCTTGAGAACATGGCAAACAAGTTTAAAGAAGAGAATAAGCCAGTGTGGCTGGCATAGAATGAGCGTAGATTAAAACGGAAGGAGATTAATTCAGAAAGGTAGTGGTGGCATGTGAAAACTTAGTCGTCATACTTTAACGGCTCTAATCTCTCTGTTATCTCTGTTTGGCACATGTGAAATGAATCTTGAAAATCCTTGATTTACTCTTCACATTTCTAACTTTACTCTCATTCTTTTCATTTTGTTTTCTTTGCACTTTTCAATGTGTTGAGGTAAAACTTCAGTTCAATCTTACAGTTTACCAGGGTGAATCATCAATAATATCAATTTTACCAATCATCCAGTGTATAGCATTGAAAATTTACCTAGTTGTGTTTTTAATATCTAAGAATAATATGTCGTGAAGTATATCTATCATGCTCATGAGGTTTTTATTTTTTTATTTTTTGGTTCCTGAATTTGTATCCATCATTGTAGATAAGACTCTAGCTTGGTAGCTGAAGTGCTTATTTTCAACTTAATGTTAACTTGGTAGAAAATCAAGAAATGCCAATTCTGCTTATGGGAGCCTTAACCCTGCTGCCATGTATAAAAAGTGGGTGGCAGGGGGATTTTGCAGAGTTTACCCTTGTCATATAGCCTGGTTCTTGAGATTTCTGGGAGACATTTATGCAGAGTGGTGGTGACATGGTGGTTTAAGTTCTGATATGCTACACTGTGTCTCTGACACAAAACCTATTCTGGGCTTATTCTGAATTAAAACTCATTTATCATTCCAATTGTGAAATTATTTAACTTTATTCTGAAGATTCATACTGAAGTCAGCACTTGGAGCATGAAGAAATATTTGCAGATGCCACCTAATATATTCATTAACTAGCTGATCTCCCAAGCAAATATTTCTTCTCTAGGAAAAGTATTATTTTTCATATCTAAAATTACAAAATGAAATTATCATTATCTTTATCAGATTTCATGTGTTTTCTGTCTTACACAACATCTTACTGGTCTGTTCTCCCCTCCTTACCAACATGCTATCATTTTGATCTTATATTAGTACGTTTTCTTCCATTTCAATGAAATATGGTCATTGTATTCTGCTAGCCATGTCAAATTGGAGGTATCTGAATGAATGTTTTCCCTACCTAAGAATTATGAACCCTCTCCAGCTTGGGGTTCATGAACAATAGATGTCAAGGACTAATTAAGCAGGAACACTTACATACTTGAGGAAGCTTTCCTCTGGATATGGTTCTGAGTGGAAATGTACACTTGGCATTTCTTTAAGAGTAAGTAGGTGTATCAATTTAAATAGCAAAGGTTGACATCTAACTTTTTCTTTGTTGTTAACAGGTACTCACTTTTCCCATTTTCATTCAGAGTTTCTAATATTAAATGAGCAAATCAATGTATTTTTTTTTCCCAGCAACAAAACATTGGTTAAACATGTTAGTCTGAATACTGATGGAATTTAATACTAGGTTTTGCAAATACATACAATGATTTACTTAAAATGGTATTTTTTTTGAAACTACAAGAATATTTTCCAAAGTTTATTCCACATCATCAAATGATAAGTAGGTACAGTTTTCAGAGAAGCAAAGTTCTTGGATCATAGAACTTAGAGAATTTTATCTATTACTTTCACTATCTTTACTGTAAAAAAGAAGTTTAAAATAATTTACTGCACATAAAATGCCTAGTAATCCAAATCCTAATAACTCTATGTCATATACATATGTGTACATGTATATATTACTGAGAAATTGAGGTTGCCAAATTCCATGAGATAACAATGTCATCATTCTTTCAAAAAATACATATAATGAATATGAACAAAAGATATGTTTATTCAGAATTCTATGAGAGATCTGAGGTTCACAGATTTCAGTATTGTTGTATGTTATTTTTACTGCATTATTTCTGTGTTAAACATGATATCATAAATGCCAAGTAGGTAGTTTCTCATTCCACATGTATTTTTCTGGTTAGAAATAGCACAGACATTTTAGAGGGATGAACCAGTAATTTAATTGGAAATATCAGAGTATTGATTGAAACATAGAAAAATGCTCAGAATAGAGAAAATAAGATGGATTACATTATATCCAACATTCATATTTTAAAATCTCTCATGCAGAAAGTATCAATGTATTCATTTTCCTAGATCACAGAATAAGGACTAATGGTTAAAAGTTCTGTGATGTTTGATTTCAAGTAACTATAGACAGCATTTTATAGAACCTATCTATCTAGGACTGGCCCATGCTCACCTGTGAAGTAGTAATACCCTATCCTTTGGAAGTGTTCAAGCAGGCACTGGAATGCCATATGTCAGGACTATTATAGAGGGAATTCAAATACTGTAGTGCTACAGTAAGTTGTATCTAAGATTTGGTTTCAAATATTCTATTTTCCTACATTTTTCTTCTGTACAAATATTGGGGTCAGAAGTCATGTTTCTTTGTTTCAGATTAGAGTAATTATTTTAAAAGCTACTTGATGTTTTGCTTTTGCTGAACAAAAGATTCTACTGTATTTTTTTTAAGTAACTTCTCTCTTTTTTGTCTCTGTGTCTCTGCCTTTTTGTCTTATTCATTAATTATATTCTAAATGAGATTCTTTATAAAATCAAAGAAATAGTATAATACAATTTTATTATTATTTATGACTTTTTAATCTGTCAGATAATGCAACAGCTTTGTTGGAACATGAATGCTGTGTTTAGATGATCAGAATCTATCCTTTTGTTATTATATTTCACTCAACAATTACTGTATATTTTTAAAAGTGTATATGCAATTACTGTTTTATTTATTTTCCTCCAGGTGCCTCATGTTTTTCAGAGACCATATTTTGTGATAGACTTGGAATCCTAGGTGATGATTGGGCTACTTTAAATAGGAATAAAATTATTTAACTAACATTTGCTACCTAAGAGTAGAATCAATATCTTCAGTTCTAGATTATTTTATAGGTCCTCTATTTATAACTGTACTAAAATTAGATGATTTTAGTACAGTTATAAATTAAGGCTATTTAAATAAGAATTGGAGAAAAAGCATTTTGTATGAAAATGCCTTATGTAAAGAACTTCATATAATAAAATGTGAACAAAGCTTTTACAACATGTCATCTGCCAAAAAAAGACATTTGTTACTTTAAAATATCAATGTTGATTAGAATTTCTCCATTTTTTAATGCCTTTTTGTTTTTGTTTTGTAAAAACAACCCATTGTTTAACATGAACTTCGCAAAAATTTATTTATCTCTACTTTTATATGATCAACCGTAAACTATTATTGCAGTTAACAGAGACATGGAAACAATACTGTGATACAAACTAGCTACTTGCTCATCTAAATCTTTTTCCTTTTCTTCTGAACAAACTGCTTATTTCATTTTCTGGATTTCCTTGTGGTTTTCACATTCCGTACTTATGATTATTCATTCTGCTTCTTCCTTTGTTTAAGACTGGAGGCAGAGGATCTGGAGGAGGCCTCTGAAATAAAGGAGATATTAGACAAAAAGAGCCTGGATCCATGAATGGCAATTTAAAAAAGAGGTCCTTAAATAACTGTTCAAAGCAGGAATATCCCTGCCAACCTACAATGGTCTGACATTAGCAAGAAATAAATATTACTGGAGTTTGTTTTGTTACTGATCTTAGCCCATTATTTCTCATAGAAGTCATATATTTTTATTGAACTGTATGGGAAAACATCATCAGTATTCAACATTAAAACATGAAATACCTACTTTTAGTGTGATTGATCTGGTTTTAAACAAGATATTTGTCTTTAGCTCATCTGAGAATTTCTCATAGATAAAGAAACACATTTATCCTTTTTTGGTATCTGACATATAATGGGATATAAATAATTCCTTTAATTAAATTATTAAGTATGGCTACTGAAGCCCAAGAATCAATCAAATGACAATTAAAATTAGCAGACAGATGCAAAAAGGCAATGGATTATCAACCTCAGAAACTCCTCTGGCTCAACTACATTTGAAATAGGCAACAAGGAAATGATGGTAAAATAATAATCACAAAAATGTATCTCATTGTATCAGTTATAAAAGGTAACATGCTCTGTAGTCTGGAGAGATGGCAACAGGAATCACACCTGATAACTCTACTAGTGGGTAATGTGCACAAACTAGACAGGTAATACTTAATAATTTCCGTATTATACTAACTGTTAAGAAAGATTTGCTTCTTAAATTTGAATTCCTATTATAGTTGTTGCAAATAATTTGACACTAGGCTTTATGTATTTTCTTGATGTATAAATTAAGAAAAGAATAGAAGAGAAAGGAATTGTGAGCAGAGTGAAAGAGGGAGAGACAGTAGTGAACACAGGAGGAATTTAAAAAGAAGAAACACTGTAATCCCAGCACTTTGGGAGGCCAAGGTGGGTGTATCACGAGGTCAGGAGATTGAGACCATCCTGGCCAACATGGTGAAACTGCACCTCCACTAAAAAAACAAAAATTAGCGGGGCTTGGTGGCATGTGCCTGTAGTCCCAGCTACTCAGGAGGCTGAGGCAGGAGAATTGCTTGAACCCCAGAGGCAGAGGTTGCAGTGAGCCGAGATCACACCTCTGCACTCCAGCCTGGGTGACAGAGCAAGACTCTGTCTCAAAAAAAGAAGAAGAAGAAGAAGAAGGAGAAGGAGAAGGAGAAGGAGAAGGAGAAGGAGAAGGAGAAGGAGGAAGAGAAGGAGGAGGAGGAGAGGAAAAAGATGAAGAGAGAAATAGAGAAATTTAGGAATTCCAGTTTAAAAAACTTTCTAAATTAATGCTTGTTATATTTATTATAATAATTATTATGAAATACATATAATGTTTAATTTCAAATGTGGAAAAAAATGAAAAACAACTATGTTTTATCCCAAATAGGTTCTCAGCAGAACAGATTGTCATGTTGAGCAGATATGACATAATTCCTTCTAAATTGTGTAAGATTGCTGTAGATGGAAAATAGACCTTTTCTTCAAGTTTTGAGGGATAAAATGTGCTTTATCATTGAGCTGGCAAACAACTAATTTACTTGTGTCCAAGCTTTTCTAATGATTCAGTATATATCTTTACATCTATCAAAATTTCTTCATTTTATATTTATAAAACAGAAATATTTTCTCCACTGGAAATAAAATGTAAGAAATGACAAAATAAGGGAGTCATCAAAACAATACAGAGCCATCGCAAATATACATAAAAATTATTTCTCTAAGTCAATCCCATTTAAATTGTTTGCATGTATTAACAAAGGAATTGGAATTATTAGATAAGTGCCATAATGTAAGACCTGAAACGTAAATAGCTCTCTTATAAAGTCTCAGTTGATTTATATATATATATATATATATGAATAAAACAACAGCAACAAAAAAAGTGTAGGAGTGCTTCCCCTTTGGTTTCCTACCTCCTCTTCCTTCGCTGTGTGATTCAGTCTTAAGGTCATGACGGGAGAGGGTTTGCAAGCAAGGAAGGGTGCCTTGGTGGACTTCAGGGCAGGATGTGGAGGCCCATGCACGACGAGGTGGCATCACCTGGGAAGGCTGCTTGGCACAAGTGTTGGCAGAGTGGCAGCCAGAGACCAGGAGTATCCGGGCATGCGCAGAGTAAGGGAGATGGGTCTGCCGGGCAGGGAGCGGGATTGGGCAGGGAAGTGGAGGGGCTGGTGCTGGGTATTCAAGCCCAGCAGTTTGAGGTGATTGCAGCGCAAAAAAGGCAGAAGACTTGTCCATGCACGAGCGTGCAGAAGTTCTGCGAGTTATGGAGTCTGAGTAGTGTTAAGCAGGGCGTCTGCATGGCTACAGGGTGGGGAAGTGCAACTCCTGGGAATGGGGCTTATGCAGGATGTCAAACCTGATGGAGTAAGAAGGTTGTCTGAAGGGGATCGCCAGGAGTGGGTTGTAAATATTCAAACCTGGTGGGGACGGTGACACCATAGTGTGGTTTAAGCACAATGTGGATGTCCAAGCTTGAGTTTGTTTAGGAGGGACTCTGCATAGGGAAGGAGCAGTAACAGTGATAGCAAATTGGTTACATACAGGAAGATTAATCAAATAACTTAATATATTAAAAATAACTTGAGCCAGGCTACTCATTATTAGAGAAATGAGTTATATAGAAAAGAATAAAAGTAAGGCAGTAAAAAAAAAAAAAAAAAAAAAAAAAAAGCCAGAATGAACTCTGTAGTAATGCATTGGAATTATCAATATTACTGGACATGTGTGGACATGTTGTGTACTCTTTCAACCCACTGAGAGGGCTTCGGGGTCAGTGGCCCTCCACAGCAGTGAGCACACCTAGTAAGCCACCTCTTGGATTCTGAATAACATTCTCTACTGTGAAGAACTGGGGCTTCCCGAAGTAGTGGCTGATTCAAGTTCCGGGGCAGGGAAAATAAAACATGAAGTATTTTCATGTTCGAAAAAGTAAGGAAATGCTCAACAAATGATAGAAATATATCAACAGGACACAGAAACAAGCTGGAAGGTTTTACTCTAGCCACCTCTAGTTGAGCACCTAAATAAATAATAATTTTGAATTATAATCCTTTGGTTAAAATTAAAACTCATCATTCCAAACTCATAAATAAATGAATGAATAAATGGAACATTTGAAGATAAATGGGATATTTACGTAATTTCAAAGTAACTCCCCATGAACTATGTGCTCATTTCAAGGAGATGAAAGCAACATTACGATGGAGAAGCCTGGCAGAAACCTTCTTAACCAATTTATCAAAGCTAACATCACTAAGAATGGGATAAATCAAAATTCCATAACTCTTGATACTATGCAATGAGAACTCAGAATCAAAGCATTTCAGTTATATTTCTGTCAAAGATGTGTAACCCAAATCTGATGATCAGGAATATCTAACCATCCTAAATTAAAGAATATTCTACAAAATAACCATGCTATAATTCTCAAAAACATCAAACTCATGAAAGTCAAGGAAGGACTGTATAGAATAGTTCCAGATTAAAGGAATTATAGAGACATAAGAGCAAGATGCAGCACTTGATTCTGAATTGGATCCTTTACTTATAAATGACAATACTGGGACAACTGGCAAAATTCAGTTGGAATCTAAGAATTAAATGATATCAGTTAATTTTCTGATTTTGACAGTTGTGCTCGGTGTATGTAGGAGAATGTCACTTATTGGAAATACTAAAGCATTTGGGAATGATGAGGTATCATGTGAGAAACTTACTCTCAAATGTTTCAAAAAAAAATGTTCTGTTAGCACATCTTTTCAGTGAATTTGAGATAATTGGAAAGAAAAAATACCTAGAAGTTTCAGTAGATATATAATAGAAAGTTAAGAAGATAACCAATAGAATTTCTGCCTTAATGTCATTATTTACCCAGTAGTCATTCAGAAGCAGGTTGTTCAGTTTCTATGTAGCTGTGCAGTTTTGAGTGAATTTCTTAATCCTGCATTCTCATTTGATTGCACTGTGGTCTGAGAGACTGTTTGTTATGATTTCTGTTATTTTGCATTTTCTGAGGAGTGTTTTACTTCCAATTATGTGGTCAATTTTAGAATAAATGCAATGTGGTTCTGAGAAGAATGTATATTCTGTTGATTTGGGGTGGAGAGTTCTGTAGAGGTCTGTTAGGTCTGCTGTATTGGTTGCATAGTTAGCTCTTCTGTTGCATTGATCACTTTATTATTATGTAATGTCATTCTTTGTCTTTTTTGATCTTTGCTTGTTTAAAGTCTGTTTTATCAGAGACTAGGAGTGCAACCCCTGCTTTCTTTTTTTCTTTCTTTTCTTTTCTTTTTCTTCTTCTTCTTCTTCTTCTTTTTTTTTTTTTTTTTTTTTTTTGCTTTCCATTTGCTTGGTAAATATTCCTCCATCCCTTTATTTTGAGCCTATGTGTGTCTTTGCATGTGAGATGGGTCTCCTGAATACAGCACACCACAGCCAAAAAACATATGAAAAAATCTCATCATCGTTGGTCAATAGAGAAATGCAAATCAAAACCACAATGAGATACCATCTCACGCCGGTTAGAATGATGATCATTAAAAAGTCAAGAAGCAACAGATGCTGGAGAGGATGTGGAGAAATAGGAATGCCTTTACACTGTTGGTGGGAGTGTAAATTAGTTCAACCATTGTGGAAGACAGTGTGGCAATTCTTCAAGGATATAGAATCAGAAATACCATTTGACCCAGCAATCCCATTACTGGGTATATGCCTAAAGGATTATAAATCATTCTACCATAAAGACATATGCACATATATGTTTATTGCAGCACTGTTCACAATACCAAAGACTTGGAACCAATCCAAACGCTCATCAATGATAAACTGGACAAAGAAAATGTGGCATATATACACCACGGAATACTATGCAGACCTAAAAAGGATGAGTTAATATCTTTTCCAGGGATGTGGATGAAGCTGGAAACCATCATTCTCAGCAAAATAACACAGGAACAAAAAACCAAACACTGCATATTCTCACTCATAAGTGGGAGTTGAACAATGAGAACACATGGACACAGGGAGGGGCACATCACACACCAGGGCCTGTCTGGGGTTGGAGGGCTAGGGGAGGGATAGCATTAGGAGAAATACCTAATGTAGATGACGGGTTGATGGGTGCAGCAAACCACTATGGCATGTGTATACCTATGTAACAAACCTGCACATTCTGCACATGTATCCCAGAATTTAAAGCATAATGAAAAAAATGTTATATTAAAAAAAGAGCTAATTACACCCAAAACCAGATGAATACAAAATCCTAAGTGATACTACATCTATTATAGAAATTAAACTTGTAATAATAATAATAAACTTTCCCACAATGTAAATTACAGGCCCAGATGTCTTCAATAATGAATTTCATTTCAAAGAAGACATAATATCAGTAATGTACACTCTTTCAGAAAATATAGTGTATGGGGATATATCACATACTTTATGAAGTTAGCGTTACCCTTATTCTTGCCTAACAATAGCATTACAAGAAAAGAAAATTAGAAATGTCCCTCTTGAAGACACATGAAAACATTGAACAAGATATTAGCAAGTCAAATCTAGCCACGTATAAAAAGTATGATATATAATTAACATGTGTCATTTTATCAGAAGTACAAGATTGTTGTAACATTTAAAACAATCAATATAATTCACTACACTAAAAGAATACAAGAGAAAAACATATGAACATCTCAGTAGATGCAAGAAAAAATAAGCAATCTTTAGACAAAAAACTCTCAGGAAACTCAGAAGTGAAAGGAACTTTTCAATCCAATAAATGTTAGTAGAAACTTTAACCTAACATTACACTTAATGTTGAAACTCATTTTCACCTAAGAGAAGGCAAGACTGTTAACATTTCTATTCAACATTGCACTGGAAGCCAATACAGCACAAAAAGACAAGAAAAAAATAAATTTGAAACATAAAGTTGGGAAAGGAAGAAGTAAAACTGCCTGTTTCCAGACAACACAATTGTATATGTAGAATACCCTACTCAAATGATACTATGACATCCATATACAAAAAGCAGTTGTATTTTGATGTAATAACAAAGAACAATTGGGAAAAAATAAGATAACATTTAGAGAAGTATCAGAAAACATAAAACATTTAGGATTAAATCTAAAACAATATGTGCAAAACTTCACAATAAATATAAGGAAAGGTATATAATTGCTACACTGACAACTAGAAAACATTACTACATGAACTTAAAGGCACTGAAGTAAATGAAAAATATACCATGTTCATGGATTAACAGACTTAATATGTTTAAGATGTTCATTCTCCCAAGTTTATTTATAAACACAAAGGAATCGCTCTCTATGTTTATTTTGAAGAAACCATCAAGCTTTTCTAAAATTCAAAGGAAAAGACAAAGGATGTATGATAATCAAATAAATATTGAAAAAGAACAAAACTGGAGGAATCGCCCTTTATTTCAAGACTTACAATAAAGTTGCAGTGATCAATGAAATTTCATATTGACATACACAGAGACAAGTAAAATAATGGAACAAATATAGTACAACACTAGACTCACTTGTGCTCTTAATAGATTTTTTACAAAACTCCAGTCAATTCAAAGAGAAAAGGATAATCTTTATAACAAAATATTTCTATGGGAAATAAATGGACTTAAACCTCTATCTTTATAAAAAGGAAGAAAAATTCAAGACAGATCAAACATTTAAGCATAAATCCCAGAAACTTAAAGATTCTAGAATAAAACATAGGAGAATATATTTATGAATTTGGTGTGGAGAAATATGTCTTTGGCAGGGCAAAAAAAGTCACTGATATAAAATGTTCTTAAGTTATAATGTGGGCTTCATCAATATCTACTCATAAGAAGATAGGATTAATATAATCAACAGAAAGGTCTTAGACTTAGAAAATATTCACAGTACATAAATATGAATAAGGATGTGTATGCAGAATGTATAAAGTACTACTATGCACCAACAGTAGTAAGAAAAATACCCAATTATAAAATGGGCAAAACACCTGACTGACACTTTGCAGAAGATATGGAAATGTCCAGTAAACACATAAAGTAGTGTTCAACAACATTAATTATTAGGGAAATTTGATTTAAAATCACAGGTAGATATTATTTTATATTTTCCAGTATGGCTAAAATTTAAATATGATAGAGGTAAGATACAAATAAATATTTTTGCATGGGAAAAAATGAACAATAATCATTAGCTTCACTTTATGAAAAAAAGAATAATAGTAATTCAAGACAGATCAAACACATTACACATAAAGTGCAGACCAATAAAGATTCCAGAACTAAACATAGACAATTATAACTTTGGTGTCATAAGTTGGCATGTGACAGGGTGAGGTGATGAGCAATTGGAACTACTCTACATTGCTGATGTTAGTGTAAAATTACACACCTTTGGAGAAATCTTTGAATATTTCCTTTAAAGTTAGACTTACATCTACCCTATGGCTCAGCATCTCCATTCCTAAGTATTTAACAGAAATGTCAAAAAGAAACACAAAAGATTTTTACAAGAATGTTCATAGCAGTCTAAGTCTTAATAACAGAACAATTGAAAAACAGAAATATTCATCAACAGAAAAATGAATCAACAAAGTGAAGTTTATGAGGATACTGGAATACTACTCATTTGTAAAAAGTAACAAACTGTTAAATGTAAGAACATGGAAAAATCTTAGAGACATTATTCAAAGTACTGTGGCACTGATTGGTAAGGAATGACCTCCCACGAACTCCCAAAATAAAGTAATAGAAAAAGGGAGGAGGAAATAATGACTGTTTATATCTTCTTCCAATTAACCAACAAGTAATTTGTTGAGTATCTACCACCTCCTCTATTCTAGCCACTGGAAATAGAATCATAAATCAGATGACTCATTGCCTTCACAAAGCTTCTAGTGGGGAGAAAAATAGATAGTTCAATTCAGAGATTCTGCCTGAATTGAATAAGAGAAGTCTACACGGAGAAGATGGCATTTGAGTCGGTTCAAAGTGAATAATGGTGGAAGCCACTTGGAATTTAAGGAAAATAGATAAATTTAAGAATTTATTTTGATAGTGCAGAAAAATTATTTTTGTATATTATAGTTCTTTGCTTATTTTGTTCTTTTATGTAGACATAATACAAAAATAAGAAAACTGTGGTCTAAAATTTCTAGTAGATCATTACACTTTGTTGACAAAAATAGATTTGGCACATGAAAGACATTGGAATGTGGGAGGATCTCATTATCTAATACATGAATGAAATTCTATTCTTACAAAATCAAGTGATGGTGCTTGGAAATCCTCCATGCCCTGGTCAGCATTTCTCACACATGTGAGTGGAGCTAGGATTTCCACTCCCTGCATATGTTTAGAGTGTCACCCTGGACATCTGCTAATGTTGAACATCTGTTTTTTGTTTTCATTGAAAGATGTTTAATTTGGAGTGCCAAAAAGAGATGGGGTCATTAGTTATTCTACAATGTGAAGCTATCCAGTAAATTGTTCTTGTTTGAGGAATAATAATGTCAAAAAAGCTAATTAATCCTAAAGTTTCCTTCACATTGAGAATTATTACAGACATAATTTTAAAAGAAAATGCCAACCTATGATGAGTCTCTGAGAAAAAACAAAAGTGATTTCATTCAGTATGTATCATACAGGAATTACTGTAAACTGGTATTTTTCAAACACTAAAAAACATGTAAGTTGTGAACATAGGCAGATACTTATGTGTCTGTAGAATCAGTTAATATTTAAATTATGGCTAGTGTTGCTTGAATTCATTCATATTTTCTTGAAATGAATAGTCCATGTTGCTTACCCTCTATTAATTTGTTTATTTGATTTTTTAAAAATTAACTGTGACAAGTTATTGTCATGTTGAGCTGAAAACTTACCATGTTAAGTGACAGACCATATTCCAGAAGAGAAATAAGCTGTGGTACATTGTATGCCTTTTATATTTGTATTATATGTGACAGTGTATGAAACCAGATTCACTATCATTTGACTTATTTTGATCATCAATAGGCCATAAGTTACTATTGCAAGTTTTTATATGAATAGTTAGAATGTTAAGTAGTGTACTCCTTTTTCTGCTTAAGAAATCTGTTTTTATATTTATATATTTAATTGAGTCCTTCTAAAATATGTAAAATGTAGTAGAAGCATAATCACATCCTTCTAAAATGTAAAAATGTCCTTTTTCGTTTGAGAACTAAAGCTCTGTGTTAGATCATTGGTAAGAAATTTGTGGGTTTGAAATTTTTGTATGCATAGTAGATAAACATTTATTCAACTTATGTGTAGATTTATATTCACTCATGTTTGCAATTTGAATTTTAAAACAGCAAAATAAAAAGGATGATATACACATAAGAAATGGAATAATGATCTTAGTGTCACATAGCAGTATAGAGACCATGTTGGTCAAATCTTTAATTTTAAACTGGGGAACAAATCTTAAAATTCTCACCCCTCTGTTTTTTACTTGTTTCCATTTTATAAAATGGTAGTGTTATTAAGATGCAAGAATGCCTGGGAAGACTTGTATGTACTTGGAGTGGGGAGGGTATGGGTGTGTCTTGCTTTACATAAACATAGCTAAATTCTTTATATATGATGATTTGTCATTATAAGTACCAATACAACTATTTTTTTGTCCTGTTTTTTGAAAGTCTCACTTTATTCTTTACATTTTTGGATTGTTCCAATAAGTTATCCTATTTCTTTTTACCATGTGCCTATTCAGTGCCTCTGCTGTTATTTTCCAGCTGTCCACAATTAAACATGTCAAGGTTTGCTTTGATTATAAATTTAGTGGAAGAAACCATGGTATAGAATACTAAATAATTGGAAAAAGGGCTCATTTATTCAATCTAATCTTGTGTTCCTTTGTAGGAGGATGTCAAAAATGAATATTTGAAAAAGGAACAACAAAAAGAATGGAAAGATTTCAAGGTATAATAATATATACCAACAAAATAAATAGGATCATTAATTATTCTTATAACAAAATATATTAAATTAGTGATAAATATAAATATTAAGGGAAATTAAACTTTTATAATGAATGAATGTTAAAGAAAATATTTATACTAAACATATTATTTATTCCTTTATATCTGAAAAGAGCATGTAAAATAAATTTGTAGTAAGTCTACATTTTTTCCTCCAAATTTAGAGGGAAGAAAATGCATTAAGTACTTACAATATGCTAAGCGGTTTATGTATGTTGTCTCATTCAGCGCCTTTAACTATAGTTGTTGCTTTTCTTATTTTATGGAAGAGGCCGCTGAGGACTGGAGAAATTAAGGAACTTGTCTGAGTAACACAAGTAGTTACTAAAACTGCCAGTAATCTGACTCAGGTTTGCCCAATTGAAAGTATGAGCTCTTCACAATTTTATAGTGCTTACTGCTATAGAATGCAGTTGGCAAGCGAAAATAATAAACTGTTTTGTAATGTGCAGGTCAAGGGAAAAAAATAGTGACTATGGTGATTTTAATACTGATACGGGATTAATCCACATTTTTTGCACTTTGAAAATTTGACTACCACAATCATCATCACCACTGTCATTATGTCTCATGTCTTCATTGCTTATCCAACACCTTCTCTAAGATACACACGGTGGGTGGAACTCTTTAAAGATCTCAGTTAAGTACATCTTTGAATATATTGAGAAATAAAATAAAGATAACTTGGAGACTTTTAAGCAGCTGAGAAATACAGTCTCTCATGTAGTAGAAAATACAAAAGGAATACAACATAAAGAGCTAAGATAATATATTGTCTTTTAAAGAAGCAGCTTCTCTTTTATTTGTTTGGCTAACACAGTAGCTTGATATGCTATGAGATACCACATTATCAACAGAAATTAAAAATGGCAGGCAGAAATTTTAAGTAGGGCATTCTTTTAAACAAATATACTACAGTGGACTCCTCAGATAAATAGAAGGGTAATCGTTTTTCAAACAGCTCCACCTTGGGCTCTGAGCCTGAAACACCATAGGTAAGTGCTGCACATCTTCAATGTGGCTTTAAGCGTCTTCCTCTCTTTGTGTCATGGGTGTGCAGAAAAGTGTAGGAACACTCACCAACTTAGTAAGAAAAAGTGGGGCAGGAAAACTTTCCAAATATTTGTTTCTGTTAAGAGGCAGACAATGAAGCAAAAAGTGGGATGAATTCCCACGTTAAAACACCGCCTTACATAACCATCTGCAATGATGCAATCTTTGGCAGAAGGGCAGTTTGCTCTTGCCTTGACAAATTTCTAATTTTCTGTTCCTGGTAAGCTAATTCTTATGAGTTTGCACATATTATTGTCAGTCTAGAGGACCTATTTAGTTCCCATCAGGGATCTGCATTTTTCCAAATATATTAATTTACTAAAATATGAAGCCTAAGCCTATTGTTGAAATATACACATATTGTTCCTTTTACATTGTAGTTCCTTCTAAAATAAAATGTCATTTCTTTACTCCTGTATGTCATATAAAATAAAGAAAACATTTTATACTTTCCTATTTTTCTTAAGAAAACATACAAATTTCCTTTTTTGAATTACATGCAGTTTGGTAATTAATTTTGCCCCTAACAACATCTCCTGCCCTACTGAATTTCTTTCAGTTCCCTAAAAGGACATTCTCTCTCTTGTCTGAAACACCTTTCTTGAACTGATTTGTAACTGCTAATTGTCATTTTCACTAATAGACTATAATTTCAGTAGGTGACAGATAGTGACAGGCGCATTCCCTGCCACATAATAAGAACTTAATTTTTATGTTGAGTAAATGAATGAATGACATGCCTATCATCTGTAGATGCTATTACCTCTGAAGTGGCACACAAAAAAATGGGCAATAACTCTGTTGCTGTCACCACCAATCTATATGGAAGTGAGTTCCCTAGCAAGTCTGGGAGCTCAAGGTTCTTCCTTTATTCAAGCAGTTGTTTCTTTATTGATACCCTGCTGTCAGTCACAGTGTCACCATATATTTAGAAAGGGATTCAGTGATCTCCTAGCTGGATATATCAGGATCTCAGATTTATTAAAGTTATTGTGAAAGCAATTTATGAAGAGTGATTTGCAGAGATTTGTCTGAAGATTGTTCCTCTTATCCCAAGTCCTAAAATCTGGATGATTTACCCACTGTGTAAATTCACCTGAAACAGGAATTCTTGTTAAAGATGTCTTGTTACCTGGTATTTGATGATTGCTTCTTGCAGGATATCCGTTCTAGCACAGGGATTTATCATGGAAGTCAACCTTGATTTTTTTTCTTCTTATAGTGTATCCATCAGGGAATATTGGAAAACCTAGGCATTTAGAAAAACATTTTTATGAGAGTAACTCCATCAGATTTCATAGTCTGTGGACATTACATTCCACTAACGAGAACAGGTTATGAGCTTTCATGTTCATGTTTTCTAGTCTACTAGCCTTAAGCAGTATAAATATTCTATAACCATTTTTCTTATTGGTTCATAAAAACTGAGAAGCTGAGAACCGAAATTGTAACTAAGAAAAAATTGAAAAGAATATGGTAAAATACATAGTTGTGCACAGTGGTGTGTTAATCAATGTTTACAAAACTGTTTCCCTTTACTCCCCCAAAACTCTTGATTTGTAGCATTTTCCAGTTTTCATGTTGTAAATAATCCCGTTATAGGCACTTACATGCAGGTGGGAAGAGATGCAAGGAGTCAGCCCTAACGGTACTGTGAGCCCACTCCAACCCACCAGGGCTTCCTGTGAGATTGTGCACCTGTGGTGGGGGTGGAGTTAGGAGAGGTGGGGTAAACACTTAGACCTACTGTGAAAGATTAAGTAAAAGGTAGAAATTTGGAGAAAAAATAGCATTAATGAAATTAGTATTACTGACAACAGTATCTTCTGTATTGCTAACAGCAACATAAACATATCTTGGATTTGCCAATATAATCTTTCCATATTTTCTTGCTGGTTCTCCTAAATTAACTTTTCCAGTGAACAGTATTTGATGCCTATGCTTCTTCTTTATTTTTTCATTTAGACAATATATACCATGCAGTCTTGCCACCCGATGTCCCTGCATTCGTGTCTGTAATCAAGTCTTTGGCTCTTCTGAGCAAGTTTGAACTCTTCAATGAACCATTCAGGTTTTTGCACCTAATTTTCCCAAAGTTTTGCCTTTATGACCATCCTATTATGTTTAGTTTTCTCTTTTTTTGAGATGGAGTCTCGCTCTGTCACCAGGCTGGAGTACAATGGCGCGATCTCAGCTCACTGCATCCTCCGCCTCCCAGCTTCAAACAATTCTCCTGCCTCAGCCTCCCAAGTAGAGTAGGTGGGATTACAGGCACGCACCACCACACCCAGCTAATTTTGGTACTTTTAGTAGAGACAAGTTTCACCATGTTGGCCAGGCTAGTCTCGAACTCCTGACCTCGTAATCCACCCGCCTTGACCCTCCCAAAGTGCTGGGATTACAGGCGTGAGCCACCCACACCCAGCCTCGAGTTTAGTTTTCTTACTCTTCCAGCACAAATTCTATTTTGAGTCTGTTATTTGTAGTTTCCTTGACTTCTCTGAACCAGTTTCAGTCTTTCTTCAGCCAATTCCAGTATTCTTTCAAGCTACAACATCCTCCATATTTTATAAAACGTTCCCTGATTGCCCCTCACTAGCACTAATAGTCCTCTCTTAGTGAAGAAATATAGTCTATAATATACAATTAGGCACTTGGTTATGTATTGAACTAATATTGCCTAATGTTTTATATAGATGCCTCCCATTATCTTTTAAAATATATTTTAAGGTACTTGTGAACAGAGACCATAGAATATCAAATAACCATGAAGACACAGGGAAACCTAATAACAGCTCAACGTTAACTTGACTATAGAACTGGAAAACAATTACTTTGAGGAATAAATTGTTTAATGCTTTTATCACGTTTTGGTTTCATAACCTTAAAATAGTTGAGTCATTTTAGCAGGTTGAACTACAATTGATAGGATGATAACAGTAACATCTATCTATTTTACTCATTTGTATTCAGAATAAGCTTTTTTTTGTTTTTTTGTTAATCTAATCATCTTTGAATGAAATATTAAAGTAGTATGAATCAGAGTAGAATTGTGAGTCAGAGAATAAATCATTTTAGCATTAAGAAACTAAAGCATATAAAACCACTAGAAAAAAATGAGCATGAAATTACTTTTCAAAACATCTGAAGTAATCACTCTGCGTTAGCTTACAAACTGTATTCAGAAATTTTTAATGTAAATATTCAATAGGTTGCAGAAATAAAAGTACAAATCACGGATTCAGCTCTGGTACTTAGCTATGAATTTCTCATGCACTAAAAGGTTTTGTGAATTTAGGAAAAGGAGTCCAGTGAGAAAAATTGGTAGTCTAATTTTTAGTGGGCATACTAAATGGTTAATGGTGTCTGTTGCAGTTTATTAGGCTTATTTTAACCAATATTGATACTTCTTTTCAAGAAGAGACAGCATAGTCACAATTTATTACACATCTCCAATCTGTGCTACAAAAGCACAACTCAAGTAACCTCACAAAAATACCCTCAGAACCAGGTGGTGGAGCACCCCAGAGTCCAAGCTCCTTGGGAGGCTGAGACAGGAGGATCACATGACCAGGATTCAAGACTAATGAGCTGTGAGCATGCCACTGCACTCCAGCCTAGGTGACAGAGTAGACTCCATCTCTGTAAAATAAATAAATAACTAAATAATAATCACAGAGATAACAAAACACTTTCTATTCCTTTATGTTATAGCCTATGGTTAATTATTTCTTGTCCATAACTCCAGAGCAAAAAGCACATAATATTATGGAAAAAATGTTAATAAATATAAAATACCCAAATTCCCTAGTTGCACATTTTTTATTAGCACATTTGTATTAACAGTCATACCAGTTCTTTGGCCCTAATATCATACCTCTTCTATATTCTTTCAAGTGTTAGAAAAAAATGAAATTAAACATCTTTTAGCCTTCCTTTTCTGGGCTATATTGCAGTAGTTCCTTCAGTTAACCTCATAAATTCTATTTTCCTTTTCTTTAATTATGTTGTTGCTGTCTTCTGAACCCTTGATGATTAGCATGAGACCACTAAATTAAATTTTACTTGTTATGGCTCAGTCTCTATATACCAAGTTATTACATTAATTGACCTGATGCCTCAGGCTAGTCTTCATGACTGAAATGAAATATATTACTGTACAGTGAAAATTTTGTTTTGCTTATTGTACCAACTGTTGGTTGATCTTTTTATCATAAAATTTACATTTGCTTATTCTTCCCATTGAGAATATTATGAAAAGAAATATTCATCATTAATTCCTTAAGGTATATCTATAGCTTTTAAATGAAGAATTGATGCTTTTTTTTTCATTCCTCTCATCTTTTTGTGAACGTTGTCTCAGGGCCAAACTTGTCCTTCAGTTTGTCTCTTCCTCTGAACATTAGGAATTTAGGCTCCTTGAAGAGAAGGTATCTTGTTTATCTTGTGTATCATGCCTCTTGGAGAGGCATGTACAGTATAAAAACCCGAAATGATACATAGGCAGGCCTTCAGTAAACATGAGTTAAATGATGAAAATGAATAAATCCTCGGATAATTCAAAATACGTAGAAAATAGAAAAGTCCATGGGTGGGGCTAGGGGTGTAGCAAACAGAGATTTGGCCAAGGACACAAAGTAGCAGATATGTAGAATGAACAAGTCTAGAAAGCTAATGTATAAACAGGAGGACTATAGGCAATAAAATTGGGAGATACTTGAGATTTGTGTTAAATAGTGCACTTTAGCTGCTCTTGTCACAAAAATAAAAGTAACTATGTGATATGATAGATATTTTAATTTGCTTCCGTATAGTAACCATTTTATTGTCTATATGTATTTTATAACATCATGTTGTTAAACCTTAAATATGCATAACAACATTTATTAAAAAGCAGATGAGTCATTATTTCCTGAAATATAAAAAGAAGAAAAACTTTCATACAATTTACTGGTATTTTTTGAGCACTACTGTGTGTCTGGCTAAGTAATCAGCAGTAAATAAAAATGAAACAGTTCCTGTTTATATAGATTTTCAGGATCTATCTAATGAGGAATATAAAAATTACAAAAATTATATATCCCCAAATAAGTGTATATATAGCATTGTGAGATGTGCTCTAAAGGGTGCTGTAAAGGAAAAGAACTAGGAATATGAGGCAAAATAATGGGTTCATCTGACAGGTTTTCCTTTGAATTATCTGAGTTTCCTTCACTATCTTAAGAATAGACCTATAATCAATGGCTATTTTAAAATAACTTATTTTTTTGATTCCATTCGCTTAACACTTCTGATAATCCTTTTTCCCCTCTTTTCTTTCATATGTGTGAATGGACATATATATCAGACCCACTAAATTATTTGTAGAGATATTTGGGCATATAAGCTCTATACAGACACAGATAATTCTAAATTCTCACATTCACCACTTTTCTATCAGATTACAATGTCTTTCAATTCAATACTATATTTAAGATATGCCTACTAAGAGCAAACTATATATGAGGTGTTTTATTTTTGTAGCTTTATTGCTTCTTGTTTTATACCACAACACTTCTTAAATGTGGACGTTTCTATTGTGCAGATTTTTCTTTCAGAGCTTAGAATTTTTTAGATTTTAATATATGATGTGGAAGTTGTAGAGTGGTAACATTATATAATCAAGGAACTGCATTCTACGGAGAGCATTTGTAATTCCCTTTGTTTGTGAAAGAAACTTTAATGTTGATGTTGTGCATTATGAATAGTACTGTCTTATCTTGAATATATATAGTTCTGTGATTCTACCTTCAATGTAAAACCCCAAACAACTTCCATGATTCCTAATATAAGGATGTAAGTATTTCCTCAGTTCAACTGTAATTCAAGAGTTATTTAACACAGTGTTTAATGATATAATACGTCTGTCTGCATTGAACATAGGCCAATTCATTATATGCAAAGGGCTTGTTTCGGTTTATCACTGGTAGGAGGATGAAAAATTCAGGGATATAAATCAGGGCACTGAGGAACAGCTTAATCAGTGATAGTTAAAAAGTCACTTCATATGAAATGGAGAGTGCATTATTACCACAAATATTGAGGAGAGAAGCCAGGATATTAAGCCCCAGTGGAAGAAAAGGCTTAAAGGCCTTGTAAGGAGACAATGCTCTAGGGTTTATTGTTTGTCTGGTTGAATATTTTGAACTTAGAAAACCAAGTCTGACATATATATGAAGGAAAAATGACAAATGGTTTTATATAGCATGATTCAGCATGGAAAAGGCTAAGCCAGGCCACAAATGAAATATTTTGACAGGCACAAATTGCAATTTAGAAGTCACCATGTACACCCCAAGCAAAGGGTGGCAACGCTGTTTGGCCCCTGAGACTCAGTGTAATTTCTTAAGTATCAAAACAGGCAGGTGGGTTTACAAAACAGCAATCACAGAGTAGGCTCATCAACAAGAAAAAGGCTTTCTGATCTCATCCTCATGGTGGGACGAGATACCTATGTAGCCAATAAAAGTTACGAAGTTGACAAGTGCTGCTTTCCAGAGTTAGGGCTGCATGGGCTGGTCATTGCAGCAGGGGGCTACGTCTGCTGGGTAATCTTTAAATTTCCAATGAGTTTATCTGTATATGCAAGAAAGTTATAAGAAGGATTCACAAATACCTATTAAAATATATATTGTTATGGGCATATAGGTAGAGACACATCTATAGCTATAACAATATTATGCACACATTTAGAGTACTTTATTTTTGTCCTGAGTACTATGCATTTATTGATACATTTGCCTTATATATTTTAAAGACAAAAAACATAAACTGAGATTGCAAATACGCTGTTTATTTCCAGAATAAGAAAATCATTTGCAATCTGATGAGCACTGCCTTTTCCCATCGCTGAGCAGCCAAACCCAACAACTGCCTTGCTCTCTAGCCCTTACCATTACTAGCCTGCAGGTGAAACTCGTCCTCAGGGCTGGACTACTTTTCTGATGCTGAGCTTTCCTGTTCTTCAACTTCTGCTTTTGATAAAAGCCATAATCATCTGGGAAATATGAATGCAGTTTCTGGAGAGAGCTGAGCCCTTCTGAGGATGAACTGCCTGGTGGGCCAAGTTTTGTCATAAGAAACTCACAGGCAATTCACACTGGAATAAGTGTCTAAGGGTGTGGGAACATGTGGACAGATTTTTCACCCTTTGTGTTTAACTTGGCAGTCTTTGTCCTCACCACTCACTATATTGTTTTATAACAATGACATCTTCTTATAGGATTCACATGACTAGGTTTTTAATAGAAAAACCTGCTGGTTTTCACAAGATTTGGAAAAGAGAAGATGGATAGGGAGGCTGTTATAAAGCTTTTGTCCATTTTCAAACCAAGCAATAAATCTAAAAAGCTCTGTGTCCAATGTAAACCACAAATGAAGAAGTGCTGAAAAGTGTTCAAATTAATTTTCCAGTGCAATGGAAAAAAATACAAGTGCTATAATATCAGCTTCTGCAGTTTCCCTGTCTGCTCCCCAGGCCATTTCTCTTTCTCTCCCTCTCTGTCTCTATCAAAAGATATGCTTTGATTTGCTGTTCACTAAGCTCATTAATTCTAATTCCTTTCTTAACTTTGTTGGCAAACAAACATAGTCATATTGTCTAGCTAAAGAAAGAAACTGAATACAACTGAGAGTGAATGAGGTCCTGATACACGCTCTAACATGGATCAACCATCAAGACATTATGCTAAGTGAGATAAGTCAGAAACAAAAGGACAAATACGTACGATTCCACTTATATGAAGTATTTGGAAGAGTCAAATCTTTCTCAGATTCACAGAGACAGGAGGAAAAATGGTGGTTACCTGTGACTGAGGGGAGAGCAGAATGAGGAAGTATTATTTAGTGGATAGAGAGTTTCAGATTGGAACTATGACAAGTTTGGAGTAGACTGTGGTGACAGTTACCCCACAATGTTGATACCACTGAACTCCACACTTAAAAACAATGAAAATGGTAAATTTTATGTTATGTATATTTTACCACATTGAGAGAAAGAAAGAGAATGGATGGTGGTATAAGACAAGTTAATATGTTTCGGACCATTTTCTAGCACCTTATTTTTGGGAGAAAAATAATTTTCTTTTAATTTTTCCATTTTCTCTGTCTTCAATAATTAAAATTTACTGGTGTAAACAGAATAAGTAGTAAAATGCTATAATTCCAAGTCTGACATAACACCAGCAACACATCAGTAAAACTTAACTCTGACTATCCTTAAGACTTAATCTTTTTTTAAAAAAGTGTATTTGACAAAATAAATTAGTAAGCATAAAAAGAATAAACTGAATACCACATCCAATTTTCCAACTCCCAAAAGCATTGTCTTTATAATGGGACTTTAGTGGGAGAATATTTACAATCAATTCAGGGAAGGAGAGGATATAGGAAAGCATGTATGTAGTTGGTGGAAGATGAAGAAAAAGAAGGTTATCTCAAGAGCTTGTCACAAAATTTCAAGAGGAATTGAGATCTCATATGTTCCACAAGAGAGAGGCCCTGTGCCAGCTCCCTCATAGTACCCACTGAGGTAGCACACTTCTGAGAAAATTACTTCGTGGTACAACTGGAGAGGGTGGACTGCAGACAATGATATCTTATGAGGGATGGCCATCCACAGTTAAGAGATGAGTGGTCTCAAAGCAAAGCATTTCATTGACCATGCAGAGAAACCAGGCATGCCTTCTCAAAGGCTTAAATTGCATCAGGCTCATAACATTGACACTGTTGTGAATAGAATGTTAGTGATATTTAAAAGTGACTAAATTCAATTTCCTGTAAGTCCAGAGAGTGAATTTTTGGAGTAGATTAAATTTAATTGAGAAAAATAAAAGTAATGTTACCTTTTTGTATTCAGTAGTAGGGTAAATTCTGGAACCACTGAATAAGTTTGCTTTCCCTGAAACACTGTTATTATGCTATCTATATCTTATCAATGGTGTCTAACTTTAAAAAATAGATTAATTTTATTAAGAAATGGGAGGTATAAAATTTACAGAATATCATTTTAATTTGACTATGAAGTCAGAATTATGTTTTGTGCTAAAGTACAGTAACTTCTATCAAACTAGTGTTCTTATTTTATTGTTATTTTTCTTCTGTCCTTTTACCTGGCTTTACTGGTCTTCCTTATTTTTATTGTTTCTTTTACTGTATGTTATTGCCAATCATTTTTGCAAGTATAGCAATATAAATAAAAGATATAGAAATATAAATGAGTTTGACATTAATTTTCCAAAAAACCTGTTACTTCTATTGATATCTGCTTCTGAATCTGTGATTTATATTCTCCATATTGATATATTTGTCTGACATTCTGCTATCCTTTTGGTCAACACAGTTCTTCCTGTTTTCAGTCATTATTATTAGATTATAAGTTTTGTGGACTTTTTGAGCTATTTACTTAAACAGGATCATCCTATAGTTAGAGCTTCTGATTTTATGGGAACATGAAAAGAAGACTCAATCGGATTCAAATCTGGGCTTCACAACACTGTTGAGCTGTATGACTCAACAGGCTACTTAACACTGTTTTCATAGGTTCCGTATGTTCAGGTTTCAAGAAACCACTATATCTGTGTGATATCATATATCTCTTTATTGTAAATCTATATATTAAGACTGCTTGTCACTTTCAATGTTTACAGAAAAGTAATGTAAATGTATCCTAAACTATTTGGATTACCACTTTTAAGTATCCACTTACTGCAGAGAGTCATTGTCTCTGTTTTTAAATAGTACTGTTTTAATTACTTAAGTTTTATGGGGAAAAAGTTAAGAAATTTCATATGTAACTTTCTCCTTTGGACCAATTGGATGGAAAAACATTCCAATGGTAGGATGTTAAGTCCAAAAAATAGTGTATCAATCCTTCAAAAGGAGAAATGTGGTATAATAAGTAAATTAACATACTGCGTACAACAGTGTAAGCTTACTGAACTAGAAGCAACAATAAACACAAAACTGTGCTCTAATAATAGGTACCATATTCATTATGAGGCTGGATACAGTTTCAGCTTAACTATATTATCCATTAATTAAATTCATATTAACATGAATATAATTGATTTCATAGTTGTTGATGGGGCATTCGTTGCAAAACATTTCTGTTCCAAAAATTAAAATCTAATTTTATATGTGTTACATATTACATATGTATTAATTATATATACATATATTTGGCATTGTAATTATTATTATCCCAGGAGTCAGCTAGAGTTTTTTTTTTTTTTTTAATTAAAAACTGCCTTAGCGTCCTCATCTAAAAATCAGTCAGACACTCCCCATATTTCAGGATGGTTATGAGGGTTAAATGAGACAGTAGGCAATCAACACAAATTCATTTCTTCTGCTTATTTATAAATGTGTTTTACTCCCTATGGCTTTTATTTTATTATCTGTTTTTACAAATAAAGTAAATATGAACAAAATCAAGTATAGAACAAGATATGTTTTAAAAATATTAATGTAATTCTTCAGATTAAGCTAAATTTTGCAATAGTACAAATGATTGCCAAAACCTCAGTTACTTTCAACAACAAAGATTCACTTCTCATTCACTTGTCACTTGCACGATGGTTGACTGCATCGTGCTTGGATGCAGAGTATTACATTAATGGGGAGAAAAGACAGACAGTGCAGGAAAGACTTGATGGCTGCTTCATATAAATGGCACACCACATGTCTCCTCTCATTGTATCGACCAAAGCAAGTTACGCAGCTACCCTTGGCATCAGTGTTGCAGAGAAGTCCAAGCCTCTTCTATGCAGGGGCACCATAGAGATGTACCCATATGGCAGTCCCAAAGAGAAGACATCAAACATTAAATTGATTATGCCAGCTAGTCCAGTAATTGAAAGAACTTATTATCTTGGCAAAATATAAAAATAAGGCAAATAATTTCTTGTTATCTGTTCAGTATCAATAACAGGAAGATAAACCAAATACCACATGTAGAGTTTAAGGATCTCAGAAAAGAAGCATGTTTATTAACATATATTTCCCCATATATTTGTTTTTAAAACTTAAAAATTAGCCTTATACAGAAATAATTTATGGATATAAACATTGAAATAGTTTCTTAAATAAAAAATTATATAAAAATTATATTTTCTATATATTTTGCTAAGGTGAAAATTCTATCCTTAGAAGTTCTGTGCATTTTTGTTTTTTTTTTTTTTCTATTTCTTTATATATAGATTTCAAGCTAATAATACTATTATAAGCCTTAAAGTTTTAGGATGATAGGATTAATTATTTTTAACAATCTTTTTTTTCTAGGATAAGACTGTGAAAAACTCCTTGTATTATAATGGAATTATTCCAGGCTTTGGAAAATGGGACCATTACTGGACCAGCATTCCTAGGAATCTCAAGGACACCTTAGTCAATTATTAAAAATACCAGCTCGTAAAAAGCTGGGGATTTCAGCATGCATTATTGAATCTTTTTAGTTTTTTATTTGAAATTACTATAACCATCTACCAAATTGCCTTAACCTTTGTTTTTTCCTGTATATTAACTTCCTACTAATTTATTTATATAGATTAATTTTACGTATATTTTAGACAACTAAATTTTTCTTCTATTCATTTTTCAAGTTCCTTTATTAAGGCCTTGTATCATAAAAGGAGATAAAAATATCTTTAATAACAACAAGTTTTAAAGGGCCAAAGATTTTTAAGTAAAATGATTTCTGATGCGTAAATCCTAACTGGAGATATTAAAATAAAATAACATTCTTTGGCTTATTAGAGGAAGTATAAAATTGAAACATTTTTGTTTCAATTTTTGTTTCAAACTATTTTTAGTTTGTTTTTGCTTTTCAAAACTATGAAACAAAACAGGTTTTCTTATGTTAGACTTGTTCACAAAGCAAAATTTATTTGCCATGCACTTCACACTATCTATAAGCAGGGAGAATGTCTACCTATTGTACTACCCCAAAAAAGTGTTATTTCATGAATTCAAACTTACTCATGATTCTAAATTAGACTATTTTAAAATTAATGCTACTATAACTCTTCAATCATTATCATCACCATTTTGATACATTTTCTTTGATGTCATGAGTCCTTCCAATTCCTATAACATGTCCTTCTATTAAAGGGCCTATAATATCTCATATTGTTTAACCATTTGATGTTCAAAATTATTATTTCTGGTTATACTTGATTTAATGCTTCACAGTAATAACTTATGCATACACTCCCTGGAAAACTTCTAATATAAGAATAAATAATGATCGAGATGGTAGAGATGAAAACATCAATAGAAACATAAAAATCTAATTTGGTTCATCATCCCTTGCTAGAGGCAGGAAATTTTTCTAATTTCTCAATTTAATTAGGGTGGGTTTCAAACGGAGTTTCACGCTACATGCTTTCTATATAATACAACATTTTAATAACACCATTTGACCATTTCAACTATCTTCAAATACAAAGTTGTTTCAAATTCTTTTAACATTTGTAATCCAAACAAATATAATTTGATCTAAAAATCATACTAAGTTAGGCCACATAGAACTTTCATAAGCAGTATAAACATGTATGAAAGTGACACATGATTGTCAGCAATTGCTACACCAGAGGCTACTTGTCAGGAAATTTTAAAAGATTATGTGGTAAGTGGTGAGATCAAGACCAGCGTCATGGTTATGATACCATGTTCAATAGCACAGGGTTTTGTGCTTGGAAAATTTCATGCTAGGTTGAATGATTTTCTGTCACCACCTTGAAATTCTGAATTTATTAGTAATGTCAGCCCCCACATTTTCTTTTCTTTTTTTTTTTGTCTTTTGAGATGGAGTTTTGCTCTGTCACCCAGGCTGGAGGGCAGTGGCACAATGTTGGCTCACTGCAAGCTCCACCTCAGCCTCCTGAGTAGCTGGGACTACAGGCGCCCGCCACCATGCCCGGCTAATTTTCTCTATTTTTTGGTGGAGACAGGGTTTCACCATGTTAGCCAGGATGGTATCAATCTCCTGACCTCGTGATCCACCCGCCTCGGCCTCCCAAAGTGCTAGGATTATAGGCATGAGCCACCGCTCCCGGTCCACATTTTCATATATAATTTTCATTGCTCTGGGAAAAGTATGTAACTTGTTCTGAGTGAGACCTACATCATGGTTAGCCATATATGCCATATTGGGGTCTTGGGTTTTGTCCTGTGAGGCCTACATGTCACAGAGTCACAGAATGGTTTTAGACAGGCAAATGATGCCATTATATTTATGTTTTCAGACGATCACAAGAGTGGAGACACTAGAAGCAAGAACACAGTAAGAAAACCATACCAATCACCCAAGTGAGATAAAATGAGAGCCTGAACTAAGCCATGCTAGTGCAGTTAGATAAGTAAATGCAGATTTGGAGATATTTAGAAGAAAACCTTGAAAGGGCTTGGGCCAGTCATAGGTAGAGAGGAAGCAAGAGGATTCAATTGTTTCTACTGAGTTGCTTTCACATATATTGACCATTTAACCACTTATGATGAGAAAATCTGATTAGTTCAAATATTCTTAGCTCTTCTGATAATATGTGTCAAACCTATCTCTAACTCTGTTCATCCATATGTAATTCTGATAAAGGACACTCCAAAATGTGGAGAACTATGGAAACCAGATCTATTTGGAATCTTGTAGGAATTCAAATTTCATCCAGTTGCAGATTTTAATTGTTTTCAAATAAGTTAGAGCTGGAGCTCCAGATGGAACTGGAGATAGAAACCAAAAATTGTGTTATTTATAAATAACATGTGTGTGTGTGTAGATAGGCAGATAGATAGGTTTCTGGGAATTTGGTTTTTACATTTCTTGTTAAAGCAAAGAGTATCCTTCTTCTATCAAAGTCAAATACACAATCCACTTTTGTTCTGCAACCCAATCACAATAACTTAGCAAAATATTTTCTTTCCTTATTCTCTCTTCTCTGTTATGAATGTCTTCCTCCATACTAGATAAACTACATCAGCATACAAACTTTCAGCACTCTGAGTCTTCTGATCTACAGCCGTAAAAACCCCCAAATCCCTCTTTGCCAATCATAAACCCTCAGCTAACTTCACTGTTCATAGAATCCTCTCCTTCAGCACTGTCTCCATTCCCCTGTCTCCCATTCACATATACATATTATGAAATATTCAAATACATGAATGCAGGAGAAAATAATGATATAAAGGAAATTCATATGCTTATACTCCAATTTAAGAAAGAAAACTTTGTAAGCCCTCTTTCAAACAGAATTGAAATCAGTAATTAATTAGCTAATGCAAAATGTTAGCTAAATTAAAAATTAAAAATTATGGAAAATTATATGTACCTACACCTTAAACATGATAATCTTAAAACATATAATGCATGTTAATTTGCCAGATGTTAATGTGTCAGATGAGTCCCACAATTGGGAAAATTGACATTCTGAGTCTTCTTTCTGGTGTGAACTACAATCAGAAGCACTGTGCACAATGTCCAAGGCTTTTTAAAAAACTCAAGTAGAATAAGAACTTAAAGAAATTTTCAATGTGATCTAAAAGCAGAAAGCATCTTTATTTTTAAAGATTTTTTTCATCTAAATCATCTAAATGTATTGTCTGGTTTAAACAACAATATTTTAGAATATCACAATTCTTTTTTGTAAAAATATCAAAGGTATCCAGCAAAATTTCCAAGTAAATAGCCTTCTCTTTATTGATAATATTAATTTATTTATTAAGTATTCAAATTACTTATTTGCGAATGTATTACATGCATTACAAAGTTTGCTCTTTTGTTCTGCAACCTAATCACGCTAACTTAACCAAATATTTTCTTTCCCTGGTTATTCTCTGCTTTCTTTGTTATTAATATCTTCCTCTATACTAGATAATGTACATCAGCATACAATCAGCTAATGCAAAAAGTTAAATTAAAAAATTATGGGAAATTATATATACATGTATCTTAAACATTATAGTCTTAAAACATAATGCATATTAATTCGTCAGATGTTAATGTATCAGATTGGGAACTTGACATTGTGTGTCTTCTTTCTGGCATGAACTGCAATCAAAAGCACTGTGTACAACATTTAAGGTTTTTTCAAAATCAAATAAAAAAAGTCTACTTGATTTTTCTAATGAGTGTAATGGGAGCCTTCTATCTACATACACTTTAGTTTGCTTTGGTTTATTAAATTGATTTAATCTAGTCATAGTATTAATTACTATGTTTTACATAGGATGTGGAGAACATTGGTTAATTTGGTTAATATATTATCAGTGATCGGTTAAGAAAGTCTTTGCTATAGTAATAATTAACATAAATAAGCACTTACGAGCCTTCAAATGGATCAGCTCATTTCATTCTCTCAACAACCTCATACAGTAAGTTCCATTATTATTCCCTACTTTACAGATAAGGAAATGGAGACACACATAAGTTAGTATTTTAGTAAATGTTAAAATTCTTTTTTGTTGCTCAATTTGTTTCTCAATTTGTTGTTAACAGGAAGCATAAGGAAAAGGCTAGGCCATAGTAAACCAACCAATTGATGTTTACTTTGCCAAGGCCTCAGTATGTCCCTACGTGAAAATAAAGCAAAGTTTTTGGGTATATTATGTGATCTTATTCATTATGGTAACAAAGGAATTTTCTTAGTGGTTGCTGGAAGTTCATATGATCCTTCATCACCATCTCCAAGCTTAGATTTGTTTTTTGTCTGAAAATACAGTAAAACTGGAGACTTTTACTAGCGTTCTACTGCTTTTCTGTTTTAATTTCTTTTACGACATGCTGTTTCGTACCTTCCCTTTATAAATAATGCAGCCCTTGGTACAGTTCTTTTAAATCTTTCATGCTTACAAAACCATAAAAATATATCAGATCATGTACAAATTGCTGCTGAAGGTGCTTTTCAAGCTCTTGTATTATAAATGAAATAAGATACAGGAGTTGATGCCTGTTCACATAAATAGAGAATATTGACAGTATAAAGTGGTTTGAATTACCATGAAATTATAGAATTATAAGATAAAAGATATATAAGGGCCTTGAGAAATTTTCTGTTCAAGCTGCCCGCCTTTAGGCAGGTAAACATCTGAAATACTTTGTGAAAATATTTTCTTAGTTTCTTTATGAATATCTTCAAGCAGAAAAACTCCAGAACCCACCAGAGTGCCCCATTTGAATGATTTTTGGCTTAAAAATGGGGGAAAAATCCTTTACTTGTGTACAACCTCCATTGCTCTTCATTTCTTATTTATTATTGTTATACTTTAAGTTCTGGGATACATGTGCAGAACATGCAGGTTTGTTACATAGGTATACATATGCCATGGTGGTTTCCTACACCCATCAACCTGTCACCTACCTTAGATATTTCTCCTAATGCTATCCCTCCTCTAGCCTCCCACCCCCTAATAGGCCCCATTGTGTGATGTTCCCCTCCCTGTGTCCACGTGTTCTCATTTTCAGCTCCCACTTATGAGTGAGATTGCTCTTCATTTCTATTAAACTATTATTCCTTCTTTTTTCCTGTCCTCTTTTCATCTTTCTTTTTAGGAACTCATTGTTTTTTCTCTTTATATTTTTTTAGGATATCATTTTTTAAAACTTATTTCTTGTGTCTATCTATAAGTTTTTAGATAGTTTTAAAAATAGAGTAACCAAAATAGAAAATTTTACAAATCAGTTATTATAGAGTAATGCCACACAGTAATGTTGAGCTTAATCATTGTGGATTCTGGTGATTTTTAACAAAATATAATTGAATTTCACTTTCTTTCATATATTCTCTCCCATTTTCTTCTGAACTTAGTTTTTCTACTATATTACCTATAATTTTAGGATCTCTTATTCAGAGATCAGGGAGGCATTTTTTTTTCTTTGACCTGGCTTTAATTAATGTTTTCCTTTCATAAAGGTCAACAATAATAGAAATAATTTTGTTATTTTTTTTCAACAATTCAGTTTTAGTTTGTACTCATGGTAACACTGATTGTAATAACAGGGCTTCCCCTAAGAGCTTCAGTACTTAGAGGAGTGTATACAAGAGGTTTGCCATGGTAAATCCTTGCTCTTATTTTTTCTTTCTCTCTTGTATTATTCACTCTGGAGAGCTAGATGTTATGTTGTAAGCAGCCCTATGGAGAGTCCTGGGGCCTCTGGGCAACAGCCACCAAGGAACTAAAAGCCTAGCAACAACCAAGTGAGTGATCTGCCAAGTGCACTTTCCAGCCTCCATTGAGCCTTGAGACAGTGGCAGCCCTGGCAGACAACTTGACAGCAACCTCATGAGAGACCTTGAGCTAGAACCACCCAAGCCACTCCCAATTTCTTACCCTAGGAAGTGTTGAAACAGTATATGTTTGTGGTTTTGAGACACTAATTGTGGGAGTAATTTGTTATAAGGCAATGATACCTAATACAGAGGTAGTTAATTCTATTTGTTTTTATATAAGCCTTTTGTTTTTTGTTTCTTTTTAAAAATATCATAAACATGTGAAAGTATCCATAGCTAATAGTATAAGCACTTTATAATATACTTCTATTACCTGAAAATGAACCCCCATTTTTCTCTAGAGGATTTGTGACTAAAAAAAAAAAACAGTACTTTTATATGTTCAATTCCCATTCTTGTTTCCAGGAACACCGTATGTATAAATTCAAAAACACATGCAGCCCAGATGAATTAGGGCAGTGTCAAAGAGTTGCATAGAAGCAAGGAAAATAATTTACAGAACAATAATTATGGAAAATATTTAATCAGTAGGTTAACTGAGATACAGGTAGTCACTTCTAGAAATGCTGACAAAATAAGATTCCAATAGAAGAGCTATAAAACAGAATTCTTTTTTTTCAAAATTCTTAATTCAACAAATATTTGCTTAATGCCTATTAAGATGCCAGATAGTTATCTAAGATGTAGAAATAGAAGACCAAAAAACAAATTTCCTCTCTGGAATTTATATTATACTACCTCTGAAAGAAAATATATAAGATGGTAAAAATGATGGACTGTAGGCTTGGAGTACATGAATTTGGGATTTACTGTTAGTATGCTAGGAAATCACTAGAGGGCTTTGAATAAGAGGTTTTCATCAACATTATTTATATGTATGTATTTATATTTATTGATACATTATTTTATATAATTTCTAAAAGCTCAATATTTTTACTTACTTTTTAAATACTCTGTTTTTTTTAGAGAAGCTTTAGGTTAACAGCAAAATTGACACGAAGGTATGAAATGTTTCCATCTATCTCTTGCTCCTACACATGAATAGCCTCCCACTTTATGAACATCCTCCATCAGAGTGGTGCATTTGATACAAGTGAACAACTACATTGACAAATCATTTTTACTCAAAGCCTATAGTTTAGCATTAAGGTTTATTCTTGGTGGTGTAGCTTCTACGGGTTTGGACAAATGTATAATGGCACGAATCCACCATTATAATGTCATATAGACTATTTCCACTACCCTGAAAACCTACCGTGATTTGCCTTTTCATACCCCCTTTTCCCATAACCCCTGGCAATCATTGATCTTTTACTGTCTCTATAGCTTTGCCTTTGCTAGAATGTCACATAGTTAAAATCATACCATATTTAGCTTTTCTTCACTTAGTGAAAGGCATTTAAATTTCCTTTATTCCTTTTCCTGACTTGATAAATTCTTTTTTTTTTTTTTTAGTATTCCATTGTTTAGATATAACAGTTTACATATCCATTTACCTTGAGAAGGACATTTTGAGGGCTCCCAAGATTTAGTAATTAGAAATAAAGCTGCTATAAATATCTGTGTGCAAGTTTTTATATGGATATAAGTTTACAAGTCTTTTGGGTAAATACCAAATCACAGCTACTGGATCATATGACAAGAATATTTAATTGTATAAGAAAACGCCAAACAATCTTTCAAAGAAGTGATTTTACCATTTTGTACTTCTACCAGCAATGAATGACGGTTCCTGCTGCTCCACATCCTTGCCAGCATTTGGTCTTTTCAGTATTCGGAATTTTCAGCATTCTAAGTGTAATTATATAATAATATTTCAGTGTTGCTTTAGTTTGCATTTATCTGATGAACTATGATGTAGAGCAGGTTTTATATGCTTCCTTTCCATCTATATATCTTTTGTGGCAAGGCATTAGTGAAGGACTTTAGCCCATATTTTAAATTGGGTTGTTTATTTTCTTACTGTTGAGCTTTGAGCTTTAAGGCTTATTTGTATATTTTGGATACTAGTCCTTTATCAGATACATCTTTTTCAAATTTTCTCCAGTCTGTTATGTCTTGACAATGTCTTTCACAGAGCAGAACTTTTTCATTTTAAAGAAGTACAACTTATTCTTTCTTTCATGGATGATGCCTTTTAACGTATAATTAGAAAGTCGTCACCAAACTCAAGGTCATCTAGATTTCTTTCTATGTTATATTCTAAGAGTATTATAGTTTTTATTTTATATTTTTGTTAGTAGTACATTTTGAGTCAATACTTGTTAATAAATTTGAAAGATATGTCCATTTTTTTTGGTATGTGGGTGTCCAATTGTCCCAGCACAATTTGTTGAAAAGATTACCTTTTCTCAATTGCATTTTCTTTGCTCTTTTGTCAAAGATCAGTTGACTGTATTTATGTGAGTCTATTTCTGGGCTCTTTCTTCTATCCCGTTGATATATCTTCTTTCTTTCTTTCTTTCTTTCTTTCTTTCTTTTTTTTTTTTTTTTTGTTTTGAGATACAGTTTCACTCTCGTTGCCCAGGCTGGAGTACAGTGGCACGATCTTGACTCACTGCAACCTCCACCTCCCAGGTTCAAACAATTCTCCTGCATCAGCCTCCCAAGTAGCTGGGATTACAGGTGCATGCCACCACCCCCAGCTAATTTTTGTATTTTTAGTAGAGATGGAGTTTTGCCATGTTGACCAGGCTGGTCTCGAACTCCTGACCTCAGGCAAACTGCCTGCCTCAGCTTCCCAAAGTGCTGGAATTAGAGGCGTGAGCCACCACACCCTGCCATGTCGTCTATTCTTTTGCCAGTACCACACTGTCTTGATTACCGTAGCTTTATAGTAAGTCTTGAAGTCAGTAGATTCAGTCCTCCAACTTTTTTCTTCTCCAACTTTGTGTTGGCTGTTGTACACTTAGACTCTATATAAACTTCAGAATCAGTTTGTCAATATCCATAAAACAATTTGCTAGGATATTCATTGTGATTGCATTGAATCCATAATTCAATTTGCAAAGAATGAATAGTTTGATACCATTGAGTCTTTCTATCCATAAACATAGAATATCTCTTCATTTATTTAGTTCAACTTTGATTTTTTAAATCAGAGTTTTGTAGTTTTCCTCAAATAGATTATATACATATGTGTGTGTGTGTGTGTAAGTATGTATATATGTGTGTGTATGTGTGTGTATATATATAGAGAGAGAGACAGAGAGAGAGAGAGAGTTAGATTTATACCTAGGAATTTCTTTTGTGGGAGATGCTAATATAGATGGTATTGGGTTTTTAATTTCAAATTCCTCTTGTTCATTGCTGGCATGTACAAAATTGATTGTGTATTATAATCCTTGTATCCTGCAACCTTGTTATAGTAGCTTATTAGTTTTAGGATATTCCTGTTGATTCTTTCAGATTTTCTTCATGGACTATCACATCACTCTGAACAAAGGCAGTTTTATTTCTTCCTTCAAATAAGTATGCTTTTTTCTTGCTCAGTAAAATGTGGGAAAAAAGTGGTGAGAGAGGGCACTCTTGCCTTGTTCACAATCTTAGTTCAAAAGATTCTAGCTTCTCCCTATTATGTTAGCTATAAGTTTTTAAAATATGTTCTTTATCAAGTTGAGGAAGATTCTCTCTATTCCTAGTTTCCTGAGCATTTTTATGATAAATTGATATTGCATTTTGTCAGACACTGTTTCTGCATCTATTGATATGATCATATGATTTTTCTTCTTTATTCCATTGATGAGATGGGTTGCATCAATTGATTTCTGAATGCTGAATCGTCATTGCATGCCTGGTCATGGTGTATAATTCTTTTTATACATTGTTGGATTTGATGTGTTAGCATTTTGTTCAGAACTATTGCATGTAATCAATTTATATTTTTAAGGTATTTTTGGAGAAAAGCTATAGAAAGAATTAAAGCAAGGCAGTCAGAAAGGAAGCAGTTTCAATGATCAAGGTGAGATGATATTGACATAACTAGGGTTTTGTTTGTTTTTTTTTTGAGATGGAGTCTGGCTCTGTCACCCAGGCTGGAGTGCAGTGGCAGGATCTCAGCTCACTGCAAGCTCCGCCTCCCGGGTTCACACCATTCTCCTGCCTCAGCCTCCTGAGTAGCTGGGACTACAGGCGCCCGCCACCTCGCCCAGCTAGTTTTTTGTATTTTTTTAGTAGAGATGGGGTTTCACCGTGTTAGCCAGCATGGTCTCGATCTCCTGACCTCGTGATTCGCCCGTCTCGGCCTCCCAAAGTGCTGGGATTACAGGCTTGAGCCACCGCGCCCGGCCTCTAGGGTTTTTGGGTGGAGCTGGTGATAATTCATTAGATTAAGGATGCATTTTGATGACAGAGCTGATAGAATTTGAGGGTGGATAGATTGTGAAGTTTGAGGGAATTAAAGAAGACAAGAAGGACTCCCTAGCAAAGATTGCTCAGGATTTGGTGAGATTCAAAGCTTAAATAGTTTCAATGGCCCTCTTAACTAAATAATACAACATTACAAATTAAACTAGACCCTTATTATTGGAATGAGGTTTTGCAAACATAAGACCTTGAAACTTAGATTTCATTGGTTTCACAGTAAAACTGTTTCTTTTAAGGTTTGGAATGAATAAGAGTGAATGGGGATGTACTTTTCTGATGTATGAAAAACTGAGAGAATAAGGAGATGTGGGTGGGAAATCAACAGTTCTGATTATGATACATTAAATTCAAGATGCCTGTCTTGAGGTAGGTATCAGTTTTACTGTTGGAAATAGATATAAGATGGGGAGAGACATTTGAAGGTCATTAGTTTGCAACTGCTTTTTAAATGCATGCAACTTGTGATTACTTAAGAAGAACGGAGATAGAAGATTAGGACTGTGAATGGAGCCCTGTGGAATCTGAATAGAAATAGGTAATCGGAGGAGGAGCCATCCAGTGGACTGGAAAGGAAGATTCATTGAAGAAAGAGGAAAAGAGGACAATGTACCGTCTACTCTGGTAGCCAAATGAAAATAAATTGGGCAAGGAAGGATTTTCTTTCACTTATGTCAAACACTACTATTAACAAACTAACAAAAAAATAAAATTCATTTAAATGATTTTTCCTTGTTTTTTTTTTTTCCGCTTGAAAAAAAAAATGCAGGTTTGTACTGGAAGACTCAACACATTGTACATAAACTTATGTTTTTTTAAGGAGTTTTACATTCAGTACTGACATTTCTCTCTTGTCTTCTTGTCCCACTTTTTTCATCTCTAAATCTACTTTGTTTTCTTATCACAATGAATGGCCTCTATTCTGTCACTCGAGTATACAAAAATATTCTATTTGTGAAGATTTTCAGGAAGAGTTATTTTCATTTCATTCAGCTTTGTATTTCTATTTTTATGACATCAAACACCAGAGTTTGAAAAGCCTATGTAATTCTTCTCCCTCTTTGACATCCTTTTAACATTCTTATTTTTCAGAGTTTCTCATGATTCAAAACTTGTTCTCTCTGTTTCTTAATCCCATAAAATTCTTTCTTGGTACTTTTCCTATATCCATTAAATTTATTTATTTAAGAATCTAACTTTTCCTGAAAATTTCCCAAATAGAATAATTTTGCATACTCAACTGACAGAATATAGTCCATTCATTGAGAAAAGAAAACAAACTAAATTTAGAGATGAAATGGGTAAAATTCTTTTATTTCCTCGAATATATGATTATAGAAACAAATGAAGAGCTTAATTTATACTTATTTTGGATTTTTAACTATTCTGTAGTTTTGTGCCTATTTTTTAACTATTTGTGGTAAGTGGCTTTTCTGATTATGAAATATTTACACAGATGAAGTATAGTAGTATTCTTTGAACTTAGAAGAGTGAAGTAACTTCATAGAAAACCTTTGAAGTACATTATCAAATCTTTAACCCAGCAAGGAAGTAAATTGATAGTCAATTTTCAGCAACATATTGAAGTAAGCAATCAAAATTTGAGGGCCTTAAAGTTGTTCTTTGAAGTCTAAGTAGATTATAGGAAGCAAATAAAGATCAGAAGATCTCTGTCCATCTTAAAACAGCCTACAAATAGGATCAACTTCAGAAGTGCTACTCTGAATACCTGCCTCTTAAGTTCTAGTTCAGTTTCTTAAATATTCCCTCTATTTTCAGCTATATGTTCCTTTACATTTTGCCATTTTTCCATATCTGTATTTACCCTAATATGGTATTTTAGCTTCAACGTTCCTGGCTTGGCAGAGTGAAAGCATGAGCTTCTATTTCCTTGCCCTCTCCTCAGACAGCTGTAAGAGGTCATTGTTCTCAGGAATTAAGTGATATTCAGGGGCTTCTAAAAGTTCCTGCCAATGAAGGGCTGTAGATAAATGTACTGCATAAGATGTGTTACATGGGAAACAGAGTATGCAGTCTATGTTTCCAAAATTAAGAAGCAGCATCTTGTTCAACAAATATGAGCCACCCATTAGGCTGAGCTGAAACACTCTCTCAGGAAAAGTAGACCTAAGTTACAATAAAAGTTATTTTTATCAAAACACAAAGTTATTTGTCTATTTATCTTTATGTACTTTGAATTTTAACTGTTCTTAGGATGCCCATCTATGAATTTACTGGAGCATCACATTGAAAAGATTAAAATCTGCACTTGGTAAACTAATTAAAAGGAAGCTGTTACTGAAAGTGATATTGCTCAATTAGACATCACTCTAACTCCTGCCAATGAATTAAATACCACTCTTACTTCTGTTTTATATTTTTTTGTTGTTGTTTGCGCCTCCTCCCTGATAAATATTTTCTTGTTGTTTGCCCCCCCTCATAAATATTTCCTCATAGTTATTACACAAATGCCTAAACACAATGAATTCAAAGCTAATTTCAAAATTTTCTTCTGGAAATTTTTTCTTCATCAGCCATTCAAATGGACTATCTTAGAAGAACTGCCTCATTTTGTCGATGTGGTTCCCATGTTAAAAATTCCAGAAAAAAGAAAACCACTACGTCAAATTTAAATCAGACTTACCTGGGCCCAAAGAAATGTGACCAAAACATGGACTATGAAAACATGATACCTCCTACAAATGTGGAATAGGAAGAATAGTAACAAATGCTCTTCCTGGAAATGGAGAGTAGTATCAGGATGATAAGTCAGTTCATGCTGTCTACTACTAGAGTCCTGATAAAGGTAATTCCGCAAAGATGAGGAAGAAAGGAAGAGAAGCGAGTTTAAGACCCAATGGTAGAATGGCAGGAATACAGCTGTGCTTCATGAGCAACCAGCATCCAAAACACAAATGCAATAGGGCTCTCCATATCCCTATTTCATCTCTTTTTCTCTTTGTGTTGAAATTATTCTGTGAAAGCTTTCTGTGGCAGATTGTATTTTTCAAAGGTAACCATATCAATATAACCTTCAACCCACATGGTCTTATAATGTGAAGTTGAGACTCTTCCATCAAAAGGTCAAGGCTATGTTCCTATTTTAGTATAGGTGGTCCTTTGCAGCTGCTTTGACCAATAGAATGCAACAAACGTGACACTCCGTTATTACAGAGGGTAGGTCATAAGTGATCATGAGACTTTCATGTGCTATTCTCTCTTTCTCTTTCTTTTGCTTTTTCTCTTTCTCTTTCTCATCATGTACCTTAGGAACTCTGAGCCAACATGTAAAAAGTCTTGCTACCCTGAAACTGCAATGCTTGAAACATTTGGCATGCTAGAGAGAGATCCAAGGATATCCAGCTGTTCAAATCTTCACAGACCAGGCCCCAGATATGTACATGATAAATCTTAAAAATGCACCTAGCCATGGTGAAAATTGTACTCCACCTCATCAAAGATCCTGAGGCATCACTTTGTTTTTTCACTTACTTGGAAGTGAAGCAGGTTCCAATCATTGCCAGTTGCTGCTTCTTGTGAAGCACTTCATTGCCTCCCTCTTATATATCATCTATTAAGATGCCAAGCGGTATTCATTCTTCTCTTAATGAGGCAGGTATACAGGGTGGTGAGAATGCCTTAGAAGTTGAGCAATACAAAATTCTTCTTTAACAAGCGTGGCAATTATCTGGAAATGCAACTCTATTAAAAGCTTACTAGGTTGTTGAATTAATTGTCTTTGGATAATTCTATTGGAGAATTAAAATCAGAAATTACATTGATATATAAATTTGGATTCTGTTCCTCTTCTGGCATTGAGCAAGAAGGATGGAAGTTCTATTTATTTTTTAATACTCTAGTTTAAAATTAATTTATTTTATCTTGTAGTATTGGAAAATTAGATACTTCAATATAAAATAGAGCTGATTTTTCATGGAAGTCTGCCCATGACTATAACCAGGTAGGAGTGCAAAGTTGAGGTGTTTAGTTGGAATATGAAAAACAGAAGACATCCTCAGTTCCTCTGACTTTTCCAAGACAGTCACATTGCATTTTCTAATGTGGCATAGTTCAACAAACTTACCTTTCATAACTCAGCAAACATTATTTCTTTCGACCTTCAACAGTCATAGATTCCCAGCCATAGACAGATCTCTCAACAAAGGTATATTGCCTCTGAAGCTGCTCTTTTCTGTCTTCTTTCATATGGGTTAGCTTATGTCATTTTTTATTATTTTGTTGAACTCCATTAAAAGTCACACAAAGTAGCCATTTGGCATACAGCTTCAATCTCAGTGTGTGTGATATATATCGAAAATGCCCAGTTTACCAACTGTTTTACTTGCACAACATGAAATACTATGTTCTACCCATGAAAATAAGGATAAATATTTATAATGATAACTTAGCTAACATTTAGACTGCCAGACTTGATACTGAATTATATATTTATATACATATGAACATATATTTAAAGCACTCAGCTGTATATATTAAGTATACATAACATTGTTTCAAGTAATTTAGTTTCTCTTATATCTATGGGACATAGGAACTATTACCATGCCAATTTACAAGGAAACGAACTTAGGCTTATCCAAAACTAGTGTGACCAACCATCTTGGTTTGTGCAGGACTGAGGAGTTTCCCTGTACAGGAGACTTTCAGTGCTAAAACTGAGACCTTCCTGGGCAACCTGGGATGATTTGTTGCTATATTTTCAGTAAAACAGAGTTAAGCCCAGATTTACTGAATGCAAAGGCCAAGAATAAGACTACTACCCTATTTCTTATGGGATAGAAGGTATTCACTCCTTTCCACTTATACTGACTTAATCATTTCCATAATCTTGAGCCTCTCACTTGAAATGTTCTAATTCTAGAAATCAGTTTCTTTTTCAGTCAGGATTTGCTTTTGCCAGTAATCAAAACTCAACATTAGCTAGTGTAATTCAAAGAGAAAGTTTTAAGAAAGCAATAAACAGCACTAAAGGCTAAAAAAAGATAATATCTAAGATTAATTTTTAAGTAGTTTTAACAAACAGTTTTATAACCTTCTTGATTCAATACTTTTTCTAAAGTAAAAAGTTCAAATCTCCACATTAGTAATGACTAAATCTGCAACCCCCTTGCTTAACATTTTCAAATTTCTCTAAGAAGTACTTTAAATCTCCCAGTTATTTTTCATCCAAGCTCAGAACCCTACTCTGATATTTTCTACTTTGCCTTGAAATGCCGCAGTTGCCTCTATGTTTCTGTAGAGAACAGATGGGGGTGGGGCTAGGTACTACTAGATACTCCAATTCAAGCCTTAACAGATTGATAACTGAAGCTTGGAGAGAAGTTGGAAAGGGGAATTATAAAACAAGACAATTAGATCTCAGACATAATTTCTCTCAAAATCTATAGGACAAGTCTAGTTCAACAGAGTTCCCAACTATCTATCAAACTTTGCCTTCGGATACTGAGCCCTGCTCCCTCTCAGTTCAGCACCTCTCCCTCACCTTCCCCCTTCCCTGAGACCAGGTTGCCAAATACCAGGTAAAGCTAGGAATCAGTTATCACCTTAACAGTGACACACCCAGGAGAAATATCCCTTTATTGTTATGGTTACTTGATGGTTACTATGTTACTTATGGTTATATAGTTACTTATGGTTACTAGAATTATCAGCTTGACCTTCACATATACAAAAAAGTTCAATGATGTATTTTTCAAATTAAGATCAATCATCACTCAAAGTCAAAGTCTGCTTCTCACCATTGGGAAAAACTGCTACAAGGAGCATATATATATAATTTACATGTTGTATGTACATATGTACATATGAAGCATTTATATTTCATATATTAAATATAAATTAATATATATTTTACTATGTACATCTATAATATACATATACAATGTATTCCTATATATTACATATTTTATATATATATATATATATATTTTAATTCCTGTAACAGGAAGAAGATACATTGCTGTGATTTCAGTGAAAGCATCTGGAGAAATTAAAAAAAAAAAAACTAATTGCATTATATTTCCAGGAAGTTTGACTTAGAAAATACATAGATTTAGCATCAGTTCTTAGGGAAAGGTTTTTATTCAAGGCTATTTTGTTGTTTTTGTTGTTGTTGTTGTTGCAGCTGCTGCTGCTGCTTTGCTTTGAGGATATGGGAAACTTGAAAATATTACTTAGATTAAAGGAAGACAGTAGTATCAGACAGTAAAAGAAAGAAAGAAGGGCTTTTTGAGAGACAGGACTCACTATTTCTATTTAGAAGTCACTAGTTAGCTTTCTCTTAAATGTAACAGTTCCAGGATAGGAGCAGAGAAAAGAAAATTTGATTATTTAGACTACAGAATTTATAGAGTACATTCAGCAAAATTATATAGGAATTAAGGGGATTTGGAAGTGAATAAATAATTATGGGCTCACCTAAAAGGTACAAGTAGAATAAAAAAGAAAGCAAGGCCAACTAAAGAACTCCTAAGCTGAAAGAAAATGAAGAATAGTGAGAACTGAAATTTTGATGTAGTCAAAGAGTATATCTAATGAGAATAAGAAAAATCAAAAGACCTTGAAGAAGAATAGACAATCAACAGATAATGTAATATCCAAGTTTAAGATTCAGAAGTTAGGACCCCTAAGAATCAAAGATTAAATTTTATTTATGTATTATATTTTATTCAGATGTCTATAAGTACTAGAAGAGTGATGTGATCAATGCATGTTTATTGAATGAAAGTAATTCAATTTATTAGATTATGAAAGTATAATAATTCATTTTTGGTCATAGAATAAAATTTTGGAATGCTGCTTTGGGGACCTTTTAATATCAAGAAACTCTAAAATTATATTAATCCTACTCGAATCAAATGTTTTCCACAGATGGTATAGTTTTACAAATTAAAAAATAAAATAAAATAACAACTGCACAAGGTAAAATTTACTGTGACAGAAAATAATGACCCTGGGTTTGATATCACTCTGGAGTAAAAACCCCATCAAAATTCATGTCTACCTTCTCAATATAGAGTATGTAGGCCATAAATTTCAGCAGTTTATAAAGTTTATTTTCAGGAATGAATGTCAGTTTTAAATCAATTTTTTTTTTACTTTTAATAATCACTGGACTGACTAAAAATATTCTCCCTTGAGATTACGGATTTTAATGTAATAATTTGAATAGGCAAATACTATTAAGTATTTTATTAGGATGTTTTGACCTGCAAGTAAGAAAAACCTCCTACTAAACTGTTTATTAATAATGATATTTATTTTCTCACATAACAGTAAATCCTTGGGTAGAAAAACTCCCAGAGTTTATAAATTCAATGGCCCCAAAACATACTATCAGCAGATCAACTCTGTCTTCAAAGGCTAAATTCCTTTAACATATTTTTCCTCCTGTTAGGCCTGCCAGGTTTTGTCCCCTGGATAAAGAAATGTGACCAGCCCCTCATAAAATGTAAGTTCATATGGAAAAAGGTATTCACTTTGTGTTCGTGTCCTTCCCTCATCTTACAGTTTGGATTGAATAAATTATATATATTTTTATTTATATATATAATTATAAAATTTGCAATTAAATTATAATTATAGTTAAAATCAATTATTTTATATAATTATATTTATAGATCTCTTTTTTCTCAGGTTCTTATGAAATAATTGAATCACACTAATTTAGTTGATCCATTTTTTCCTAAATATTCTCAGCCAAGAACATATATTTTATTCTCAAATAAATTTGGAAAACAAACACTGCACAGAGCACCTCATTTTTAGATGTTTTTAATTTCTTAGAGAAATTGAGGACTCTGTGGAGCTGTGGTTAACATCATCTGTTGCAAAAATTCCCTATTAACCAATATTTAAAAAAGCATATTCCTTGGAACACACCGTGGCTAGTTTAGCTCATTCCTAATATTCATTCACTGAACTTTTATATATTTGTTTAATTTCTTTCATTATGTCTTTGTAACTGAAACAGTATTCAGTTAGAAAAATTGGTCAAGTGATCTCAATTTTGCACCAAAAGTATTGATTAATTACTTCTAACTTCAGAAATAAAGGGCATTTTTAGGCAAACTTAAATAATTTATTGGAAAATGATAGGTTTTTAAACTTACGTAACTGGTTTGTAATAGTTACCAGACAAAGAAATAACAATGTGGAGCAATCTTTTTTTTTTTTTTTTATTAAACTTAAAACATATGCTGAAAACAGCCGGGATTTGCTTTCTAGTGCTCTCTCAAAACAAATCTGCTTTCTCTTGGATATATAAGCCAACAGAATGAAATGCTTTTCTTGGTCAAAAACCTTATGTAATATTTCAAATTTATCCTCTGTTATACACTAAGCCATGTTACAACACAACTGCCCTCTTTTATTCAAAGTCTAGATCCTAGAGTTCTTACTCAGGGAACAAGCCTGAAAACAACCTCCGACAGCTCCAAGGCCTTTGATTGCAGATGAATTTAGACTTCTTTGACTTTTTAAGACTGAACTTGATGTTGCATTGTATAAAAGTTGTGAATACCAGCTTATTTCTCTGCTTCCTGTCTGCAGTAATTATGCACAAAATGAAACAGCTAAACAAACTTCCTTATGAGTGTTACTTGTGGAATGACCCAGGACAGAAAGAGAGAGAGAGTGAGTGTGTGTGTGTGTGTGTGTGTGTGTGTGTGTGTGTGTGTGTGTGTTTGTGTCTTTACACATAGCCTCCAATCTAGGTCCTATTCCTTGGTCTTTCTCCATAATTAAAACAGAAAAGGGTAGGAAAAAATGATAGAAAATCAGTCTGTTGCAATGATTGGTTGGTCAATCCATTGACATCTATCTTCCATTCTCATCCAGGTCATCTCTATCCTTCTGACAACCAGCAATATACTGTAAGGTTGTGCCTACTAACTTCCCAATTTTTACAAAGCAATATGCGTTTTTAATTTCTCTGATTTAGACCTTTCATATTTCAGCATAGTATCAGGTAGGGTTCCTTCACAATTGAACATAATTCATTTTGTTAATTTTAAAGGAGCTAAAACGCTCCTAAATAATTAGATATAGTGTTTGTGTGAAGTATATGTTAGTTTTAGAAAACAACTAATTAGTGTACTCATGTGCACAATGTAGCTTTTTACATTTAGTTTATATAAATTGGAATATGTGTTGGAATTATGACATCAATAATGTTCTTTTTTTGAGGAAAAATCCACTAAGAATTAACATAGTTGTAGAGCTACTGGAGAAGGCATACAGCATACACACTTTAAGAAACGGAGGAAATTTGAAAAGTTTTCATAAACAATCCCAATAACTCAGAGACCTCAAACTGTATCAAGCTTTTAAATATTAGAGAGTGGGTGGCTAATTTTACTATATACTTGCCAACATTCTAGTTTGTATAGGCTTAGTATAATTTAAATATGGTTTTTTCCTACTGTTTATTTACTATTTCTAGAGCAACATAAAACTAAGTTTTGTTCCCGAGGAATTTACTGGTTTTCTTACCCTACAAAATGGATAACTGAATAATCTGCCAAACTCTTTCTATTCAAAGCAGCTTGTTCTGCTGCAAAACACTTCAGTGCCTCCTCCCCGTCCATGTCGTCATTTTAAAAATTTATTTTATATATACTATGTGTATTTCCCACAGTCATCTTAATATATATATCAGTGACTATATATATATTGTTTTACATAATTTTACCTGCTAAAAGATAAAGGCTTTAATTTGGTCCTAGATATTTAATAGTCCTTTTATATGCTGCATCTATTCTTCTGACTAGAAGGAAAGCAAATACCAAGGCATGTATTTCTGCTGACCAGATGTTAGGATGTGGTGAAGATAGCTTGTTAGTGGTAAGGATTTTCATTATATTTTCGTTCAGACTTTGGCTCATCCAGGTGCTGGAAGTGCTAACACATACACATACACGTACAGCCTAATTCCTGATGTTTTTTGTTCATATGTGAATGCTATTTCTGTTAGACAGTGGTTCTCAAAGTGCAGCACTATAAACATCAATATAATATGGAATTTGCTAAAATACAAAGTGTGAGGTAGCACCTCAAACCTACTAAATCAGTGAACAGGGAGTGGTGCCCAAATATATATATATATATATATATTAGAGAGCCCTTTAGGTGATCCTGATGCACAATCAAGATTGAGAAACACAATTGTAATAGATTTTTTTTTAAATTCTGGGTTTATAAATATTTATTGTAAATCTTACTGCAAAAGATGTTCCAAGGGGATACAGTGTCACAAAACTAAATTGATAGGTGGCTTTGTCATAGAAAATACTCTATTACCACCACTGAAATTCCCCAGAAGACAGGAGGAGTATCTATTATTTCAGATATTTTATTTATAGTTCTGAACTGATTCATTGAAATAGACATTTTGAGGTTTTGGGTCCATTATAAGTAAAAGAATTATGATGATAAATGATTAACTTGTAAGTTTTAGATATTTCAAAATGCAGATTGCACTTTTCGTGCATTCTGCTCATCAATTTTCCCCATAGCGATAGAGAGATTAAAAAAGCATTACTAGTTTCAGGCATCCTTATACATTTTCACATTAGAATTTATTAGCTACAAAATGTTTTGGTTCTAAAATGTATTTCATATCAAAAAGAACATGGGAGCTAAATTCTCTACACAGATTTTTCAAAAGCTTGTTTCTTTCCTTCTATATATATATCATGTATACACCACAATCTACATAAGCAAATAGTCTTTTGCTCTTAAACCATTTGTGTCCTTTTTGGGGAATTCAGCTATTGAAAAAATGGATTTTCAATATATTAAGATTATTCCATGTGGATTTTTAATCTTATTAGGCAATGAACTGCCAGGTTGAGCTGTACCTTTCTCTAGCTATCTCATTTAATTCTCCAGGAACAGATATAGGAAATCATTTATGTAAATCTGTATCTAAAAATTGACATCACAGGGTAGTAATGTTTTTACTAATATACCACTACAAGTTTTTAGTGATCAGTGATTGATGTAAATTAATTTAATGCATATTCTTGCCCCAAACATTAAACAAATGTTCAAATAATATTTCATGTTTGATAAAAAGAGCTACAAATCTTGAACCTAAAGTTGACATAACATATATGGCCAGGATTGTTGTGAAGATTGGTTGAGAACACAGCAGTCAATATGGCTTATATAAGTATATTAAAAAAGGTTGAGTAGATCACATAATTTTTATATAATAAAATATTGATAAGTAGAAGTATGCAAATGAAAAAATAATGGGATAATCTGGTAAATGTGTCAAAAACATACCCATCAATAAATAATATATCTGAGAAGGGCAAAAGATACAAGGCTGAATGTGTAGAATTAGAGAAGGAAGTCAATGAAGTTTGGAGGGGAAAACCCAAAAATAAATATGAAAAATATAAATTAAAGGAATAAAATACAGGTTTGAATAACTATAGATTAATCAATATCAATTTATATTAGTAAGTGCTTTAAAAGCATTTGATGAATGATGCATGGTTAACAAGATACAAGGTTCTATTGATGTTACGTCTCAATGGAAAAAGGAAACCACTAAGGGCAACTCAAAGTGTTTACTGTTTGAGGATGAAAGGTTCTCCCAGCCCTCTGTTGTTTGTAGGTCTCTATTTTTAAGCCTCTCCCTTATGTTCTTAAAATTTTCAGGTTGATGTATTTCCTTCTTTTTCCTCCTTTTGGATTTTTTAAAGTAAATGAAACAATCCCACAGAGCCAACTTTAAAAACAAGAGACTTATTAGGATGATCAAAATAGAATATCACAGTATTAAATATACAGTGTACTAGTTAAAATCATAGTATTCTAGTTATTCCTGTCTATTTTTCTGAATATCTATTTTTCATTACTTTTGAATACTAAGGTCTGCATTTGTCTCATTATCCCTGTTGTGGTCAATCAATTGAAAATGAGACATCATGTGTCTTTTGGTTGAAGAACAACTGGATTTCAGTTCTCTTCATAGTTGATTCAGAAAGTATTTTTATGAATTCTACATTTCAGCAGCATTGCTTTGAGCAAAATTCGGCCTACCATTCATGCACTAGGTGATTTGAGCATGTCATAAAGATGTTCTTCTGATGACTAACAACGTATGATGGTTAATTGTATGTGTCAACTTGACTGGATCATAGGGTACCCAGTTATCTAACTTAAACATTATTTCTGGGTCTGTCTGTGAGAGTGTTTCCAGAAGAGATTCATGCTTGAACTGAAGGACTGAGTAAAGAGGATTGCCCTTCTCAATGTGGGTAGGCATTATTCAAATTCGTTGAGAACCTGAATAGAACAGAAAGGTGGAAGAAGGAAGGATTTGCTGTTACTCCACCTGACTGCCTGACCGAAGACATCAATCTTCTTCTGGCCTTGGTATTCTTGGTTCTCAAGCATTCAGACTCAGAATGGAAAGTACATCATCAGTCTTCCAGCTCTTAGGCCTTCAAACTACACCATAAGCTTTCTGAAGTCTCCAGTTTGCAGATGGTAAAATGTGAGACTTCTTCACCAACAAAACTGCTTGAGCCAATACCTTATAAAAACATCTAGACACACACGCGAACACACACACACCCTGTGGGTTCTGTTTCTCTCAAGAATCCTGACTAATATACAAGGAATAGAAAGTAAAGTCATCTTTCCTGACTACAAAACAGGCATGCCTGATCTTAATCTATAACACGTAGTCCTGGGAATGTCCAGTGAGCAGAGAAACTATGGGAAAATGTTTGCTTGTATTGAATCTTAGGTCTGCCCCTTTGCCTTTTGTAGATAGCATAAGAGCAATGTTTGTTCTGGGGCATCTAAATATTTTCTTATTAGAATGGCCTACATATTAAGTAAGGGAAAGGCCATTGCTGACAAGATCTGCAAGACAAAGTCCAAAGGGAGGCAGGGGTGGTATGAGGAAGCTGAAGTGAGGAAGAGGGAAAATGAGCAGAAGTAAGCTTGGAAGTAATACTTTTTTACCATTAAAGAAGACCTTGGATTAATTAATTTTTGTTTAATTTTATCCGTTTTAATTTTATGAAGGAGAAGAATAGAAACAATTGTAAAAAAGGCTTTAAATCCTTCATAGCCTTTAAAATGGGTGGGGAAACAATGCATAACTGAGGAAAAATGCCTTCTGTAACTTATGTACAGTGCTGAGCAAGTTATTTCTCTAATCCTTCATTTCTTCTATTATAAAATAGAGAAAACAATGTATTTGGCTTTATAGGATTGTTGTGGGGTCAAATAATATACAAAGAACTTAAATACATTCTAATGTTAGCTAATTAAGTTACTCACATATTCACTTTTTATTCAACACATATAATGGCATGCTTTCCTGATACACCAAGTCCTGTTAGGCCTAGGACAGGTTTTCCAGAAAACAGACTTAGATAAAAATTTGCATGCAGGAAGTTTAATAGGAAGTGTACTTAAGTATTAAGGTACATGGGAGTGAAGAAGTAGAATTGGACAGTGGAAGCCAAATATATTGCCTGCCTAAATATTACGTGTATGTAACAGGATCATGTAATTGATTTGATAATTATAGTTAATTTCCTCATCAAGATAGTGACTCTGTTTCTTTCCTGCTGGTCTCTTAACACAAGGACCCTGAAGTGAGCAGTAGCAGCCATAGCTTGAAGTTTAGTAAGATTCTTGCTGTGCTCCCTAATGGAAGTGTTCTGCTTCTAAGGATCAGGAACTCTACACCAAAATAGCTCTGAGGTGCAGGAAAGGAAGGTGTAGGAAAGGAAACCCAAGTTTCCTAATTGGGTCACTGTGAGTCATTAAATGGTGCCATTCCTAATTCTAACCCTTAGTTGCCAGCAATATGTATTCCACCCACAGGAACAACACACAAAATAATATCTATCAATTTACAATTCATATTATTTCCTAGAGAATGGTGTCCTATCCGTGTAGGATGTCATCTCCAAGCTGAAGTCCAAGCTGAGCCTGCAAATGACTGTTCCATTTATCTATCAGGCAGGCAGTTTCTGAACTGAAGGGTCGCAATGGAACTAGAGATTCTTTTGGCCATATGTCCACAGTAGCATCTCTGTTGTTTTACAGTGAGGCTCCTGGTCTCTTCTGATATTGGATGACACATTTTGTCAGATCAAGGAAGCTGAGATATTGCACGCAGAAAAAGCAAAAAGTTATTTGAAAAATATATTTGATTCCACTCAAGATGCACTTCTGCCTCTTCCAGGGAGAAAGGGACCCAGTTTAAGGAACCAAATACTATCTTACAGGGATAGGGCCAAATTAGGGACTCAGAACAGAGTTTTTTTAAACTGACAGTTGGACTTTAAGCTTTGGGAGCCTTGGGAAGCAGGAACTTATAAAGATGTCCCCCAAAATAGCTTCCATCCTTGCCACTTTAGCTACTCTATTAATCGGACTGTTTGCCACACTGCAGCTAGCTCATGTCAACTAGCAAAGTCATTCTCTCTACTTGGTTTTTCAGTGCCTCTCCATGGAGTAATCTCACACTTCATAACCAAACCCATACATTCATCTAGACATTCCTACTCTGGTCTTTGACTCTAATCTCACAACATTTTTCCTTCCAGGCCAGTGAACAACCAGTCAAGCCATTTGCTCTTGTTCATGAAATTATACATTCTTATTTCAAGCCAATTATGTTTCATACCAAATAACTGATGTGATGTGCTTTATGAAGCTCTGCCCATTGAGAAGATTTCCCTTCTATCTTTAAGCTCTTCGTGTGGATAGCTTAAAGATACCCACTATCTTTAAGCTCTTCCTGTGGAGCTCAAGTGAAACAGCAGTTGGTTTTTGGCCTGAAGACGTATACCGTATTGAACCTTTGTGAACCAAGATTTGTATTTGTATTTTCTGTTGGCTGATCATAAAAATTCCCCCATGCAACTATAGGTGTAAGTTGAGTGAAAGATGCTGGTATGATAGTAGTAGATGACATTAGAATCCAGTCTACCTCTTCATGTAATTTACTTGTGCTATGACCCTGCTCATGTCAAGTAATATATGCACCAATTCAATTTTAAATATGTTGCTGCAGGGCTTGCCTAACCTCATGACTTAATGATTCTGAAAGAACCTAGCACGTAATTGGCACATGATGGCCTGAGGTTACAAGAGCTCTTTCTATGAGATCCAGTAGCATTCTAGAACCAGTTCCGCATTGCCTTCCTGATTTAAACTCAGATTGGTTGTCCTTATTGTGTATCATTGAATTTTGCATTTGGATTTGTGAAAATTGGCCGGCAATTTTGTTTTCTATTTTAATTGCTATGTGGTGATATCTAACTTTAATTCTAAAAGAATTCTAAAGACATCCTTAGAATTTAATTCTGAAAGAATTCTAAAGACATCCTTAGAATTTAATTCTAAAAGAATTCTAAAGACATCCTTAGAATTTAATTCTAAAAGAATTCTAAAGACATCCTTAGAATTTAATTCTAAAAGAATTCTAAAGAAATCTTTAGAATTTAATTCTGAAAGAATTAAAGTTAGATATCACCATGTAAGCCATTAAAATGTCCAATTTATATTTCCCAATTTTTGCAGTCCTTGAAACTAGTTTTCAAAATCATGGTCAATGTTCTGAAGTGATTCAAAATCAACCATTGAACTATTTGCTTGTAAACCACTATAATATATAAATACAAGCTATTTTTAATTTGTCTGATTAAAATTATGGTGCCCATCGCTCCCATTTAATTACCAATTTGTTTATTATTCATGTAAATTAATTTCAAATAGTTAACTGTTGTTAATAGGCAACATACTTCTCTTTGCTAGTCACATTAATTGTAATTTGTCTTGAGTTGTAATTCATTTACCACTCATATTACAAGTTTTATATCTATAGTCTTTCTGAGTATGTTTTCAGTGCTTCAAAATACTTCTCTTATTTGTTCTATCAAACTTTAGTAACTGAATACATAGATGTTTAAGGGATACTTTTAGGTCCAGGTTTGCTTTTATAAATCAGAGCTCTCCCTATACTATTATTGTTGTATGTCACTGAGCTTTCAAAAATATGAATAGGACATAACATAACTTCATCTCTTTAATAGCCTTTGTTAAGCCTTTGCAAGACATTCTGACCAATATGTACACATAAAAGGAAATGGATAAATTGAGTAATTCTACTAGTAAATTTGCTGTACAATAAACAGAAATCCAATGGAAGTTTTCTTACTTACTTTTCCTGAGTAAACCACCCACTAGTTGTATGTTGTACATGGGGAAGACATTTTTGAATAAATGACTTCTTAACTTCAGTAAGTAAAAATTCATTTATAAACTTTTATTTTGAAAAAAAAGTTCTTATTTTATACTTTTCTGTATATGTGTTATACTTTGATAAAAATTTTGTTTAACTCAAATAGAGTAAGGGCAATTCTAGAAAAAATATTTAATTCTGACTTGAAAATATAACTCTGCTTTGGAAAATTTGAGTTCTAGTCACAAAATAGCTGATGGAAGAGGGAGCTTGTGATATGGTTTGGCTCTGTGCCCCCACCCAAATCTCATCTGGAATTGTAATTCTCACGTGTCAAGGGAGGGAAGTGATTAGATTATAGATGTTGTTTCCCCCATGCTGTTCTCATGAGAGTGAGTGAATTCTCACAAGACCTGATGGTTTTATAAATAGTTTTTCTAGCGCTCTCTCACACACTCTCTCTGGCCTGCCACTATGTAATACATGCCTGCTTCCCCTTCTATCATGATTATAAGTTTGCTAAGGCCTTCTAGCCATATGGAACTGTGAGTCAATTAAACCACCTTTATTTTTAAATTACCCAGTCAATGATAGCGTCTTTATAGCAGTGTAAGAACACACTAATACAGTAAATTGGTACTGCAGAGAGTGTAGTACTGCTATAAAGATATCCAAAAATGTGGAAGCAACTTTAGAACTGGGTAACAAGCAGAGGTTGGAAGAATTTGTCAGGCTTAGAATAAGGCAGGAAGATGTGGGAAAGTTTGGACCTTACTAGAGATTGCTGAATGGTTTTGACCAAAATGCTGATAATGATGTGGACAATGAAGTCCAGGCTGAGGTGGTCTCAGATGGAGATGAGGAACTTCTTGGGAAATGGAGCAAAAGTGACTCTTGCTATGCTTTAGCAAAGTGACTAGCAGCATTTTGCCCCTACCTTAGAGGTCTGTGGAACTTTGAACTTGAGAGAGATGATCTGAAATTGGAACTTATGTTTAAAAGGGGAGCAGAACATAAAAGTTTGGAAAATTTGCAGCCTGATGATGCAATAGAAAAGAAGCATCAATTTTCTGGGGTGAAATTCAAGCCAGCTGCGAAAATTTGCATAAGTAATGAGGAGCCAAATATTAATTACTGTGACAATGGGAAAAATGTCTCCAGGGCATGTCAGAGGTCTTCATGGCAGCCCCTCTCATCACAGGCCCTAGGGCCTAGGAGGGAAAAATGATTTAATGTGCCAGGCCCAGGGCCCCTCTGCTCTGTGCAGCCTTGAGAGTTGGTGCTCTGTGTCCCAGCTGCTTCAGTTCCAGCCTTGACTTAAAGGGGCCAAGGTACAGCTCTGGCTGTTGCTTCAGAGGGTGCAAGCCCCTAGCCTTGGTGGCTTCCACATGCTGTTGTCCCTGTAGGTGCACAGAAGTCAATAACTGAAGTTTGGGAACCTCTGCCTAGATTTCAGAGGATGTATGGAAATACATGGATGTCCAGGCAGAAGTCTGCTTCAGGAATGGAGTCCTCCTGGAGAATCTATGCTAGGGCAGTGTAGAAGGGAAATGTGGAGTTGGAGCGCCCACACAGAGTCCCCACTGGAGCACAGCCTAGTGGAGCTGTGACAAGAGAGTCACAGTCCTCTAGACCCCAGAATGGTAGATCCACCAGCAGCTTACACCATGCACCTGGAAAAGCCACAGGCACTTGATGACAGCCCTCAAAGGAGCTGTCCAAGGCCATGAAGCCCACTCCTTGTGTTAGCATGCCCTGGATGTGAGACATGGAGTTAAAGGAGATCATTTTGGAGCTTTAAGATTTAACGACTGCCCTGTTGTATTTTGGACTTACATGGGGCCTGTAGCCTCTTTGTTTTGGCCAGTTTCTCCCACTTGAAATGGGAACATTGACCCCAATGCCTGTACCTCATTGTATCTTGGAAGTAACTAACTTGCTTTTTGGTTTTATAGGCTCGTAGGCAGAAGGTACTTGACTTATCTCAGAAGAGACTTTGGACTTTGACTTTTAAGTTAATTCTGGAATGAGTTAGGAGTTTGGTGGATTGTTGGGAAGCCATAATTGGTTATAAAATGGTTATAAATTGGTTATAAAATGTATAAAGGACATGAGATTTGGGAGAGGTTAGGGCAGATGATATGGTTTGGCTCTGTGTCCCCACCCAAATCTCATTGCAAATTGTAATCTCCACATGTCAAGAGAGGGAACTATAATCCCCACATGTCTAGGGAGGGAAATGATTGGATTATGGGGACAGTCCCGCCATGCTGTTCTCATGATACTGAGTGAATTCTCAGGGGATCTAATGGTTTTATAAAAGGTAGCTTTTCTGCACTCTCACATATGCTCCATCTGGCCTGTTGCTTTTATTGGTGGAAGAGATTCAAGTTACATCAAGGTACAGGTGGAAAATTCATATATATCTGCAGCAACTTTAGTTCTTGCCTTCTCAGAAGAAAGTATTCGACCAAGGGACATAAAGCAGAAAAAGAGACTGAGGCACGTTTCAGAGCAGGAGTGGAAGTTTATTTAAAAGAGTTTATAACAGGAAAGAAACGAATGAACCCTTGGAAGAGATCCAACTGGGCACCTGAAAGTCAAAGAGAGAAAAAGCAGGACCTTTAACCTTGAACCTGGGACGTTACAGGCTTGCCTCATTCCCATGATTCTTCCTTTAGGGTGTGCTTTCAGCATGCCTGGTGCCCTTCTTATCCTTGGGAATTGAGCACATGCAGTGTGCTTAGGAAGTTGTATGCATGCCTGTCTGAGGCTTTTTTCCTTTTCTGGTGGAGTGTACCCAGAAGATCATACTTTGCCATTTTTGTCTCTTCAAGTTCATGCACAGGAAGTTGCTTCTCCTTGGGGCCTGCCTTCAATTAATATCTTGATGTTAACATTTGTAGATCATCAGGAAATGACTTCTTCCTGGCACTGGATGCCAATTTTTCACTTTTAGAGAGGCAATGCGATAATTGCCAAACCATCACCTGACATTTCTAGTGAGTGGTGAGCAGAGCCCTCTCCTGTCCTGTTCATACCTAACTACCTGAATAACTGGCATGTAAGGTGTGCCTGCTTCCCCCTTCTGCCATGATTGTAAGTTTGCTGAGGCCTCCCAGCATGTGGAACTGTGAGAAAATTAAACCTTCTTTGTTTATAAATTCCCCAGTCTCAAGCATTATCTTTATAGCAGAGTGAGAATGGACTAATACAGCTTGTTTTCCAAATACAGATGTGTTGGTTTAGCACAAATCTTGTATTGTCTAAAATATTACCATTAAACAATATTGTTTCACAAAACCAAATTTCACCAAAGCATTCTAATCAGGTAAAAATTGTATGATTAAAAACTTAGATATTGCCTGTTACTTGATATTTTCCAGTGAATTTTAGCCCTTTTTTTAAAAAAGAAAATTCATTTAAGAAGTCAAGTTCTATCCATTTAGAAGTTTGAATGTTTCCATATGTGCTTCTCAATTCTGTAGGATTCAGTAGTTTCTATAGAATTCTTCTTTCTCCTTTATCCCCATTGCTATCTCATTAGCTCATTTCTCTCCAGTGTCTCTAGTAATTGTTCATAAGATTCTTACCTTCACTTTATGTCTCTTGCAATCCAGCCTTCAGTTTTGTTTTAGGTCTTCTAGTTGTCTGTTTTTTGGACACAAGTCTGATTTTATGATGTAAATAAGTCTTCCATTTATTTACCACATAAGATAAAGCCAAAATTCATTTATGAGTTTACATGTTCTTTGCAATGTAATCCCAATTTTTATCTTTCCCGTAACTCCCCTTCTCTCCCTGCACTACCTACACCATAGACTTAGACTACAATCAAGGAAAACTTATAGTATTAATTTGAATACCAAATAAGGTATTCATTTTGAATACCTTGTGCTCATTTACACCTACACACATACATAAAAAACTCTGTATTTCACCTTGAATTCGTTTTTTCTTTTTTCTGATGTATAAGGTACTATAAAACCTATCTCAAATGTGATCTCTTTGTTTAATTTTTCTCTGGCTAAACCAAGCAAAAATGAATACTTTCTCTTGCTTTATTCCCGTTGTATCCTGCTCATGTCTATTATATTCCATCAACATGTTTTCACTGTTTCTGCATCATTTTTTTTCTCTTCTATCATATGACCTTTCAAGGACTATAACCAGAAATATTTTATCTCTACATGTGCAGTGACCAACTCATGGTAAACCCTAAAACAAGGGATTGTGTAACTGTTGTATCATTCATGTCAGTTTCCAGTAAGCAGTTCAGCAATGTAAAATTCAAGATTTCAAGTATATATATATATATTTTTTGTTTGTTTGTTTTCTTTGTATTCAGCTGAAAAAACATTTCTCTACCCAGAGCTTACACAATATAGACTTCTGATACTAGCCCTCTGTATTGCTACTAGGTGACAAACAATACATTTCCTAAAATTGCTCCTAAATCAAGATCTGACTCTGATTTCTGAGTAAACATATTCATCCTGTCAAATACTATGCGGTTAGTTACTCTAAAAATGAGCTTTGCTTTACTTTTCTAATTGATGAAATTGTCTTTCATTCAGGTTAAATATTTTGAATAGGAAAAGCAGTTTTTGGTATATTTTTCATAGCACTGTGATACATATTCCTACAACAATAAACACTCACTTCTTACCTCTGTCTTCCCACTCATTATCACTGCAAATCATAACACTTTAAAGGATTAGCTACCTTATATTTTTGCAAAGACAATTTTCATAAATATTATGATTTTAAACTTCTTTCATTAAGAGTGAAAGTTTAAAATCCCAAAGTTTAGATGTCTAATTCTTCACAGAATGTTTACATCAAAATTATGTCATAACACCTCTTGACTGTATCAAAATTAACACAAACCATCAGCGAATTTAGACTCACAAATGGCTTTGAGTGGAAGATATTTCTAATTTAAGCTTTCTTTCAATAAATGTATCTATTTCTTGCCATGCTTCTTTGTTATTAAAATTGCACTTTTTTTTTAACATTGTGGAAGAGTTTTTATTCTTTGCACATTAACATTTCAAAAAAATTAAACAAAATTTGGAGCAATTAAATATGGATATATAGTTTTACTTTTTATTTTTATTTTATTTATTATTATTATTATTATTTTTATATACTTTAAGTTCTAGGGTACATGTGCATAACGTACAGGTTTGTTACATATGTATACTTGTGCCATGTTGGTGTGCTGCACCCATCAACTCGTCAGCACCCATCAATTCGTCATTTATATCAGGTATAACTCCCAGTGCAATCCCTCCCCCCTCCCCCTCCCCATGATAGGCCCCGACGTGTGATGTTCCCCTTCCCGAGTCCAAGTGATCTCATTGTTCAGTTCCCACCTATGAGTAAGAACATGCGGTGTTTGGTTTTCTGTTCTTGTGATAGTTTGCTAAGAATGATGGTTTCCAGCTGCATCCATGTCCCTACAAAGGATGCAAACTCATCCTTTTTTATGGCTGCATAGTATTCCATGGTGTATATGTGCCACATTTTCTTAATCCAGTCTGTCACAGATGGACATTTGGGTTGATTCCAAGTCTTTGCTATTGTGAATAGTGCCGCAATAAACATATGTGTGCATGTGTCTTTATAGCAGCATGATTTATAATCCTTTGGGTATATACCCAGTAGTGGGATGGCTGGGTCATATGGTACATCTAGTTCTAGATCCTTGAGGAATTGCCATACTGTTTTCCATAATGGTTGAACTAGTTTACAATCCCACCAACAGTGTAAAAGTGTTCCTATTTCTCCACATCCTCTCCAACACCTGTTATTTCCTGACTTTTTAATGATTGCCATTCTAACTGGTGTGAGATGGTATCTCATTGTGGTTTTGATTTGCATTTCTCTGATGGCCAGTGATGATGAGCATTTTTTCATGTGTCTGTTGGCTGTATGAATGTCTTCTTTTGAGAAATGTCTGTTCATATCCTTTCCCCACTTTTTGATGGGGTTGTTTGTTTTTTTCTTGTAAATTTGTTTGAGTTCTTTGTAGGTTCTGGATATCAGCCCTTTGTCAGATGAGTAGATTGCAAAAATTTTCTCCCATTCTGTAGGTTGCCTGTTCACTCTGATGGCAGTTTCTTTTGCTGTGCAGAAGCTCTTTAGTTTAATTAGATCCCATTTGTCAATTTTGACTTTTGCTGCCATTGCTTTTGGTGTTTTAGACATGAAGTCCTTGCCCATGCCTATGTCCTGAATGGTACTACCTAGGTTTTCTTCTAGGGTTTTTATGGTATTAGGTCTAACATTTAAGTCTCTAATCCATCTTGAATTAATTTTCATATAAGGAGTAAGGAAAGGATCCAGTTTCAGCTTTCTACTTATGGCTAGCCAATTTTCCCAGCACCATTTATTAAATAGGGAGTCCTTTCCCCATTTCTTGTTTCTCTCAGTTTTGTCAAAGATCAGATGGCTGTAGATGTCTGGTATAAAATTGCACTTCTAATCCAAGCACATGAAGTTTGATGACATTTTGATGGTATCTGAACAAACCATGTAAATTCATGCTATGAATCAAACCAATTTAATCGTAACTTCCAGTTATTGTGACACCTATTTTTAGTTTGAAAAGGATTCATGGCTTTTGTAACAGAAGATTTAAAAAATTCCCAGTGCTTTTAGATGTTTAAGACTTGCTGAAAGACTTTCAAGGCCGATTATGCATTTAGTTACCTAATGGACCTTTTGCTTTTATTTATTATCTCAACATAGATTTAGTAGTAACTATGTGTTAGGAACTTAGTATGATGAGGCCAGCAAAGCATATGCGGTACCTGACCCAGTCTAAAAGGTAGCTGTAGACATAACACGAGAAAATATATAATTACAAATTTTAATTTGGCATCAATAGCCAACATGGAACACCTTGGAAAACACTAGAGATGGTTTCCACATTCAAAATTAATTTTACAGCAATAGTAAATTTTGAAGACATTCTACCATGTGAGGATTTTGTTTTGAAATTACATCAGATTATGAACATAGGTAAATTTTCCATGTTTCCTGCGTAATATCAAACTGATTATTATATAAGGTAAAATCAAGTTATTTTTATAATTCAAGAAACTTTCCAGATGTCATTATCTAATTTTATTTAATTTTAAGGAATTTATTATTTTACAGAGTTTTAGGTTCACAGCAAAATTAGAAGGTACAGAGATTTCCAATATGCCCCTGTGACCACACTTGCATAGCCTCCCCCCATTATCAATATTTCCCACCAGAGTGGCATATTTTTTACAACTGATGAACATGCATTGGCAGATTATTGTCACCCAAAGTCCACAGTTTATATTAGACTTCACTCTTAGTGTTGCACATTCCATGGGTTTGGACAAATGTATAATAACATGTATTCACCACTGTAGTATCACACAGAGTATTTCACTGCACTAAAAGTCTCTCCCTCTCCTTAACCCCTGGCAACCACTGATTCCTTTCCTACAGTTTTGTCTTTTCCAAAATTTCGTATAACTGGAATCATACAGTATGATCAATGTAACAGTAACATCGTACTATATGATTCCAATTATATAAAATTCTTGAAAAGACAAAATTATACAGTATGGTATATAATTATATAGTATGATATATGATGTATGATGTAGTCTTTTCAGATTGTCTTATTTAACTTAGTAAAATGCATTTAAATTTCCTCCATATCTTTTACATGGCTTGATAGTTGCTTTTTTTTAAGCACTGGATAATATTCTATTATATACCAGTTTATTTATCAGTTTACCTACTGAAGGACATCTTGGTTTCTTGCAAGTTTTGTCAATCATGAATAAAGCTGTTATAAACATCCATGTGCAGATTTTTGTGCAGACAAAACTTTTCAACTCCTTTGGGTTGAACTCAACTGCTGAACCAAGGAACTCAACTGCTGGATTGTACAGTAACAGTATGTTTAGTTCTGTAAAAATCAAATGATCTTCCAAAGTGGCTATGCCATTTGCATTCTCACCAGCAATAAATTAGAGTCTTGATTGCTCCAAACTGTTGAAAGCATTTGGTATTGTCAGTATTCTGAATTGAACCATTTGAATTGAAGTGTAGTGGTATGTCACTGTTGTAACTTAGGCATAGGCCCAAGAACATTTTGCATTTCCCTTATGACATATAATGCAGAGCATCTTTTCATATGTTTATTTGTCATCAGTATCTCTTCTGTATATCTGAAGTGCCTGTTAAGGTCTTCACACCATTTTTTATCAGGTTGTTTTTTTTCTCATTATTGTTGAGCTTTGAGAGTTCTCTACAGACTTTGGGTACAAGTCCCTTATTACATTTTGTCTTTTGCAAATATGTTCTCCTAGTCTGTAGCTCATTTTCCTATTCCCTTGACAATGTCTTTCACAGAGTAGAAAATTTTAACTCTAACAAAGTATAGCTTATCAATTCTTTCTTTTATGAATCATCATTTTGTTGTCATACCTAAAAAGTCATCACCAAATCCAAGTCATCTAAATTTTCTCCTATGTTTTTTTCTACGAGTTTTATAGTTTTACATTTTACATCTAGGTGTGTGATCCATTTTGAGTTAATCTTTGTGAAGGATGTATGGTCTGGGTCTACCTTCATTTTTTTTTTTTTTTTTTTTTTTTTTGGCATGTGAAGTCCAATGGTTCCAGCAACATCTGTTGAAGAGACTATCTTTTCCACATTGTATTTCCTTTGCTCCTTTGTTGAAGATCAGTTGACTACACTTACATGGGTCCATTTGTGTGCTCTCTGTAGTTTTCCGTTGAACTATTTGTCTACTCTTTCATTAATACACTGTGTTGATTACTGTATACATAGTAAAAACTAAATAAATGATAGATATTTCTTGTTCATGTATAGGAAAGCTCAATATTTTCAAGGTACTAATTCTTTCCATCGATGCTTGCAATCCTAATCAAAATCCCAGCAATTTACTTTGTAGAAATCAACAAACTGAGTCCAAAGTTTATACAGAGAAGCAAAAGACCCAGAATAGTAAACTCAATATTCATTGGTAAGAACAAAGTTAGAGGACTGATACTTCTTGACTTCAAGACTTACTATGTTTTTCTTAATAATTTCTTTCAAATTTTTTTACTACTTAGTTGCCATGGACCTGAGCTATAGGGAATGACTTTAATACTGTTCCTTCAAAAGAGCCACTAATAATGGTCTACTCTAGAGATCAGGTTCATTCAATTAATGTGCATGTACTGAGTGGTTACTATGTGCTAAGCAGTGGAAAGCATTTTTGGAAAACTTTTAACAGTTCCTGGAATTTTATAACTGCATAGGCATAAGAACATTTTAAGTGGTATTTATGAGGACATTAGGGAATCCCCTAATGATTCTCAGAATTAAATAGATTACAGCACAAGAGGGTTTGTGTGATCTAAAACTCTAGGTGAGTGCCAGAATAAATATTCTTTGTAATTATACTGGTGAGATGTTGATCTAGAATCAGTATTTATGAAAACAAAAAAGAAAGAATAGAATGAGAAGAACACTTTGATGTAAGAAGTTATTACAAATCATTAAGACTAATTATAGCAAGAATATAAATAAATAATAATGTTGTGAATTCAAGGAGAAACAATGAAAACCACAATGAGAAAACACAATGGAAACCATGAGATATACAATGGCCCCACATTTCGATTGCATTTTATTTTATTTAACATATAATCCTCTTGAAGACATAGTTCAGATTTTCTTTGTTCTGTGTCAAATTGTGAGTTGAAATTCTAACACATTTGTAAAAGGAAGAGAACACTTCCGTTATATACATTCATGTATATAGAAATGATTCTCAGAAACAATGCATTTCCAGACAATGCTCAGTGCCAAGAATAGAAAAGACTTAGTGGTTTGAAAACAGCTGGTTATATTTATCAAGCCTGGAGTTCCTCTTGTGTGGTGACTTTGCCTGAATTTTCAGTTATGTAATTAGCTAATAATATTAAAACACAATATAATGGAAAAGCCAAAAAATGTTCAGTTCTATAGCCAACAAATGCTATATTTGTGCCAAAAGATACGGATTTTTTTCACATCATACATTATAAAACTATGATATCATTTAAAATAAATAGTGTGAAATAAAATGAAACAACTATTAGCATATCTTGCTGACACAAGAAATTATTGTTATTAAAGGCAGCTTGTACTTAAAAAAAGAATAAATCACCCATTATTTTTAATCACTAATATTAAGTCACAGAGAAAAACAAATTGGTTTTCTCTCTACACATACATTTCCCATTACAATCATGGAGCATACATTTTATTGACTGGCAATTTGATTGCATTCAGTGCTCACAAAGTGGCTTAGAATAATTTTTGAGCTATTTCCAACAAAACGAATGTGTTTCAAAATGAATGCTTGTGATGAATAGTCATCTTGGAGTATATAAGCAGGAGAGACAAGAAGAGGTCGATTATGCAATGCTAGTCTTTATTTTAATCAATAAATTTGATTCCATAAAAGTTACACTCTAAGAAGTCAAATGTTAATGCAGAATTGATGACTCACACCCACTTTTTATCTTCCAACATTCAAACGTTGTGCAAGGGTGTCCTGGACATTCTCTGTTGGCACTTACAACCTTTACAACCCATCAATGATTTCCTCAGTATTAGGGGCTGAATGTCTGTAACACCAGGGTTGCACATGCAGTTTTGGTCACACCGATGAGATACATTCACAGGAGTTTGTGGAAGGCTGAAAAAGTAGTCTTTTAAGGCAATAGGCTGACTGTGGAAAATCTTTGAAGCATCAAATCTCTGATTCTTTTGCAGTCAACCTGAAGCTGGTGACAGACCTAACTTTTATAATGTGGATTTCTCCAGCCTTTACATGCATTTTGTAAATGTCTAATTCCTTGCATTGTATTCTCTTCCTGTGGAAAAATCAGAGATAATTTCTGTAACACATATCAAAACCTGAGTCATAATATAATACTGTGTGGAGCCGATATTTTACACAAAATTTAAAAGAAGTCATTGTAATGTTGAAAGTAACGAATCCTTTGATCTGGAGTATGAGATACATTTATGAAGTAAGGTTCAGTTGAAAGTTGAAAATCCACAAATAATTTCTAACATATTAAAAATGTTTAAATAATTTTGACAAATTGTGACTTGAAATTGTAATATATTTTTAAATGTATCTATTTTCATATGGAAAAATCACCGTTACTGTAGAAAATATGTTCTCAATTGGGAGACATATCTTAAGTTGCTTATTATAAATTATTTTTTATTTTTTAATAATTTAAAACTAAAATACATGTTATTATTAAAGCATCTTATGCTTTCTTAATTTTATCTGTTTTGTTCTTAATTAGGTGACTGAAAGCAAACAATTGTTGTATATTCAGTAATAGTGAATTCACTAATGTATTGAGCACCTTGATATCTTTACTATTTTGTGTTATTCATCTTTATTCCTATGAGGCATTTGCCGTAAAGGCTATTTTCTCTTATATTAAGATAGCTGTGCAGCTTTTTCTTTTTATTAACAGGTGATTGATAAATATCATTGAAATATGATTTTATACTCCAGGTTAAAACAAGAAATATTGGGCAGTTTAGCTCCATTTATTCCCATCCTAACTTGTGTTATTGTTCTGTATTATTCTAATTCTATTTTTCCTCCATATTATTAGTTTTACATGGTAAGTGTTCTTTAAATTGTGCCTACATATTTACACTTTTATTCCTAGTAATTCCTACTTGCAGCCCAGGCATTCTGTTCTGAATCGCTTTCCTTTTTGCTAAAGGCATTCCTCAGAATTACTTTTGATGAGGTTCTCCTTGTAACAAAATGTATGTTTTTGTTTGGCTGAAAACATTTTTATTTTGCCTCACCTTTTGAGGGACAATTTTGTTGAGTATAAAACTCTAAATTGGTAGGGTTTTTTTTTTTTTTTTAGCATATTGAACTCTAAACTGTAAACTATTGAACTCCGATTTCCTGTATTCCTCCTCAGTCCTCCCTCACTGTAAGAAAATCAGTTACCTCTTTTACTACCACGTATTTGAAAGGAAGGTATCTTTTCCCTCAGAGTTCTTTTGAGATTTTTCTGTTTGTATTTTTCTTTCTGGGGTTCTTACATAGAATGTTTGGTTTTGATTTCTTCTTCTATATCTGGTCTTGAATGTATGGAATGGTATCTTTCATCAATTCAGGAAAATTCTCAGCCACTATCTTGTCAAATATTTCCTCTGCACCACGAATCTCTTTCCTTCATCTGGAACATCAACTAAGCATATATTAATCGTTTTGTTCTATTTTGTCTAAAATGCTTACTGTTTTTCATTTTTTCTTATTCTAAATCCTGGATTATTTTATTTTCTTTTTCCATAATTTATTAATTTAATTTTGTATATTAAAGTTACATCTCATTCTTTCTAAAGTTTGCTGTGCCCCTTTTTAAGTTTCTATATCCTGTTGATATTTGAGAATGTGAATGTATCAACTAATTCTTCAAACATATTAAACAAAATTATTTGATAGTCTGTGACTGATGATCCCCATACATAAAGCCTTTGCTGCTCTGTTTATGCTGTCTGTGGTTTCCACTAGTTATAACCTATTCTATGTTTCTTTGTTGTTCCGATTACCTTCACCAGGCATTGTCATGCAAGATTGGCTTTAAAATTAATTTGACACCTGAGATAAAATCCTTTCTCAGGAAAGGATTTGTATTACCTTCTTCCAGAACAACTTTAAAACATGGAAGACCTAGGGGTTTCAGACCATGTGAAAACTGATCCATTTCTCATTCGTCCTTATCCTCAGGGTGTAAGATTTTGGATATAGCTTTTATGGAAGGACCTCCTGCTATACTCCTTAGCTTTTGTGAACATTTTGTTTTGATTTCTTGATCCCTCTCACTTCAGGACATTATAAAAATAAAAATTCGAGTTTTCCAGATTAGCAAATAGGTTATAAGAAGAGTGAATTTTTTACCTCATTTGTATCTTTAGATTCCCATTTCTACCTCAGGATTGGTTTGGTACTTTCTTATAACAGTCTTGTCAGCATTTAGACGCTTTTAAGGACTCAGAAAGAGAAATCATCTGTACTTTTGTTTTTCTCCTGATTGTTGACTAATCTCCAATTTTAAGATACAGAAATCCCCCAATTAATTATTTTTAATTAACAGTTTAATTCTGAGGTAGGATCTATGGAAATTGTTACAATCAAATAACACTCTTTGTGTAGGAATTATGAATGTATGCATGTGCTTTGTAATAGTTATCTATATTTAGACTGTCTGATGACTGATTTTACAGTGGAGAAAATTCTGTGTCTTATGTATTTTATACTTCCCTTTTTAATGATACTCTTCATTCACTAATTTAAGTAATTACTTGCATGAAATACACAGCACTATAGCCCTGTTGGCAGGACTTAAGTCTTATTCTTATACATAATATAGCATAGTGGCTAAGTGCACAACCCTGGAACTAGAACCCTTGAATTCCGACTCTTCCACTAGCTGCACTGTGACCACTACAAATGTCTGGGACACTGTTTTCTCAGTTGTAAAATGAGGATACTATTTATCCTATAGTTTGAAGACTAATTGAGCTAACATAAATGAAGCAATGAAAAATTGCCTGTCACATAATAAATATTAATCATTATTTTAAATACCTGCTCCAGTTACAAGTACTGTACTTTTGGCAAAGTCGTCAATAAGTACTTGATTGGTGATATAACAGCCATAGTTATCCTCAGACTGACAAATAATTGTGCAGTGGTACCCCATATGTACTTTCTGAGTAATACAAATTCATCCCTGCAAATTATAACAGTTCCCAAAGGCTAGTGTTAAAAACCATGGATTTCATTTTTAAAGTTAACAAACGAGTAAACAAGTTAGAATTTGAGTCACAGTTTAAGAACGTAGTAAAGCCAGTGACACAGCTATAAGTTTTCTTTAAATTACTGATGCATATAATAGATGTAATGCTTTTGGACTGCATTTAAAAAAGCTCATTATAATGTCTCTCACCCGCCTTTTGTGTATTATGAAAAAAATTCACACAGTGCCAGAAAATCTGTTATATTTAGGATTGTGCAGAAAGTATGACTTCACGCAGCTAAAGTCCACATCTGATAAGTAAAATTAATTTCAGGCAACATCATTCAAAAACGTTTAAGTGGTCATTTTGTAATTCCCTTAACCTAGTACGGGTATGTCTCAGAGAACACAAAGAGAAGGCCTTTATCAGCACAGTTTGTCAGGACTCACCCATAGTCATCTGTTCCATCCCAAGCCCAAGCTGTTGTTTTCTCAAGTAATATATATTTTTTCAAATATGAAAGTTTAAATAAAAGTACATAAAAGAAAATAATCATCATTCATGAACAAGGTCCCAGATAGAAATCTCATCATTGTTTACTTTTTTGCAGAGAGAGACACCATAAGGAGGCAAAGAAAGATATTTTGGCCCATTTTCTTTCTGTTATATAATAATATTCTAAACTGATAACACATTTTAACTTTGGATGCAGTTTTTAATTCCACTTAATATTACATTCCTAAGGAAGGAATGCATAAATTACATTTCTCAAAAATATTTTAATGTGGAACTTCTTTGTCCCAATATAATCTTGCTTAAACAGTTATTAGGAAACTCCCATATAGAGGTTCACTATTATTTGTTTAAAACAGACATTCACTTTTATGGTAAAGTTATATTCTCATTCCCATTTTTTCTGAGGTTTTCTAAAGGTTTGATCATACGGTATGATTATTATATGGATTGCCTTATTTGACCTGCTGCCATTATACATTTGGCTAATAGATTACTTGTTTTACATCTTCATTGGGTTGGTTTTGGGTCAATTTGTCTTTTGTCATGGTAAATTATCTTAATATTCTGATAAATTTAATGTAATGTATATTCTTAAGGAAAAATGGTCAATATATTTAATTGGGGACTGATTTTAATATTTTGATATCAAGAGACTTATTAGAAAATGTATATGGACATTTAAAAATTGTATCTGTGGCTGGGCGCGGTGGCTCACACCTGTAATCACAGCACTTTGGGAGGCCGAGGCAGGTGGATCATGAGGTCAGGAGATCGAGACCATCCTGGCTAATAAGGTGAAACCCCATCTCTGCTAAAAATATAAAAAATTAGCTGGGCGTGGTGGCGGGCACCTGTAGTCCCAGCTACTTGGGAGGCTGAGGCAGGAGAATGGCGTGAACCCGGGAGGCGCAGCTTGCAGTGAGCCAAGATCGTGCCACTGCACTCCAGCCTGGGCAACAGAGCAAGACTCTGTCTCAATAAAAATAAATAAATGAATAATACAAATTGTATCTGCATTCTGAATTGTATCCAAGGTTTTTAGTAGTTTCTTACAAAAGTGATTTTCAAGCTATCAGATCTGCTGTATATGAATGGAGGCAGAATAATTTTTATTTTTCTGTGACAAGTGAGAAAATCTGAAATCAACTATTGAGTATTCACTGTGGAAATTATGACTCATCAGTTTCTACATGTTCTCATTTTATATTAGTAGTTTTAAGTAAAATAGGTATTGTTGAGAACTGTGAAAGGTCTGAGGTTTTGCCCTGTTCATAAGCTAAAAAGTTAATGTCTGAAAGAGTTAGTAAGCTTAAAAGGTAAGTTTCATGGAAGCTGGAAGAAGACATAAGACACCTGGGTCAGAGACACAGAATTATGCTACTCATGACATAGCAGGCAGCATGAGCTCATGTTTTCATTCGCTTCCCCTTGCTCTTAAAATCCCATAGGAAGAACATAGAATAGCCCGGGTAGGTGTACACAGTCAGTGGGTTAATGTCATGGCTGATTAAACCTAGAGCTTAGAAAACATCAGGCTATTAAATAGCTTCTTACAAACCTGCCCCATCTTTGCCTCAGAGGGTGACATTATCTTTACTTTTCTGGACAGCAAACAAATCTACCTTCTACCTCAGAGGGAGACACTGTCTTTATCTTCATAGTGTTCACTATTTAAACTATCCTTGAAAAGCTGTCAGTTCTGTGACTCAGAGCATCTCAAAAGATGCTCAGAGGATGGGCAGAAACACCTGGGGCAAATTGTCTCTCAACAGTTGAGGGATCACCTTTTTACCCTAATATATTTGAAAACCATTTCTGCAGTATGTAATCTACCCTTTATTTGTGTTATATCCCATTTTTATAATTAGAATGTTTTCCTTATTCCTTTCTATTTTTGTGATTACATCCAATTTAATTTTGCTTATTTGTACAAAGAGCATAATCCTGGATGTAAATACTCTTCATGCTACTGTCATATGTGTGTGTATTTTCTGTGCATGAAACAGTTCTTCCTGCTTTTTAAAAAATACAGTTTTACCTCTAAAATATTTTGTTTTTTTCTTAAGACATTTACAATTAATGACAATTAATGATGATTGAGTTTTCCTATATTATTAACTGATAGAAAAATTTGTGACCCACTGAGAATGAAATGGAGGCCTTTGAATAGTGCTTTTTTAGATGTATTTACAACTTTACTTCAGCCTTAACTTTGATGTCCTTTTCCTTTCTCCCCAACATGGTTGAATATAAATAAATTAATAGACACTGATATCTTGTGCACTATGGCCAGATAGTGTACTACAATAGAAATACTCCAAGCACTGAGCTAAGCAGTGGTGATAGAATGATAAACCAGAAAATCAGGTTATTTGCCCTTGAAAAGTGTGTACAATGGTACATTGCCTCCATAACATTTTCTACAATTGTAATTCTGCAATATTCTGTGTGAACATTATTTATTACTTATTTTTTAGTATCTTTCTTCCTCACTGAACTGTAAGCTCCATGATAGCTTTAACTATACTGTCCATTAATAATATTTGTCACCCACACTTTGCCACACTGTCATTCTCCAACCCTATACAAGCATACTTTGGAGATATTGCAGGTTTGGTTCTAAACTACTGCACTAAACTGAGTCACACAATGTTTTTGGTTGCCCCGTGCATATAAAAATTATGTTTACAATGTACCATAGTCTATGAAGTGTGTAATAGCATTATGTCTAAAAAATGCTCATGGTTTAATTAAAAGTATTTTATTGCAAAAAAATGCTGACACAGGGACACAAAGTGAACATGTTATTGAAAAATTTGTACTGATAGATGCTAGGTACAGTGTTACTCACAAACCTTCAATTACTAAAAACTGCAATACCTACCAAGTGCAATAAAGCAAAGCTCAATAAACTGAGATATCCTTGTAACTCATCAGAAAGTAGATATCTTTCTCACTGTTTTAAAATGTTTAATTATCTTACATATTTTAAATATTTAAAATGAGATGGCCTTGTTGCCTTAAATTTAATGTTGTACCATAAATTTAATGTTACATCTAATTTATCTGGCAATATTTTTCCATTTTTCCAAAAAGGAAGTCTTGAAGGACTTCTATCAGATTTCTCTGAGGCTGAATCAGATGTCAAAACAAATTATTACAAATATAAATATACAGCTAATCAACATTCAGTAGTTTTCCAAGACTAAGTTAAGTGCCTTTTCTTTTTCTTCATCTCAATACACTTGGATTATTTCTAAGAGATCTCTATTTAGCATTTATTACATGTTAACCAGAATTATGTTTTTCTAAAAAGTTATATCACTTGCATGTTTTAAAAACCTTGACTCCCTTTTCACTATATTCTATTAAATTACAAGCATGGAGTTCAAAGCTTTTCATATTAAACATCATAAAATGTCCTGGACTTGAGACAACTACCACAACAATTAAACATGTGTCCTATACCCTAGCCAACAAAGGTCACCTTGACTTTTTTAACCTTATTTAATGCTTCCATATCTTTAGCTAGCCCTATATATCAGCCTTAATAAAATATTTAGAAGTTAAAATAGACGACTGATGGGGAATGGAAAGGAACAAGAAAGTGTAATTACAAATTGAAGAGAACAGATAGATTGAGTATAAAGAAGAATTAAAGGAATATACATCTATAGTCTTTGTAAATAAGTTGGGATAAAATAAATAAAGTAGAGAATTGAATTCATAGGAACAGGAAATTCCCCAAAATACTGAGCTTCCAGAACTATTCCAAAACAAAAGAACTAAAGCAATAACAAGAAAGAAGGGCTAAAACCATCTAAGTAACAATTACAGAGTTTTAAAAGATGTTATTCCCAAGAACAATTATGAAAACTAATTTGAAATTGGGCACAAAGCCATGAGTCTACAAGCAAGAGTCCCTTAGGTTATTAGAAGAAATCACTATCAATTTACAGGATTGCTACTGTATAAGTTATAATTTTTGGAAAATGCTATAGTAATATGTTTGCCTTAAAAGGAGAAAAAAGTTGGTGCCCGGTTGTGGTTGTCTACATATAGATAATAACTCTAAGCAATTTAACTCAGCAAATGCTAGTTCAAATCAAAAGAATATGATTATAATGTGATCAAAATATACTCGTTTGAATTGCTTTCAGCCACAGTATATTTATTGAATAATTATAACATTAAAGAATTAAAGTAGGGACAATGAACCTTACATTATCTTCAGTTCATTTACCTTGGATAATATCCCAAATGTGTTTTGTTTAATTTATTTAATTTTAGTAATTAAAATTATAGCTATCTTCTTAAAAAGATAAATAAGGTGTGATGGCAAGGATATAAAGGGTATTCACTGCGTGAAGCAATGAGTTTGCTAAGGATTGGCTAAAATGTTAATTTTAATGATGATCTTCATTAAATATTTGGAAAGGAAAATAATTGATTGAAAGATGGATGTGTTACAAATTTAGAGTATTTTTCAAAAAGCAGTCAGATTAAAATAGGATCACATCTCATTAAATTTTCTGTAGCTAGACTCTAGAGCCTAAACACAGATTCTGTCAATTAATAAGTGATTAGTAACACCCAGATGAATGATGACTGAGTATATAGAACTCAGATTCATACTCAAGATGTATAAGCTATTTGTTGGAGTTTGTTCATTGAGTGTTATCTTTGTGTAATAAATTAGTTAATGGTTGGTAATAACTGTTGTTGTTTATGTGCATATTTTGGCAATTAACTAGAAATAGGATTTACAATGATTTGCAAAGGAGAAAACAGGGAGTTTTGCAGAAGTAGATAGTCACAAAGATTTCTGCTGTAAACCTTCATTACTACATAACATAACATCCACCCCACCCTATGATGTTACACTGTATGTAATTACCTAAGGCTTTATGTCATTTACAAACCAGGAGTAAAATTAACATTCAGAATTTTAGTAACCTGTGCCTGCACACATTAATATATATTATATATTTAAATATTATGTGTATTTAAATAATCTTTTGTTATCAAGTTTGTAAAATATTGCCCGATTTTGATTAAAAAGACAGAGCATTGTCTTCAATTTCATCTTTGTAGAAACACTGAATTAGAGATTTTCAATAAATTGGGATATTAAATTCCTTTGATAGAGCAAACATTGCACAAAAAATTTTACATTTTACTGGAGTCTTATTCTTTGCAGACCCTCCAATAGTTCTGTTTAAACAGATGTACCACAGATGTGGAAACATCTGGCAGGTCAACACTACTCTGCCATGACTGTACTCAGGTTAGGATTGTGCATTTTTTGACATCTAATTGTTAAGCAAGGATCCATGCATGGAAGAAGGCATTGCTTCAAATGACATATTTCTACTTGCTTCTCCTTTCTAAAAAATATTTTCACATGTGCTCACTGGAAATATATTTTGTGTCCACAGTTACTTTGTGTGTGTTTTAGAAATGGCTATATGAGTTTTTAAGTGTTTGATTTTTTTTTTTTTTTTAAAGTAATCACCTACTCAAGTGTAAGGAACAGGTTGAATTCAAATCAATAATGTATAGGTTTCAGTCACTTTCATTTTTTTTCTTGTCCTAAGAGTTTTGCAGGTCCATTCAAATTACAAGAAAATTATTTCAGTTGTACACGTTAAATATACCAAGTCATCAAGTTCTTGGATCTTATTTCTTCACTTAAGTTTCATATGTCTCAGAGAAGAATGAAGCTCTTTTCAACATTATATATAACCATAGAAGAGCCTTCAACTGGCTTCTTTGTCATTAGCATAAATGTATAGGACAAGATATACATATAATATATGCTGTGAATGAGTATATTTGTGGTGTTTGTAATTTTAGTTAATGTTTTTGTAAAGGAAGGGATAGAATACTGGAAAATTAAAAAATTATAGATTTTGTAATCATATTTTACCTTATACATTTATAAACCTAACATTAGAAATGCGCAATTTTACTTTAAAGCAGCTCTCCCACTTTTTATGAAGCAAGAAACATTTATGAGACAAAGGAAATATTTTACAAAGCTCAGTCTGAATATCTATAACATTTACCTAAATCAGAGCAAATTAGTAAGATTTACAGCACTGTACAGAGAGTGTTAGAAAGCCCTGAGGGAAAAAGCAGATTGTACCATTTCACTCAATGCTGAGAATTTGGGTGATATGTAGTGACAATAAGAGACTTCTCACTCCTAAAGAGACTGAGGCTGTGTGACCCCAGGGATCACTGTGCACTGTGGGAAGCTGTAAAGCCCATCTAATATTTATCAAGATGTGCATTGTAATGAAAACAGTCTGAAATCATACACCGCACACACAACCTCAGCCTGGATAGAATAGCAAGCCGAGGAAATGTAATGATAAGCTAAGTTCTTATGCTACATTTCTCAGCCCCATTTCTTCAGTTTCATCAGCTATTTGTTTATATTTTCTAGCCACTTTAGCATTAATCGCTGAATTAGATTTATTTTCAAATGTATCATGAAATACCCACGTTTTCGAGTTTCTGTTCGTTTGTTTGCTTGCTCTCCTTTAAAACATGCAGTTTTCCTGAAAAGTCGACTTTTGTTTGTGTTTAAAATAATCCACACATCTAAATTTTAATCAGATTTCAGTAATATTAAATATTAACTCCGGCTCAGAAATGTATGGCTACTCCCCCAACTTCTGCTTGGAATCAACAAATGTGAACTGTGGGTTTCCACTGTGTTACCGCAGGACAAACGCACCCCAAATTTTCCATTACAACTATTAGTTGTAAAGAGGCTTTTTTCACAAAAAGATTTTTTACAGTGTTGCACTAAAGAGGTCTAGAAACTCACAAAATGGTCTGCATGGCAATCAGCCCACAATGGGCTTCTAATTCCTTCGCCATAGAGGCCAAGGCTACTTCCAAGTTTCCAACAAGGATCTTTGCAATGTGCTTTTTCCTTTGACAGCTGTTAATTGCCATAATGTCTACAATAGCAGATGCTGGGAGTACTCCAGATGTCTTAACACAGTGGTAGGTCCATTTCTAACAATATCCATGGAGAGAGCTAAAGGTTGACCGAATAGCTATAGGAATTTCTTAATCTCTAGTGTGTTGTCGATGTTTATGGTTCTAGGTGGGGCATCTGGCTGCTACCAAATGTGTATTTTTCACCTCTGGGTTTAAGTATCAGGCTCTATTTAAATGTTTCTATTCCCATTAATTCTGTCTTTATATCTCTGTCTCAGGTCCTACTCAAATTCTCTCTCCTCTCTCTCTCTCTCTCTGCCTCACCACAAAATTTACTGAGCATTTTTTTCTCCAGGTGCACTTAACTCATTCCTGTTTATCTCAGAAAATAAAAGAGTTTCCATCCTGTGTCCCTGTCTATATGCCAAAAATGCTCTGGACTGATGCAATCCAACATGAGCATGTTTAAAAAAAAATTAGGCCATATGGAAAGATGTCTTGTTGAAATACTGAAGCAATTTACTGTTTAAAGAGTAGTTTTCCTTTGGACCTATTTGATTTTGACTGTAAGCTTTGTGCGCAGAAATGTTCCTTTGGTCATTCTTTCCTCAAAAGTTATGAGAGAGGGATGAAGAAAAGACCACTTTAACCAGATTGTTGAATTCGAAAACAGCCAAGGAAGATAATTAGTAAAAGATGCTGCAGAAAACATCATAAATTGTGATATTGGGCTGGTTACAAACTTTTTTGAGGGTGTGGGGAGTGGAGGTCTCCCGTTTTTATGAAAGAAAGGAGATTATTAAATGTTCCGTTTGTACTTTCTTCCCATCCTAATATTTACTAATATACGGTCCAATTTTTTTTTTTTTTTTTTTTTTTTTTTTTTTTTTTTTTTTTTTTTTTTGTTTTTTTTTTTTTTTTTTTTTTTTTTTTTTTTTTTTTTTTTTTTTTTTGAGACGGTGTCTTGCTCTGTAGCCCAGGCTGGAGTGCAGTGGCCGGATCTCAGCTCACTGCAAGCTCCGCCTCCCGGGTTTATGCCATTCTCCTGCCTCAGCCTCCCGAGTAGCTGGGACTACAGGCGCCCGCCACCTCGCCCGGCTAGTTTTTTTGTATTTTTTAATATTGTTTTATTAGAGACGGTGTTTCACCGTGTTAACCAGGATGGTCTCGATCTCCTGACCTGGTGATCCGCCCGTCTCGGCCTCCCAAAGTGCTTTTGAGCTCTCTGGATTTCTACAACTCTCATGTACATGCCTGCCTTGACACTTGATGTCACATTTCATTGATGTTTAGAAGTCATTCTTAATTTATCGAACTCCCTTGCCTTCAACCATATCAGAAGATGAAAGAAAAAAAAAATGGTAAAAAGAGAAGTGTTGACTCATTATTCTCCTTTCCAAAGTGAAAATAATGAAGAACAAGGAGTATACCTTTTGATGTGTGTGTTTGTGTGTGTGAGGACCTGCAATATTGTCTTAATTTCTTGAGGGCAGAAAAGCAACTATATGGAAATAAGCAAATTGATTTTGGCAACCAAATCTAATTAAAACAACTGTAGGAAAAAAAACCTTTAATAGACTAAAAGTAAGATCAATAATAATAGATTCTACTAATTTATGTTTATTTTGTTTAATATTAACATGCAAATTAGTGAATGGGTAACATCATTTACTTAATGAAACCTATTTGATTTTGAATTTGGAGATACAGTTCAGATTCTTCCCTGCTGTGCTCATTTGTACACTACTAATCCAGATTTTTCAATTCAGAATAGCTCTAGAATGATGTCTCAGCCACTATTTAATCATTAAGATTTTTAAAAATTTGTATTCTAAGCAACTCATCAATAAAACGTTTTACTTCCTAAATGTTCTTTTTCTACCACTTATTTTGATACTAGCATTGGCCTTATGAATAGTATATCTGTCCATAGGTAACCTAGGAATATAATTAAACTGTCAGGTTATGACATTTCAGATAAATGTGTATTCAAATAAAAACTACAATTATTATTTAAAGACATTTAAGATGGGAGTTGGACTAGTTGACCAGACATTGGAGAAATGTTTTATATCAGAATTATCGGGACCCCCGTTTTTTTTTGTTGTTGTTTGCTTTTTTGAAAAGACACCTGCGCCAACCCTAGGACTCCTATTCAGAATAAAATAAGGAACTTCGAATTTAAACAAGCTTTCCAAATGGTTCTTTGGCACTGCTCATGCAGTGAGCAGCCAGTGATCTAACTGGCCTACCCTTTTTTGGGTTCAGGATAGGAATGCTCAAATTGCCAAAAGGTATCCAGTGGGTCCCATAATGAAAGCTTCTGGCTTCCCTACCATTGTCAGCTACCTTTGCCTTCCCTCCTCTTCAAATAAGAAAATAGTCCAAAGAAGGTGGTGAACTCACCCCAGCCTTCCCTTCCCTAATTGTAGTAATAATCTGAGATACTACTTGAATATTCAGCAAGAGCTGTATCACATGGTGAATGTACTACTAACAACTTCCAAGGTGCCAGCTAACATGGAAATTCAGAAAGGAAAATCAGACCAAACTTCCAGCCTCCCACAGCAGGCATAACATTGTAGACCTGATTTTCTACCACTATAATTTATTAAAGTTTACATAGTTTAGCTAATATAAGGGGTACACTCTAGTAATGTGGATCCTTAATACTTAAGATTTATCAACTGAGTAACATAAATTAAGGTTTGGACTTATTTAAGTGCAAGGTCTGAGATCCTAATTTTTAAATAAATATGACTTACAACTTACATTCCTAACACATTTCATAGTGAAGGTTCTATTACTTTACTCTAATTAGGTCTTGAGAGAACAAACACTAGAGTCATAAAGATAAATAATTAGTATTAATTTTAAGTTGAAGTTCCTTTGCATTAACTGAGTGAATATTTCTTGGTCATTATAATATTCCATTAAAATTCTAGGCCCTTCAGTTCTGTTGGTTGTCAATTTTTGAGTAAAGTTTATGTTTTCTGATTATTCTTGCTCCTGATGTATGACAAGATTCGATTTAATGTTTAACTTTTTTAGTTTGGAAGGCCAGTAGAATTATATGAAAGTGCTCTCTCTGTCTTTAATGTATAATTATTTGTATTTCTGCTTATCTTGTGACTTTTTTATTGTGTGATTTTTTTATGATTTTTAAAAACTTTTATTATACAAACATAAAAAGTAGTGAGAATTATTACCTGTATCTATATCTATATTTTGAGACAGGATCTTGCTGTCACCAAGGCTGGGGTGCAATGGCACTATCATAGCTCACTGCAAACTTGACCTCCAGGGCTCAAGTAATTCTCTCACCTCAGCCTCTGGAAAAGCTGGAACTATAGGTGTGCACCACTACGCCCAGCTAATTTTTGTATTTCTAAAGAGATGGGGTCTCACTGTGTTGCCCAGGCTGGTGTATTTTCTAATCTAATGAGGAGCTCAACCTTTTACCTGCTTTCTACCACATTCCTTTCTCCACTTTCTAAGAGCAGGAATTCTAACACAGGTTAAGGACAAGATGAAATACTGGAAACTGGAATGAGATCACGGCTCAAACAAAGATGGAGAATTAGTGGGAAGAGAGAGAGGTTAAAAGTCATTTTCCATATGGATCCTTTTGTTGGATCTCTTTCAAACTGATTTTTTTTTTCTCTCCTTTGGGTCATATGCTACTATGGACACTACATGACATGACATGTATATATCCAACAATATCTCTTCAAAGAAAGATGGGCTTTGATATTTATCTATATTATCTGAATTAGTTTTTTACAAAACCCTGTTTGGAATGGGGTTTATTCCATATTTCAATTAATTTATCATAATTTGTATTTAATAATCCAAAATGAGTTGTATCATAGCTGTTGCTTTGCAGATCCTGTTGATACCCACCCCTGCAATACAACAGGAAAGAAGTTAATTGAAAGATGGGGATTTAGTGTAGCAGGCACCAGTAGGAACAACAGTTGGAGATTTCTCTTCAATGTTAAAAAAGCTGGTCAATGGAAGGACCAGACATTTAACGTGGAATATAGGAGCTGAAAAAGACTTTAGAAATTATCTGGTTCAGCGTTTTGACTTTATAAAGTATTATCTGCAAATAGTAGGTAATTTTCTTTAAACCTAGATCAGATAATTGCTTTCTGCAAACAATTTCATTTCTAATGCTGGAGTTCATTGAATAGAATGGATGGTCTGGTTTACCATTAACATTTCATCTGCTAAGTTAACAAGTTCTTTATCCGAGGAAACGCAAGTTTCTTCATTTCCAGAATAGGAACTAAAACAATTCTTACTTTGTATATTTGACCTTAAGATTATTTAAGATAAGATGTGTAAAGAATTAGAAAGTGCAGTACATGATAAAACTCAATATGGGTTGATTATAATTATTAATTGTATTAGAATGTTTATCCTAATTATTGTACTTTGAAATAATTGTTTTTAATTTAATTTAGGTTTAGTTTACATACTAATATTACATAAACAATAATGTGATGTTTATAAATGTCAGTGTTATTGTAGTTTAATTAACAAAATTCTCTAGCGCTTACACTGGCAGAAGATCTAAGGTAGATATGCACAATAGTGAAGAGATGGAGAATTATTTTCATTCTGTTTATTTCAAAGAAAAAACCCTCTTTATTTGTTATATTTTAAAAATGTATATTTATTTTAAATGAGAAATTTTGTTTCTATATTTGATTTTAATAAAAATCGAATCACTGTCAAACTGCATTGATCATTATAAGCTATCATCTTTGCAGTGAATTTTTCATAAATTGCTTTATTTTAATGAAGCTTTTTCAGCTCTTCAATGTACTTTCAAGTTTTGGAGTGTTGTTTTAAACAATTTGGTAATATGCTAATTATATTTAAGCCATTTTTCAAATTAAAAACAAAACAAGAAAATCATTGTTTTCCAAATCTATACTCTTTCTCCATTTCTGTATTAAACACAGATAATACTAGTACTCTAAATGTAATTTAATATACATTATTCAGTAGCTTGTTTATGAGGATCTACATTTTTACCTTTAAAGTACATTTACTTTGTTTTTAAATCATTTTTATGTAGAAATAGTTGAGTTAGTTTCATCCTAACACTGTCTTAAAATTGACCCTGTAATAAATACACTGTCTGAAATATCTAATCTGTTTCTACATTTTAGATAATTTCAATTTTAAAAATTTGGAGGAAGTTTTCATAGTATGTTAATGAGCCTATATATCATTTTCAATCCATTTTATCTCATTCATTCTGCTGCACACAGATAATAAACCTCCCTGTCTTTCTACCAGGCTGTTTTCTGCTATTTCCACCTCTTTGGAGATTATGATACTGAGTACAATGAAATAAATTATGTTACTAGTATGTTAAATACTTCATTCCACCTTAACTGTTTTATATCAATTGACATTTTGGTCAATTTCATAAGATATACTTCCTTAGAAATTATATTTTATTGATGTCCAAAATAATTCAAATTTAATGGTTTCTATTAATTCAATAAAGATTCATTTTCTTGGCACACAGTTTTCTCTGTATAGTGTTTATAAAGAATTAAAGAATTCTGACTAAAAGGTGTCTTCAAATGAATAGTTTTGGTAAATGAAGAAACATTTTTGAGTCACTAAATTTTACAATAAAAAACAGGTTAAAACTAAAATATGGTCTACATTAAAACTAAACCTTAGTTTTGTTTTCTGAATTCAGGCAGGTTTTACAAGGATAGACTTAAGAGACTCATTAATACTTAAGGATTGAACAGTATTCTCAATGATCCACTTTGGTTCAAGTCATTATTTCAGAACTAACCTTCTGTGGCCTAAGAGGCCAAGGACCATGTGAATATGAGTGGAGTTGCAGTTCACTGAATAGGGGTGGTGATGTTTCCAAAGAAGGGGTCAGTGTTAAACAAAAATAAATTGGGATCTATTTCAGTTCTTGGTTGACTGCCCAGCCAGCACATGCATTCACACCATCCCCACCACACACATACATGCAAAGTATCCATAACATTGACAAAAAATTATTGCATGACATGATACAATGTGCATCATTTCCCTGAAAAGAGACAATTCAAATTCAGTTCAGACTTGAATATCCACAGGCCAGTGATCTGATAGCTCACACATTCTGACATTTATTTTGCTTTATTTTGTTTTGTTGTTGGCTGTTAAATCTTGAGCCCTGCTTGTGTTATAGCTCTTTCAGTCCCACCATTTGATCCTGAGTTCTTGTCCCATGTCCAGGAAGTATGCAGACAATTGGAGGGTGAGCAAGATAGACACTAGCTTCATTGAGCAACAGAACAGCTCTCTGGAGACCCAAAGTGGGTAGCTCCTTTCTGCAGCCAGGTCATCCCAATGAGTATCCAGCTCTCAGCAGAGAAGAGACCTGCAGTGGGTAACTCCTTCCGCAGGCAGATCATCCTGACAAGTCGAAGAGAATGGAAGTAGATTACTCCTTCCCACAGTTGGTAGTCCTACTATCCAAGTCTGGCTGAGGTGGGGATTTTATGGGCTCAGAAGGGAGGAAATGCATGCTGATTGTTTCATGGGCGGCCATGGCCAGGCCCAGAAAAGCACCATAAGTTCCCAGTGGGTCACACCCAGAACTGGCAGCCCAATCCCCAGGCTTCAGGCCATCCCTGGCTTAAAGGTAAGGCTTCACCGGGGACTGGCCCCTTTCTACCTAGGAGCCTGTTTACCTCCTGCCACCAACAACATATGATCCATGGCACCCAGGCTGTTCCTGCCAAGGGGTACCTGCAGGCCCACACAAAGTCACCCTCAGCCCCACCCTGGTCTCCCTCCTTGTCAGTGCCCGAAGTCTGAAGGGGGCCAAGGCAGCAGAGAGCTGGTGTGTCACTGCTGCCCTGAATGCAAATGCACTTACACCTGGCTGGGTCATGACAAGCCTGGAACTGATTACAACTTTGCTCCCAGGTGCCAGGAGTGGGGAGAGGCCAGGGAGCAAGAGCAGGCACTTCTGAGCCTTCGGGGGCAGAGGGGGATTCCCAGGTACCTGAGAGAGCCGGGATGCTTGGGTCCAGAGCCAGGGCTAGGTTGCTGCAGCGGCACTTGGGAGCATGGGGCTCCCACTCTGTTAACTTGGTAGGGGACAGGGTTCCTGACTGTTCTTGGCACCTACCAGCTCTGTGGAAGGCACAGCCCCAGCCATGCCTCCCCATCTGCAGCTGGCATCCCTGCAGTGGCTGCTCCAGACAGGCCACCTCCGCTATCAATAACACCATAACAATGCCTATTTTCATACCACAAGTGATTATTTAACTTCATTTTTTTAACCACTTCTTGAGTTCTATTTTGGCATGTGAGGCTATTTAGAGTGCGTGAGAAAAGTTAACTCCCTTTAACTAAAATGAATATAGCACTTGATCCATGTATGAATTCCATCTGTAATCATAACTGCAAAGAAAATTAGAGTACAGATAATTACTTGAATAATCTAAAATTACATTTTTACATTCAGTGTCTAGATAATTGATTAAAAAATTTTGAACTTCAACTACATCAAAAACTAACTCCCTATTTGGAGTTTTTAAATACGACCTTTGTGTATGAGACACTTTATATTTTTATTCTTTTTTTGAATGTCATCTTTTATAAGCTTTTTGTCTTTTGTGCTTTGAAATTTTAAAATGAGTATATAAAAATAAGTCTATTTGTTGTAAGGAACTTCAGATTTTTAAATGCATTTACTTTTTCTTTTCTTAGACTTTCTGCAATCATTTTTAGTCCCTACTCTGACATTTTTTTGAAGTTTCTCTTTTTCAAGTATCTCATATTTACCCTGATGAGGCAGAAGAATAGTCAAAGAAAATTACCCATAAAGGAGCTTTAACAAAAAGAGAAAGAAACCAAAACCCAAGGAGAAAATAAGGCTTACATCAAGACTCAATCTCTATGGATCGGTCAACAAAGATGAGATATCCAAAATACTATGAATATTTGTTTTTTTGGCATATTTTAAAATCTCATTTCAAGTACTCATTAGTACCAAATGATGAAAGGGAAATGACTTTGAAATATATTCCTTTCAACAAAAGGAAAAGTGGGGAACATACATTTCTTTGAGGACAAGAGGATTCCATTTTGCAGGGGTGTAAGTAACTTCCATTTCAGCTTCTGGGTCTGACACCAACTTCCCTCCACTGACACTAAATAGTGAAGGTGATAGCAACAGGCAATACTGAAAATACATCTGCTTCAAAATGCTCTTTTCTTCAAATAAATGGCACAAAGAGGCAATGGAAACTGGTGAGTGTTTGAATCACCTCTGCACCTCTCAGAGGACCCTTTTGTTACAGTGGCAGGACTACTGCTAATGCCTCAAAGCTCTCAGGAAATATGTCTTCATATTGGCTAAGCATGCAAAATTCCAAGGGTAGTTTTATTAACTCACATGAGTAGGTGTAAGGCATCATTTTTTCCTCTAGCTCTTTACTTAGTAAAAACAGTTAAAACTGTTGTTTGAGTAATGAACAAAATCTCTCCTTAGCAACAGTATAGTTTTCATTTATTTTTTCTTAATAGAAATCAAATGGTGTCCTACTTTTAATAATATGGGTTTTTTTTTTCTTCTTCTGTTTTCTTTTTAGTCTGGCTAGACTAGAAAATGTTGGTTCACTATTGAGATTTATAAGAAACTAATTGTCTTTTTTCCTGCATTAGCATATCAAGAATTACAATATAACTGTAATAGGATTCCAAATATTGTTACCCCAGTAAATTGGGTAATGCCTTATATAAATACTTCAATTTCCCATGACAAAAATTCCAGAACCTAAACTAAATAAGGAAACATTACTACTAGTATTAATGACCCCTAAATTACAGCTTCATATTTTTATTTATCCCTTTTGTTTTTTGTTTTGACTATGTTTCAGTGTTCTTTTAGGGAGCAAATTTCTATCAATAAAGCACTGATGATATTTGCTTTAGTTGTATGGTTCTCTAATGGGCTGTTATCCATTTATTGCTTTTAGTGAGAAACTATAAAAGGTGGATAAACTGCAATAACATAAACTTGAAATATGTAAGTATCCCATAAAATTACAAACATAAACACACTGATTATGAAAAATGTAAGCTATCACATGAGGCATAATCTATTATTTCTGAGGTCATTCAATCATTTTGCATTATATCAGACATCAAGGTTTTTATTAATGGAAAAGTTCTTAAAATTGATAGCTTTCTACTTGCTTCATAAAAATTTTAGAAAACAAACTTGCATTTAATTTTAATAATGACACACCTTTATTCAGTTAATATAATATCAATCTTCTACAAGTTTATAGGGTGAGGCCACTATTAATGTTTTAGGTAGCATTAAAAGGAGTAATAAAAGTATTTGACAAGAGATGAAATTTCAAGATTTAGATTGGGCCAAAGTGAATCAAGATAAATGCTAATGTTTAACCGTATTTTGAACAGCCTGCAAGATGACAAAATATCACAAAATCTGTAACTGCAATGGAAGATCTGTAAATTTCAGATGGAAGTTACTATTATTTACAATTAAGTTTTCCAAAGCCTATTTCTTGTAGGATGTAGATGTAGGAATATATAAATCTAAGTAAATAGATGAATTAGAAAACCTTTTTAAATACATTTAAGAAGTATTATTTTATCAACATCACAATTTGCCTATCAGTCATTTCCCATTTCTACTCCCTCTTGTCATGCAGGCCAAGGTTCATGGGAATTGGCAGATTCCAAATCCAGAGGATAGATCTAATCCTTCTAGGCCATTCACGGAAATTCCATTTCCTCACATGTGTCTGATTTAGGGTTAAACATGAACTCCAACTGTGGTCAGTGAGATGAGATGAGAATTCTCCTTGGAGTCTTTGAAGACATGTTTCTTTTTTCTTTTTTTCCAAGAGACTAAAAGAAGTCAAACTCTCTTTCTCCTTTGGAGGTTGCTGTCCTGGGAAATGATACCTTGAAGTACTGCAGTTATTTTGTAACTCTTAGAAGAATAAATATCCAAGGCAGATATTTGACAATAAGGATGGAAGGATAGACAGAGGGGGAAAAAATTGGGATTCTTGATGGGATCAATAAACTTCAGATAACACCAGGAATAGAGCCTCCCTTACTTCTGACCTTTTTCTTTAGTGACGAAAATAATGATGATGGTAGTGATGATGTTCTCATTTTTCCAAGACAGTTTTAATTAAGTTTTCTGTTTTTTAATGTCAAAGTACTCCTAAAAGACAATATTCTATATGCACCAACAAACTTATTTTCATTAACATGAAACCAAATTAAACAGGCTAAGAGCTCACAAAGTAAAAGGAAAATAAAAAATACTCAAACATTCACTCATGATTGTTTGTTGACACTATAAATAACCCAACATTCAAACATACTCCCATCTCATACACACAACCCTGAAAGAAAAGAAGTCTAATTTTAGAATCTTCCCAAAAGCATTTAGTAATGCCAAATAATCAGTTACTTGGATGGCTTTGACATAGCAGCATTTGTATTAATGTTTTGGTATTATGTAGACAAAACAATCAGCTGATTGATTTCACTTTTTCACCAAGTGTTTTGGCATAATGAGGAATTATCTATGATAATTATGAAGTTGGTGTTGGGACCAGAATTTCAGTCTCAGTACCCACTAGAAAACATTGATTGGGCTATGTACTATATCTCATGTACTCCGTTAAGTGCTAAAATCAGAGAAGTGATTAAAACACAGCCCCAACCCTAACAACCCAATGCACAATTAAAAGTGTCAACACCAAGAAATTCTCAAGTCTTTCTCCAAGATATGAAAAAAAGGACATGAAGTAAATATCATGCACCTACTTCAAATATAACCTGTGTTTATAGAAAAACAATCAAAGTGGAAGAAGATTGTTTAATACAAGCAAATTATTGAATTAGATTTTCATGGCTATTATATTAGATTAAAAAGATCTATGAAGCAAAATTATATAATTCGCTATGAAGTACATTTAGAACACAAATTATTTGAGGACGTAGTAGAAATCAGTCAACAGTATTCTACTGTGAATGATCTGGTTCATAGTGAATTATATAATTTTGCTTCATAGATCTTTTTAATCTAATATTAATAGCCATGAAAATCTAATTCAATAATTTGCTTGTATTAAAAAGCACACTGTCAAAAAAGCTTATATTTTAACATTATCCTATAACATATGAGGATCCATTCTGGCTCACATGCTTTTAGTTAAAAAAGCATGAAATGTGTTTTCAAATGATGTGTCTATAGTGTGTTGGAGTTAGAAGTGTTAGGCTATTTATTGTTGTGCTGTGCTGGAATTTGAAAGGGACAGCTGATAGAGATGTAATTAAATCTTGCCTGTTAAGTAATCTTATGAATTATTAAAATCCAGATCCTATTATTCCTTCTTAAATTGTTCTTTTAAACTTCTTGTTGCCACATATGCCATCCCTCTCAAATGTTATGCAATTACCCTTTATATGGTCAAAGAAGCACCTAAAAGGTCCATCTGGAAAGCTGAGATAAGGCCCTATGGTTCAGCTTAAATAGTTGTTGAACTGAGACATGAAGATTGGGTTGGGGAGGAAGCCATTAGCTTGGGGCTTTCTGAGTAGCTAAAAGAGATTTATTCTAGTACACTCTACATCAATTCTTGGACGCCTTTCTGTATTTTTATAAAGGTGACGCTTTTATAAAGCTTCATTTTCATGTAACTTCAAAGTATTTACTTGTCTTAATATGAAATGCTGGATTGAAAATTGAATACAATTTTGCAGAAGGAAATATATATGTGTCTATATATATTATATGTGTTTATATATATATATATAATACATACACACAACTATCATCTATCTGTCATTTATCTATACTTCTTGAAATAGACTTAACAACCTGTGAATTTCATTAAAATAGGATGAGTAGAAATGATTTTTTTTAATTCAAGCAGTCTCATACTTGAGGGCTATTCTGAAGTGAAGTTTATTTTATATATTTATTTGTTCTGAATTTTCTGGGAAAATCTCTGTATCTCCAGAGGAGAGAAAAATTTGTTTAATCAATGCTGATTTTAAAAATAATCATACAAATATTGCATGTTTTTACTCATGCGTAGGAGCTAGAATATTTGAACAGGCCTAGTGCAGTAGTACATACCTGTAGTTCCAGATACTCAGGAGGTTGAGGTGGGAGGATTGCTTGCACCCAGGAGTTTGAGAATACAATGAGCTATTATTATGTCACTGCACTTAAGTGTCATAATGTGTGTGTGAAGGCACGACACCATGTCTCAAAACAATTATTTTCCTTTGAACACATGGAGGTAGAGAATGGAAAAATAGAAAACAGGTTGGGAAAAGTAAGTGGAGGAGAGATGGGAGAATGAACAGAAGTGGGTTAAAGGGTACACACATACAGTAAAATAGAAGAAATAAATTCTATTTGATAGCAGAGTGGGATGACCATACTTTAACAAATGTATTATACTTGAGTGATGGACAACCTAAGTATCCTGACTTGATCTACACATTACATACATGTAAAAAAATTCTTATGTAATTCAGACATTTGCACAAATAAAAAATCATAAATATTTCATCAAAGGAATTTGCTAGGTGAATGCTATGATTGGGCTTTCATAGAACCACTGGCCCATTATTTATTTCATAATTTTGACCTATCCTTATATCTATGACATTGAATGTTTTCAAAGATAAGTTAAACGTTGGCTTATGACCTGCTTACACAGAGACAGTTATGCAAACACCTTCACTCATGCTGGATTCTTAGATGCTGACAATAGATCCTCCGCCAAGGATGAGATGGGAGATTGACAGTGCCACTGTATGAATATAGCAGCAGTTTATGAAAGTAAATTTGCTCTGAAAACAGTCTCCCATCAAAATAATTATCAATACATTAATTAAAAGCAATTTTCATTTTATTTAAGTATGGATAGTAGCAGAAACATTTCTAGGTATTCCAGAGTATATGCAGATATAGGCTAATACTCATCACTATGCCTGCAGCTGAATCTAAGCACTAAAAGATCATCGATGGTTTATATGATCAGTGAAAGCAGGAAATACATTTACACTGTCACCTAGGCACAGATCTCACAAACAAGTATAAATATAACAGAGTTGATTAATTTTTAAAGTAAAAAACTGAATTTACACAGGTATTTATACTACTAGGCTAGAAGTCTTCAGGAATATACTACTAAATTTTCATCAACGCGTACTTTTTTTTTTTTTTTCTTTTTTTTTATTGCGATGGACTCTCGCTCTGTCACCCAGGCTGGAGTGCAGTGGCACAATCTTGGCTCACTGCCAGCTCTGCCTCCTGGGTTCGTGCCATTCTCCTGCCTCAGCCTCCTAAGTAGCTGGGACTACAGGCACCCACCACCACGCCTGGCTACTTTTTTTGTATTTTGTTTATTAGAGATGGGTTTTCACAGTGTTAGCCGGGATGGTCTCGATCTCCTGACCTCGTGATCCACCCACCTCAGCCTCCCAAAGTGCTGCAATTACAATCGTGAGCCACCGCACCCCGCCAATGTGTACCATTTTTTTATGACAACGTCTGTCACATGGAACATTCTTTTAGTGAGTTATGCACTGCAATGGAAAGCAAGATTAAAATTTTCCACTATGTGTACATATATATGTGTGTGTGTATATATATGTTATATATACATTATATATATATAAACACACACTAACACACACATATATTAAATATTTGCTATATGGTGCAAGACACTGAGCTAAGCATTGTCATGTATTATCCAATTTAATATTAACAAAAATGTCTAGGATATATATTATTACTATTTTTTAAATTTTTGTATTTCAAAAACTTTAGGGATACAAGTGGTTTTTGGTTACATAGATGAATTGTGTAGTAGTAAAGTCTTGGATTTTAGTGTACCTTTCACACAAGTAGTGTAATTGTACCCCAATAGGTAATTTTTTATTTCTCATTCCTCTCCTTCTCATCCCCCTTCTGAGTCTCTGTCATCCATTATTCCACTCTGTATGCGTTTACGCACCAACAGCTTACGCCTCCACTTGTAAGTGCAAACATGTGATGTTTAGTTTTCCATTCCGGAGTGATTTCACTTAGAATAACAGCCTCCAGTTGCATCCAAGTTGCTGTAAAATATATGATATAATTCCTTTTTATGGCTGAGTAAAATATATTATTTCATTCTTTTTTATGGCTGAGTAGTATTTTATGGTATACATATACCACATTTTTTTTATGCACTCCTCAGTTAATGGTCAGTTAGTGTGGTTCCGTATCTTTGCAATTATGAATTGTGCTGCAATAAACATAGGCATAAAGGTGTGTTTTTGATATGATTTTTTTTTTTTTCCTTTGGGTTGATACCAGTAGGATTGCTGAACCAAATGGTAGATCTATTTTTAGTTCTTTGAGAAATCTCTATACTGTTTTCCACAGAGGTTGTACTAATTTACATTCCCACCAGCAGTGTATAAACATTCCCTTTTCACCACATCCACGCCAACATCTACTGGTTTTTAACTTTTTAAAAATGGCCAGTCTGGGCTGGGCACAGTGGCTCACAGCTGTAATCCCAGCACTTTGGGTGGCCGAGGCAGGCAGATCACCTGAGGTCAGGAGTTTGAGACCAGCCTGGCCAACATGGTGAAACCCCCGTCTCTACTAAAAATACAGAAATTAACTGGGCGTGGTGACACTCACCTGTAATCCCAGCTACTAGGGAGGCTGAAGCTGGAGGATTACTTGAACCCAGGAGGCAGAGGTTGCACAGAGCCAAGATTGTGCCACTTCACTCCAGTCTGGGCAACAGTGTGAGAATCCATCTCAAAAAAAAAAAAAAAAAAAGGCCATTCTGACTTGGATAAGGTGGTATCTCATTATGGTTTTAATTTGCATTTATCTAATGATGAGTGGTGTTGAGCATTTTTTCATGTATTTGCTGACCTATATGTCTATTCATGTCATTTGCCCACCTTTTAGTGAGATTATTTGTTTTTTCTTGCTGATTTGTTTGAGGTCCTTGTGGATTTTGGATATCAGTCCTTCGTCAGATGCATAGTTTGTAAATATTCTCTCATTCTGTAGCTTGTCTGTGTGCTGTCATGATTATTTCTTTTCCTGTTCAGAAGCATTTGGTTTAATTAGGTCTTATTTATTTATTTTTGTTTTTCTTACATTTGCTTTGGGGATCTTTATCATAAATACTTTACTTAGACCAAGGCGCGAAAGAATTTTTTTCTAAATTATCTCCTAGAATTCTTATGATTTCAGGTTTTAGACTTAAGTCTTCATTGCATTTTGAGTTATTTTTGTGTATGGTGAGAGATATGTATCCAGTTTCATTCTTCTGCATGTGGCTATCCAGTTTTCCCAACACGATTTATTGAATAGGGTGTCCCTTCCCCAATTTATGTTTTTGTTTGCTTTGTCAAAGATCAGTTGGTTGTAAGTATATGGCTTTATTTCTGGGTGCTCTATTATATTCCATTGGTCTATGTGTCTACTTTTATGCCAGTAACATGCTGTTTTGTTTACTGTAGTCTCATAGTATAAGCAAAATTGGGTAAAGTAATGCCTCCAGGTTTGTTCTTTTTGCTTAGGATTGCTTTGGTTATTCAGGCTCTTTTGGAGTTCCATGTGAATTTTAGGAATGTTTTGGCTAATTCCATGGAGAATAGCATTGGTATTTTCATAGGAATTGCATTTAATCTGTAGATTGCTTTGGGCTATATGGTCATTTTCACAATATTGATTCTTCCAATCAGTGAACATAGGATGTATCTCCATTTGTCTGTGTCATCTACAATTTATTTCAGGAGTATTTTGTAGTTTTCCTTGTAGAGATCTTTCACCTCCTTGGTTAAGTATATTTCTAAGTACTTTATTTTTATTATTTTTTATAGCTGTTTAAAAAAAGATATTGAGTTCTTGATTGGATTCTTAGATGGGTCATTGTTGGTGCATAGCAGTGCTACTGATTTCTGTACCTTAATTTTGTAACCTAAGACTACTAAATGCATGAATCAAATCTAGAAGCCTTTTGGAAGAGACTTTGGGGTTTTCTAGGTATAAGATTATATCAAAGACAAACAGAGATAGTTTCACTTCTTCTTTTCCAATTTGGATGCTCTGGATTTCTTTCTCTTGCCTGATTGCTCTGGCTAGGATTTCCTGATATTATTTTTTCAGATGAGAAATCTGGAGTCTAGATAGTTTTAAGTAGTTTTTTTTTCTGTTTTTTGTTGTTTTTTGAGACAGAGTCTCACTGTGTTGCCTAGGCTGGAGTGCAGCTCACTGCAACCTCCACCCCCTGGGTTCAAACAGTTCTCCTGCCTCAGCCTCCTAAGTAGCTGGGACTACAGGCACACACACCCGGCTAATTTTTGTATTTTTTTTTTTTTTTTTTTTTTTGAGATGGAGTCTGGCTCTGTCGCCTGGGCTGGAGTGCAGTGGCCGGACCTCAGCTCACTGCAAGCTCCGCCTCCCAGGTGGCTGCCTCAGCCACCAGAGTAGCTGGGACTACAGGCGCCCGCCACCTCACCCGGCTAGTTTTTTGTACTTTTTAGTAGAGACGGGGTTTCACCGTGTTAGCCAGGATGGTCTCGATCTCCTGACCTCGTGATCCGCCCGTCTCGGCCTCCCAAAGTGCTGGGATTACAGGCTTGAGCTGCCGCGCCCGGCCTAATTTTTGTATTTTTAGTAGAGACAAGGTTTCACCATATTGGCCAGACTTGTCTTGAACTCCTGACCTCATGAACCACCCACGTTGGCCTCCCAAAGCGTTGGGATTACACGCGTAAGCCACCGCATCAAGCCTTAAGTAGTTTTTACCTTACACAGCCAGTAAATTATGAGATTATAACTCCAGGCCTACCGTTAGAGAATGTTGTGTGTTTGCTGGAATATGTGAAAATTTTATTTTCTGAGTACATGTGAGGTCAATGATAAAAGACAATCATGTGATTATGTGATAATTGTTAATAAAGCTGTAGACATTTGATAACAAAGTATTTGTGATTATAATTATGATTTACTTACTTTTTTCAGTATTTTAATTTTTTTAATTGTGCTGCCACAATTTCAAAACTAAGGTGGTCTCTCTTAGTTCTACTATCTTATATCAGTACTTAGAAGATCCATGCTTACTTATTTTAAATTCCTGTGTGTAACTAGTCCTCATTAACATAGTATTCTCCTCACTTGTCATTCAAGTAGAAAGTCAAGCAACCTTGGTCAGGGAAAGCAAATGTTTGTTAAGTCCAACTGTCTTTATGTAGTTGAAATCATGCTGGAATAGGTCAAGTTTGAAATTGAAATTCTCAGCGTCATATTCACTACCCAAACTGTCTCTTTTTCACCCTCATATACCATCTTTTTTGAGAGGAAACAGAAGATTTGTGACTCAAAGACTGATGAAAGTATAATGGCCACAAAATTTGGTCTTTAAGATACAGACAGAAAGGAAGGAAGGAAGAAAATGTGGAAGAACAAAGGAAGAAAGGAAAGAAAAGAGGAAAGAAGAAGGAAGGAAGAGACGAGACTTCACACAGTATTATTTTGAGTGAGTTTTCTAATAGTAAATAAGATGTGCCTTTTGAATGAACAGACTTAGATTTTGTGGGGCCTGAAAGTCATAAAGTGTGGGTCATTTAAAAGAAAGCATGTATGGATTAAAGAATAACTTTCCCACTGCCGCTTGAGCACAACTTGGCATGAGAGATTACTAATACAAAATGGCCTGTCACTAGGAGTTGGGCACTTCTGAGTAAAGCGCCCTGACATTTAAGTTCCTAAAGCTTCAGCTGAGTCTGTCTCTGACTGAGGGTTAAATCCTGCCTTGAGTTTATTTAATCTCTTCTTCAAGCAAAGGAGAGAGGAAATTGAGGCCTGGAAAAGTCGAATAATTTGCCCAAATGTATACAGTTATGAAGGGATGGAGCTAAGATGCCAACTTGTGTCCTTTAGACTCTAGCACTAAGGTGTTCAGCTCCTCTAGGTTCTGTCTGAAGATTTCATTACTGTTTGCAAAGGAATGTTATACACTCAGCAAGGAAAGAAAAATCACACCTGGTTAACACTGGAACTTTTAAGAAATCTTAAAAGTTGATGGACCAGAAATGGTCCAGATGATAATAAGATAATATGATGAATGAAGAAAATTTCTTGTTGAGGAGAAACTAAAATCTCAGTATTTATAATTATATTCATCATTCAATGTGAAAGGATAAGAAGAACTCATAAATAGCTTGAGCTTTTAAATGAAAGGATTTGGTAAATAGTGAACTATTCACACAACTGTAGATAAGTAGAACAAAGGGGAAAGTCTTGATGCCTTGAAGAGATGAGTCCAGAACAAGGAAAATAAGTGCCCCTTTACTCTTTGAAGTAGTGGGAGGTAAAATAATGCAATATGTTATCCTTAGAAAGAGGTTTTTAAAATGTTTTCATTGGAGGTTTAGGAATTTCAAGACATTCCTGGACACTGCCTCCCCACCTTAGACACATCTCCATCTATATCATATATTCTAGACAGAAAATTGTAAAAGGAAATATAGAAGTAAAAGCAGATTATGTTTATAGAGCAGCCCCAGGAACTGTGTCCTACAGGTACAAGTAAGGAAAAATAATAACAATCTGGTGCTAGGGATTTATTGATACATGTGGAACTAACTAAAATCAAATCAACAAAGGTTTTTCTTACACAAATAAATCCCCTGCCTGGGTACATATGTAATGGACTCATGGTGCTCTTAGAAAATCTATCTTCAAATCAATCAGAATCAACAATAGTTCATGAGTCAGAAATTCTATGATGAGACACATGTTTTGAGTTTAGAATTTAGATGATTGGAAAAATTTTAGAAATTGTTATTATTTTTCTAATACCTTATCAAGTTTGAAAGACATGTTCCAACACTCGGTGTTTTGGATCAACTGCAATAATTCAAATGAATGTCATTATTTCATTCTTTCAAACAAATCTGGAAGTTATATTTTGTGAATAAAGAATAAGACAATTTTTGTTTGTTCTTCAGTTTGCTCTGGGCTAGCATTAGAGAAAGAGGCATTAAGTTGTCACTGGTCATAATAAAAACAGAAATGCTAGTACAGAGGATGGATGTAATGCAAGCTCAAAAAATGTTAACCAAACAAGTAAGTGAATGGGTGAATTGAATAAATCCTACAAATAGAAAAAAAGTATGGATCCTGCCTTGAAATTATCTGTGAACTTTTAGCAACTGTGCCATACATCGCTTCATCAACCCTAATTCTTGAACTACGAACTTTCTATTATGAGACGTGGAGTGGTTTTTAGGCTGCTTTGAAGAAGCCTAGGGCTCCTGAGAAAATTTTTAAGGAGTTTCATATACAATTATTCTGAATGAAGATTTAAACTTTCCAAGGAATTCATAATTGTTTTTTAGTGTTTTATATATTTGTTATTCTAAATAAAATTTCAACATAAAATATTTCTAATGTTTTTAAAAATGACAATCACCACAAGATCCTTGAATACATGAAACTGCTTGAGTATCTTTTTAAGGGGTCACATAAGGAGTTTGCAAGGAGAATAAAAGTAAGATGTTAATAAGTAGGAGCTTAACTAGTTTAACCAACACAAGTGCTAAGGAGATCTCATTTATCTTCATTTTTATTGAACTTTTATTTTAAATTCAAGGGTACACAGGACTGAAGCATGGTGGAACTGCAAGGATTTACAATGATAATATAGATTACCTCCGATTAAGTGTATTCAACAGTTTGATCATGATGCAGCTCAATTTTCTATGAACACCCTGTAAGCATGGCAACACAAAATGCTGACAATACCTTCTTAACAATTGCAAATTGAAGAAGATTATGAAGGAAAATAGTACTTTGAGAACTCCAAACGCTCCATTATCTCCCAAAATATCCTGGTCATTGAGTTAAACTGCGTGTTTTTATCTCTTGCAATCATTTGTTTGATAATTGCCATGGTCCTTAATATTCTCAAAAATTATTCATCCATAACCCAATTTCCTGAGCCTCTGACTATAAAAGATTCTGACACAGAATTAGGCACAGGACAACTGGTATACCAGAACCAAAACATTGTGTTTACTTAACGCCAAATACTGATTCCAAAATCAGAAAGTTTTCCTGAGAAATTGAAAGCTAAAATCAGGAGATTGCATAATTTTGATGACTCTGTAAGCTTGTTAATACTCTGATTTTTTTATGTTATGAAAAAAATTAAAAATATGAATTTTCATTACATTGGGAGGAAGGGGAAAGAAATCTTCCCTTTCTTTGTTCTTTAACTTTTGTTTTAATTTCAGAGATACATGTGCAGGTTTGTTACATAGGTAAACTTGTGTCATGGGAGTTTGTTGTACAGATTATTTCATCACCCAGGTATTAAGCCTAATACCCATTAGTTATTTTTCCTGATCCTCTTTCTCCTCTGACACTCTACCCTCAAGTAGGCCTCAGTGTGTGTTGTTCCCCTCTATGTGTCCATGTGTTCTCATAATTTAGCTCCCACTTATCAGTGAGAACATGAGGTATTTGATTTTCTGTGCCTGTGTTAATTTGCTAAGAATAATGGCCTCCAGCTTCATCCATGTCCCTGCAAAGGACATGATCTTGTTCTTTTTTATGTTTGCATAGTATTCTGTGGTGTAAATATACCACATTTTCTTTATACAGTCTATCATTGATGAGCATTTAGGTTGATTTCGTGTCTTTGATATTTTGAATAGTGTTGTAATGAATGTACACATGTATGTGTCTTTACAAGAGAATGATTTACATTCCTTTGGGTATATACCCAGTAATGGGATTCCTGGGTCAAATGGTATTTCTATCTTTAGGTCTTTGAGGAATCACCACACTGTCTTCCACAATGGCTGAACTAATTTACACTCCCACAAACAGTGTATAAGTGTTGCTTTTTCTCGTCAGTCTTGCCAGCATCAGTTATTTTGTGACTTTTTATAATAGGCAGTCTGACTGGTGTGAGATGGTATCTCATTGTGGTTTTGATTTGCATTTCTCTAATGATCAGTGACGTTGAGCTTTTTTTCATATGATTGTTGTTTGCCTACATGTCTTCTTTTGAGAAGTGTCTGTTCATGTCCTTTGCCCACTTTTTAAGGGTTTTTTTTTTTTTTTCTTGTAAATTTCTTTAAATTCCCTATGGATGCTGAATATTAGACCTTTGTCATATGCATAATTTGAAAAAAATTTCACCCATTCTGTCAGCTATCTGTTCACACATTTGTTATTTCCTATACTGTGCAGAAGTTCTTTAGCTTGATTAGATCCCATTTGTCAATTTTTGCTTTTGTTGCAGTTGCTTTTGGTGTCTTTGTCATAAAATCTTCACCAATTCCTATGTCCAGAATGGTATTGCCTGGGTAGAAGACCCTATTTTTATGCAAGACTGGAAGGCCTGAAGACTTTAGATTGGCAAAAAAAAAAAAAAAAAAAAATTCATTTTATCTTCCAAATTCATGGATTTTGAGTGCTATACAATGATGTTCTGAAGCCTGAAGTAGTAACTAAAGATTATTGGGATAGGTTTGAGTATGATGTGTCCAATCAAACTAGAATAACTATTTCTGAAGAGAGAGAGAAAGGGAGACAGAGACAGTCACAGAGACACAGAGAGAAAGAAAGAAAGAAAGAGATAAAGATACTAAAGGTTTCATATTATGACTCTATTATCATAACCATGTGTGAACATAAATTGCCTTTTGAATAGTGAGGGGCCTGCCGAGAATTAGGTTGAGGAGTGAGAGCCATTTTTCCCCCACACATGCCATGGTTCTGATAACATTCAGCTTTTAGTAAAGCAAGACAAATTAATTCACATTATGAGTAAATCCTCTGTAGAATTTTTGTTTCAAAAAATATAATCATATTTTCATTTTTATAGAAAACAATGCTAGTTAATGCCTTGTGGATTCCATGAGACTATAGGCAGAATACTGTGAAGAACACTATAATAACTTGTAATTTAAGATTTATTGGGCACAGAAAATATGTTTCACACTGCCAACTGGCAGAATTAGATGAATCTTTTGCTTAGAGGAGTTACAAAATAAGAGCAGTGCACATTGTTAGAGAAAGGACCTAAATGTTCATAGCTTAGTACATTAATTGTCCAAGTGGAAAATAGCTCACATTATTCCTTGAGTTCTGTGTTTTAAATTTAAAAAAACTATTATGAATGTTATGTTAATCTTAGCAACAGCACATGTTAGATCATTATGAAATAAGACTTACATTAGTTAAGAATTGACAAACTGCCTCAGATAAGTAGTAGTAAGTATTCAGTAAACACTGATTAAATACATGTTTAAATTAAATAATACAATTTTGAATACTTATTTTTGCTTAGCATTCTACTTAGACAGTTAATCTACCACACAAAATTTCAAAATTAAAAATGACCTAATTTACATAATTGTCTTATTGACTGCCCCCTAGTGGTTGTAAATGTCTTATTGACTGCCCCCTAGTGGTTGTAAAACAAAACTTAATTATCTTATTAAGAGAAAGATGACCCCACCTTTTAACTAAAGTTATCGTTTTTTTCATCGGGGTTATTTTGTAACCCTTCTAAGCACATTTTGCTGAAATGTACAAAAGTTTTCTGGCCAATACTTCTATGTGGAGAATATACTGCATACAATATGAGTGTGTACAGAAAGTGAAGGTAGAGAATATGTGAGCAATTAATGAAAGTGAATGGCTGTTTAAATTCCATTTTAAATACAAAGTTTATTAAGAAAATACTATAAACTGAGAATCACATTACACACTGAGGATCCAAGCTGTCGTGAAATACAAATCAATGGCAGTAAAACAATGAGCAAACTAAGTCGCTCTGGAAAGAGGATACTTAAGCTCTCCAAAAATTATGGTTTTGAGGTTAGAGGATGTGAGAAAGAGATAAGGTTACTCACCTTCCCCGATACTGGTATAAAAATTAATAATTTTTAAAAAATATTTACTTTATAATTATGTATACTTTCACTAATCTGTATGAAGGCTTCTAGCTTCATTGTTTGTTTATTGTCAGAATTCTTTCCAACATTGTAAAATATTTAAAACAAGAAGAAAAATGGAAAGAACTTTATAAATACCTTATACCCACCACCTGGATTCTATGTGACTTACTTTATCTTATACCTATCAAAGTATTCATTTTTCTATACATTTACTCATCAGCTTTTAAAAATGCAGTTGAAAGTAAATTGAAAACAATACTACAGTTTCTCATAAATACTTAACATTTATGTCATTAAATAGACACTTCATTTGTTCATAGTATTTTTATGCAAAGCAAAATAGATTGAAATGCATGGGTACGTATTTTCTGAGTTTAGCCAATCTTTCTGAAGATAGAGAACATCAAGATCACCTCCAAAAATGTTCCCTTCCTTTCCCAATAAATTCCTGCACTCATATTCAGAGAAAATGGATGGTTCTGATTTTTTTCCAGCATAGATTAGTATTGCCTGTTTTAGCTTATCATTAAAACTGAATTACAGATATAAACTTTTTGGATGTATGGCATGATTCCCTAAAGGTAATACTGTCAAGACTCATTAATGTCATTGCTCGTATCAGTAGGTACTACCTTTTCTTATTGCTAAGAAACTTTTCCGGCCAGCGCGGTGGCTCAAGCCTGTAATCCCAGCACTTTGGGAGGCCGAGTCAGGTGGATGATGAGGTCAGGTGATCAAGACCATCTTGGCCAACATGGTGAAACCCTGTCTTTACTAAAATACAAAAAATTAGCTGGGTGTGGTGGTATGTGCCTGTAGTCCCAGCTACTGGGAAAGTGAGGCAGGGGAATCACTTGAACCAGGAGGCAGAGATGTCAGTGAGCTGAGATCACACCACTGAACTCCAACCTGGTGACAGAGCGAGACTCCGTCTCAAACAAAACAAAACAAAACAAAAGTTTCCATTTTATGAGTATACCAAAGCTAGTTGTGATGTTGACAGACAAATGTCTGTGGGTCTCTTGGATTTCTGCACAAATACAGCAAGTGAGGCATTAACTGCTCTTTGATCCAGGCTATTTTTACAAGATGTTTGTATAGCACACAGCCTTGGAACATAGAGATAATATTTTTCTCCAGAGCAAAGAGCAAGCTTACTGTCAATTAGAAAAGATCCAAGTTCCCTAAGCTCAGGGTTCCTATCCCATATGCAACTCATTGTCTGTGCACATATCATTTAGTCCTGTTCACATCACCTTCTGAGAAGCCATGGGAAAATGTTGCCACTCCAGCTACTGCGATTGCTGTGAGTAAAAACACATTATTGTTCTATGACCCAGAGTCTACTGTCTCCTACCAGCATCCATGAAACCTTGGCAGACTACTTTGTTATTTGTAAGTAAAGTAAGATCTCAGACCTTTCAAAGATTTTGACAAGCGGTAGACTTTGGTATTCCCGCCAAAAATACATGAGAGCTCTAGTTATGCCACAAGCTGGCCAATATGCAATGTTTTCAGTTTTTAGATTTTATCTATCCTAATAAGTATCTGGTGGTATTTGACTTTGATTTCCATTTGTATTTATTCAATAAATGATGAGGATAAAGACTCTTAGGTATTTTTTGGGCATTCATAAATTTTAATAAAGCTTCTGTCCGGTTATTTTGCCCATCTTTTATTGTTTTATTTTTATTTACGAAAAACAAAAAATGAAGTATAGGTATAGACATAGATTGTGGATCTTATGTTTTGTTCAATATATGTTTTGTTGATTTGTTTTCTACAAATTGTGCCTTGCCTATTCACTTTCTTAAGGGTATACTTTGATCAACGAAAGGTATTAATTTTGATATTTAGTGTATCTTTTCTCTTTATAAACTATATTAAGAAAAAAGAGACTTTTGCCTGCCACCAGTACACAAAATAACCTCCGATTCTTGCATTTAAAAGATGCTATCTATTTAATTGAAACTTTTACTTTGAGATAACTGAAAATTCACATGCCCTTGTAAGAAATAAAAGTGTGACCCCCTGTACTCTTTACCCAGTTTTCCTCAATGATAACATTTTGTAATAGTATAGTAAAATATCACAACCAGGACATCGATAATGGCACAGTCAAGATACAAAATGTTTCCATCATCACAAGGATTCCTTATGTTGCTCTTTTATAGTCGCCCTCACCTCTCTCCCACCTGCATTCCTTCCTACACCCCAGACAACCAGTAATCTATTTTCCATTTTTATAACTTTGCATTTTAAAGAGTATCATATAAATGAAATCATATAGTAAGCAACCTTTTGGGATTGGCTTTTTCAACTTATGTAATTCTCTGGAGATTCCTGGGTGTATTGTTTGTTCTTTCTTATTGCAGAGTAGTATTTCGTGATATGGTAGGACCATATTTGTTTAACCATTCACTCTGAAAAACATCTGGGTTGTTGCCAGTTTTAGACATGACTAGTAAATCTACAGGTTTTTGTGAGGATATAAGTTTTTATTTTCCTGGGTTACATACCCTAGAGTATAATTGTTGAGTCATATAGTAGTTGCATGTTGAGTTTTCTTTAAGAAACAAGCAAACTACTTTTCCAGAATGGCTGGACCATTTCGCATTTCCACCAACAATGCATGAGTGGTCCAGTTTCTCTACATCTTCTCTGGCATTTGCGTTGTTGCTATTTAAAAAAAAAAAAAAATTACTCATTCTGAATGCTGTGTAAGTGTTCTTTCTAAAAGGTAATCTGATTTTTCACACTGCTCAATTCTGTTGACATGTGCTGTTTTTAATTGTATCGTCTATACTTGGGGTATATAACATGAGGTTTTGGTATATATAGTGAAATAATTGCTACAGTCAAGCAAATTAACGTTTATTTACCATAGTTACCTATTTTATGGTAAAAGCCCCTAAAATCTACTTTCTTGGCAAATTTTCATTAAGCAGTATTGTTAACTACAGCCCTCAGAGTCCACAAATTGCATGTTTGTACCCTTTGACCTTTATCACCCCATTTCCTTCCCCTCCTTGTGCCTAGTAACCAAAATTCTACTCTCTGTTTCTATGTATTTGACTTTTTAAATATACTTTCAGCCATGAGCTTGAGTATGTGTCAGTTTTGTCATATTAACATGATATGTGGGAGAATTCAAAAAAAGAGAAAGTTATATGAAAAATTAAAATCCATCATAAAACTTAAACTTCCCAAGTGTACTCCATTTTTTCTCTGTAGCATTTTCAGTTTGTAATTATATATTTATTACATGACTGTGTGAAATTAGGTCATTTATTTTCTTCCCTTTTATACTGAACTTCCCCAGTAGAGAGCAAGAATCCTGGTTCCTGCCTTGTGCCCTGCTGTATGGCTTGTGTCTAGTATATAAAAACACCTGATAGAAATTAATAAACAATTACTGAATGTTAATATGCTTCCTAAATATGTTCATTTCTTGAATATAAAATTATTCCATAGATTATCTTAAGTAGTCGTTATGTAAATAATTGTTTAAAAACTGTGTCAGTGAGCATTATATAATGTTTAAACTTTGCAAAGTGCATTAGCTTAATTCATTTTTATTACATATACAACAATTGGAAAGGCCTGAGTTAACTCCTACTAGTTTTTACCTATCAGAGAAAATTCTGTTCTTATTCAAAGTGGGGCTTTTTCTTTTAAAACATTTCTAAATTTTAAAACTTAAAAAATCTGACCTCCAATACAAATAAAATGTCTCCTTTTTATAATTATATGCAATAGCTCTGATAGAAACATATAGGACTTGTTCAATATTCTTTGCTTCAGACACATTACACATAAAGCTTCCCAAGAGATAACTTAAATTTATTCTTAAAATTCCCCAATAGAAAAGATGGAGCTATCTTTGTTTTACTCTCCCATCTTAATATATGATCCGTGGTACATACTTGATTTTGTCAGTTCCCTGTTTACATTTTCTTGCCCTATTGCACTGCAGCTCTTGCCAGCATGCATATATTTTGCCTGAGAGCTATCCTTGGCCGGCAATGTCTTCTTGCCATCTATATTGCAGTCTAGAAGTGCCAGAGAATGAATGCCTCTCCAAGTGTAGATCTCTAACAAAGACTAACAGCAGTTGATTTAGGAACACCACAGTTCCCTTATGTCTTCATTGGGATAACTCTGAAGCATGTGCCCTATCCTGACTTTCAGAGTTCTTCCAGTGGTGTTGAGCTCTACTAACCAACCATGCCACTTGCTTTAAAGTGAGTGCTTTGTTAGCTGCCTTCATTCCGCAATCCTCTGCTGCTGTTTTTGAGAATCACACCCAAAATAAATTGCATCTTAATCTTTGTCTCAGCCTGTTTTGGAGGAACACAAACTAACATACAAATTCACATTTGAAGAAATAAAACTGAATTGGAGTTATTACTTTCACTCCAAATATCCCTAATTCTGAGGAGTGTAATGCAGTGACTTTAATAAGGGAGCCAGTACAAATAGAAAACAGTTGTTTCCATCCCCTTCCCTGCTATCCTATTAAAACCACTTTGTCAATTCATCCCTCTCTCTGCATTAAAGCTTATGAGATTCCCATATCTTTTCTCTTCACCTTGACGTTTAATAAATAGTTTCATATTCAACTATTAAAGGCTACAATTTTTGTAGCCCCACATACAGGCTGATCAGTCTCAGAAATCTGCACTGGAGAAAGAGGTAGAGTTTCTTTCTTTCCTATTTATCTACTTTACTCATCTTCTGTTCCTCCCACTCGTCCACTCTCTCTGCTGTCTCCAACTCTTCAAGGTTGAAACAGGGAAAGAGAAAAAAGAATCAAATGGGATGTTAGACTGGAATGTTATAATCTGAAATGGTGCAACTGACGCCACAGGACCAATTCTTCCGCTCCTTGGAGTACGATGGGCTCCTCAGAAATCCAACTGCACCTCCTGCTTCAGACCTTACTCAGCACTCTTGCCTATGGTGATAATACAGCCTCCCACTGCCAGCTTAAAAGTTTTGCTCATTCCATCGTTTGCCTTTCCTTCTGCATCCGACAGTACAGACCAGCCTCTTTCAACCAGGTTCATCTTTCCTCACCAGGAAGCCCTTTGGGGTGTGATCATTTTCCAAACAATCGAAGGCCAGATAGCTTCTAGAGTTCCAAGAGACCTCTGGAAATAGTACCCTTGGTTTGGGATGAGCAGAAATAGAATTCACTTTCATCCAAAGCCTCTTGGCTCTTCTTTCTATAAGGTCCACTACAGGCAGCTCAGCCTATTGGCATGGGACTTTTTTTTTTTTTTTTTTTTTTTTACAGAGTCTCGCTCTGTCGCCCAGGTTGGAGTGCAGTGGAGCAATCTCGGATCACTGCAAGCTCCGCCTCCCGGGTTCACGCCATTCTCCTGCCTCAGCTTCCCAAGTACCTGGGACTACAGGCACCGCCATCAAGCCTGGATAATTTTTTGTATTATTTTTTAGTAGAGATGGGGTTTCACGGTGTTAGCCAGGATGGTCTCTGTCTCCTGACCTCGTGACCCTCCCGCCTCGGCCTCCCAAAGTGCTGGGATTATAGGCGTGAGCCACCGCGCCCCACTGGCATTGGACTTCTACAAGTGCAAGTCAACACAAAATCCTATGCCCCTGACTGTAGGGAGGGCAAATTCTCTGAAGTTCTCTGCCCACCGGCTTGCTCCAGGTTAGTCTTCTTGTTGGCAGGAAGCACACCCACGCTCTGTCAGAACATTTTTACAGCCTCCTAACTTGGCTCAAGGTATGGAGAAGAAAGGAGAAATCTACAGCTTTTCTCACAGAAACCCATCCTCATGGTCTTTCCATTATTGCTCTTCTTTTTTCTCCTAGTATTGGCTTGAGGCAGGTCATAGACAAATGCTTATCTGTCTTTTGGGGTTATCCCTTAGCATGTTCTGCACAGCTGACCTGGCAACTTGCTTTCAAATTAATAGGTATTTAACATCCTCTCTTTGATCTCTGTAGCTCCAGGTGAAATTCCAAGACAGCAGGAAGAGTTCTACTTTGACATTCTGCAACAATTCGAATTCACATACTAAATTAAAAAAAACAACAACAACAATTTTTATTTATTAGGTTTTACTACATTCCAAACTTTGGGCTATATCTTGACCGACCATACATTATCAAGTTAGAATTGTCTTTTAAAATACATCATCGGATAGCTTTTTATCATTGACCCAAGTTAGGAACTCAGTTTACATGTATTTTCCATGAAACTATTATTTTTTTAAGCATTGGGACCAACCTATAAGAATATACTGGTAAAGTATGTCTAAGGAAATGCCTGGGCATTTTCTGAATTTTTTTAAAAAAGTTAGAAATGTCTTATTATAAAATATATTGTGAGTCCTAAAATGACAAAAAGAAATATCATGTCATATTCTGAAACTCACATTACTCACATTAGATTTATAAATTCAACACTAAATATCATTTTAAGTCTTCCACTACTTTTATATATTTTCTACTTTTAATTATGAATAAATATTAAAGGCATACACAATTTATTTTTAGATATAAAATTAGCTAGATCAGAATATGGCAGCTGTGTTTTAAGAAATCTTCAAAGGGCTAATATTCTCGGAGCTAATTTTGCATTAGACCGATTAGTAACACCTGTTAATTGATTTGGCAGCTATTTAATAATTACTCCAAAAACTGGATAAAAACTGTGGGCTAGCTCACTGCTAGTTCACTTTGTGGTTTCCAGTATCAATAATACATCTTCAAAAATGTTCACATTTTGTTTAAAGCTGAAAGATTGATCTGAGTTGTGGTTGCAAAGATACTGAATCCAGAAGTATAGTGTTTATGTGCTGATATTAAGAATAATGATTTTTATAGAAACTCATAAATAAAGATACATGCGTTGTCTCTTTTTCTCTTATCTCAAGTTGTGAAGCAAAGCCCTTCTTAAATCAGAAGGCTATTTAGGACATTCATCTTACTGAAAGTCAAAATGATTATTTGCCCATGTGGGATATTGCTTTCTGATAAACAAACATGGGCTTCAGAGATTTATAGAATTAGATATGGCTCTTGGTAGTGTAATTTCCCCCCATTTCTCTTTAAATTTATAATTCCTTGAGATGTTAAAAAAATCATCAATTAATTTTAACTAGTCATTTGCAGTAATATGGGAATTTATGGCATTTTTCTATATAGTAAAGGCTAAAATTGGCCTTTCAATTGTAGATGTTAAATAGTCCTTTAAAATTTCATATTTATGTATTATTATTTTAGTCAATAAAAATGGTTAAATGAATTTGCTTGAAAATAAATTTATGTATTCTCTGTCAATGGCTTTTCTGTGTTTACAAATAGAAAGTTGCCTTTTCTCAAAGTCAGGTGGCATACTGAACCTGAATTCTAAGAGTCACACTGTGTTCTTTCTCACTTCTATCATCAGTAGTAAGGATCTGCAATTAGAACTTATCTGACCATCTGGGTAGCGGATGAGGCACACAAACACTTCTGATTGCTCTTAACTACATTATCAACTTTGCATGATATCAGCAACATTATTTTGTTTCTAGCAAAACCTTACAAAAATAAGTGAAATAGCTTACATTATTATTGTCTCACATTTAAGGTGTTCTAGCATTCTCAGGCCAATACATAATGAGCAAGAAGAGAAAATGAAAAATCAGTGGTATGGTTTGTCTGTGTACCCATCCAAATTTCATCTTGAACTGTAGTTCCCATAGTCCACACATGTTGTCAGAGGGACCCAGTGGGAAGTAAATGAATCATGGGGGCAGTTACCCCCATGGTGTTCTCATGATAGTGAGTTCTCAGAACATCTGTTGGTTTCATAAGGGGTTTTTGCCACTTTGCTCGGTACTTCTTCCTGTAACATGTGAAGAAGGTGCCTTGCTTCCTCTTTGCCTTCTGCCATGATTGTAAGTTTTCTGAGGCCTCCCCAGGCCTGGGGAACTGTGAGTCAATTAAATATCTTTCCTGTATAATTTACCCATTCTCAGGTATGTATTTATTAGGAGGGTGAGAACAGACTAATACAGTAAATTAGCACTGGGTAGTACAGTGCTGCTTTAAAGATACCCAAAAATGTGGAAGTAACTTTAGAACTGGGTAACAGACAGAGAGGTTGGAACAGTTTGGAGGGCTTAGAGGAAGACAGGAAGATGTGGGGACATTTGGAACTTCCTAAACTTGTTTAACAGCTTTGACCAAAATGCTGATAGTGATGTGGACAATGAAGTCCAGGCTGAGGTGGTCTAAGATGTACATGAGGAACTTCTTGGAAACGAGCAAAGATGACTTTTGTTATGCTTTACCAAAGAGACTGGTGGCATTTTACCTTGCCCTAGAGATCTGTGGAATTTTGAACTTGAGAGAGGTAATTTAGTGTTTCTGGCAGAAGAAATTTCTAAGTGGCAAATCATTCAAGAGGAAACAAAGCATAAAAGTTTGGAAAATTTGCAGCCTGATGATGCAATAGAAAAGAAAAACCCATTATCTGGCGAGAAGTTCAAGCCCACTGCAGAAACTTGCATAAGTAATGAGGAGCCAAATGTTAATCACCAAGACAATGGAAAAAATGTCTCTGGACATGTCTGAGACCTTTGCGGCAGCCCCTCCCCTTATAGGCCTAGAGACCTAGGAGGAAAAAATGGTTTTGTGCATCAAGTGCAGGGCCTTGCTGTTTTGTGCCCTGCATCTCAGCTGTGGCTAAAAAGGGCCAAAATACAGCTTAGGTTGTTGCTTCAGAGGGTGCAAGTCCCAAACCTTGGTGGCTTGCATGTGGTGTTGGGCCCGAGGGTACACAGAGGTCAAGAATTGAAATGTGGAAACCTCTGTCTAGATTTCAGAGGATGTATGGAAATGCATGGATGTCCAGGCAGAAGTGTGCGCTGAAGTGGAGCCCTCATGGAGAATCTCTGCTATATCAATACAGAAAGGAAATGTGGGATCAGAACCCCCACACTGGGTCCCCACTGAGGTACTGAATAATGAAGCTGTGAGGAGAGGGCCACCATGCTCCAGGCCTCAGAATGGTAGATCCACCAACAGTTTGCACCATGCACCTGTAAAAGCCACAGAATCAATGCCAGTCTGTGACACCAGCCAGGAGAGGGTATGTACCCTGTAAAAGCACAGGGGTGGAACTGCTCAAAACCATAGGAATACCTCTTGCATCAGCCTCACCTGGATGTGAGACATGGAGTCAAAGGGGATCATTCTGGAACTTTAAGGTTTAATGACTGCACTGTTGGATTTTAGACTTGCCTGGTACCTGTAGCCCCTTTGTTTTGGCCAATTACTCCCATTTGGAATGGGTATCTTTGCCCAGTGCCTGTACCCCCATTGTATGTAGGAAGTAACTAACTTGCTTTTCATTTTACAGGCTCATAGGTGGAAGGGACTTGTCTTGTCTCAGATGTATCTTTGGACTTGGACTTTTGGGTTAATGCTGGAATGAGTTAAGGCTTTGAGGGACTGCTAGAAGGGCATGATTGTGTTTTGAAATGTGAGGACATGAGATTTGGGAGGGGCTGGGGAAGAATGATTTGGTTTTCCTGTGTCCCCACCCAAATCTCATCTTGAATGGTAGTTCACATAATCCCTATGTGTTGGGGTGGGGGCTGGTGAGAGGTAATTTAATCATGGGGCAGTTATCCTCATGCTGTTCTTGTGACAGTGAGTTCTCACAAGATCTGATGGTTTCATAAGGGGCTTTCCCCCTTTGCTCAGCAATTCTCTTTCTTGCCTCCTTGTGAAGAAGGTGCTTTGCATCCCTTTTGCCTCCTGCCATGATTGTAAGCTTCCTGAGGACTCCCTACCCATGCTGAAATATGAGTCAATTAAACCTCTTTTCTTTATATGTTACTCAGTCTCACATATGTCTTTATTAGCAGCATGAGAACAGACTAATACAATCAGTAAGTGAAAATGGAAAATCAACAAGGTTTCTCTGCAGGGACTGTAAAAGGAGGATCAATTTAGCCTTTGGTAGCCTGGGTCTGAGCAGCATGGCTAGAGAAGGAGGAGGAGTATGAAGAGTAGCATATGATGTTAGGCATCTACTTCACTGTCTTTTTAAAAAATTAAGTAAAAATTTAAAAGAAGACTTCAGTAAGGCTTATATTAATTTTTTTAAGACTTTTGTCATTAAAAAATTTTTTTTATGAGGCAAGGTCTTACTATGTTGCCTAGACTGGTCTCAAACTCCTGGGCTCAAGCAATCCTTCTGTCTCAGCCTTCCAAAGTGCTGGGATTACAGACATGATCTACCATGCCCAGTGAAGATTTTTGTAATATAATTGATATTTTATTTGGATGTGTCAGGCATTAGTGACAGTCAAACCATGTGCAGGATACATATTAAATTCTAAAAGAATTAAAGTTTCTGCTCTTATTTTCTAGTATACAGCTTAAAGAACTATCAGAAGGGGCCAAGCCCATTTTTGTCTTACATATAATTAACATTTTGTTGATGTTTGTAAAGGTGCCATTCAAGGAAAGTTGCTTGCCTACTTGGCTTCTTCATATTTGGGGTTCATGTTTACAGTGATTTCTCATCACACACTCACACTGGATTTTGTGCTATTTTGTTTAGTAACATATATTTACTTTCTATTTGGCAATACAGAGTACCATAAATTTACTGGCTTAACCTCACCATTCCCCACAATCCACACACAAATTTATTATCTTACAGTATCAGAGGTCAGAAGTTCAACAGAGATCTTGCCAGGCTAAAATCAAGTTATTTGCTGGGCAGAGTTCCTTTCAGGAGGCTCTAAGGGAAAGTTTTTTCTTTCCTTTTCCAGCTTTTACAGAGCCCTTATTTCTTGGCTCATGGCCTTTTCTTCATATGCAAAGCCAGCAATGTTTGGCTAAGTCATTATGTCACATCTCCCTGAACTACTCTTCTGCCCTCCTCTTTTTCCACTTTTAAATTTATGTGATCATATTGGACCCACCTGGTAGTTCAGTGTAATCTGCCCATCTCAAGTTTAGCCCATTAGAAACGTTTATTGCATGTGCAATCTTAATTTTCTTTTGCCATGTAGGGTAACATAATTCACAGGTTCTGGGGATTAGAGTGTGGATACCTTTGGAAGGTCATTATTCTGCCTGCCAACTCCTATACCTGCCTACCGATTAGGTTTCGCTGTGAATAATAGAGACTAAAAATAATAATGACTTAAATAAAACAAGTTTATTTTTCTATCACATAAATGTCCTAATACAATGATTAGCATGTTTGTATTATAGATGTTGAAACTAACACTAATAACTTCAATGAATCATATGAATTATGGATATTATTAAAATATGAGTTTATTTTCATTTTAGCACCAGTGCAAAATTCTAAAATAGGTTTATTTTATGTATATATGAAGTTATTACAACCAGTCATTTTTATTAAGTTTGTAAAAAAAAAAAAAAAAAAAAACCCAGTAACAACAAAAAACTGAGTTCTAAAGGGAGACAGGAAGAGCAAAAGCAAAGATCACTTTTCAATCATTTGCATGAACATCACATAGCAACTTGCAGTGATATCAATGACAAAAATGTGTTTATTAGGAGGTTTAAAAAAGGTAATGAGATTTCTTGGCTATTTAAAATGTTTATGAGAAACTGAAGCCCTGAAAATACCTTAGTGGACAGGAATAATAAACTAATTATTAGAAGGTGACATTTAATAGGGAAAATGTGATTTTAAAAATATGAAGGGACAGTATAAGGACATAGTATTTTAATAGAAACATCTATTTAATTTTCTTAAGCTGGTAGGAAACACAGGATGTGATAGTAGTGTCATAGCCAGATGCTAATTACAACCTAATTTATGAATGAATAGCATCATATAGAGAATATTCCTTAAAAAATGTGGGGAGTGTGGCACTCTGGGCTGTTCCTTCTATACCTGAATATAAAGTACAATTCTGGACGCAGTTACAAGAAGGGCACATTTAAGCTGAAACATTTCCAGAAGAGAATAAACCTGAGAATGAAAAGTCTGACACTGTGCCAGTTCTGAAATCAGAACTGTGTGTCTTGTGGAGATAAACATATAGGGAATGTGATAGCTGTCTTAAAATATCTACAGAATATCAGATAAAGAACATTTAGACCTGATCCATGTAGTCTCAAGGGACAGTTCTCAGACCAAAGTGAAAATTTTTGGTTCAATTTAAACTCAATACTTTTCTAATAACTAGAGATTTGAGGAAGTAGAATAGACTACATCAATGGGAAGTGGATGATCCATCACAAGATTGTCCCTGCACAAACTAAGAATTTATTTCCAGAAACACTTTCAGAGAAGACTTAGGGCTAATCCTCAGATGTCCTCTAAGCTTCCTTGACCAATCCCTCCTATATTAGTACTGAGTAAAGCACGAATGCTACACTAACATATGGCATTCTTATTCTTTCTTTTTATTTTTGATATTCTATTTCTTAGAGTTTGTTACATTATTTTAACTAGTATACTAGAAATAGAATTTTGCACATTTCATTTAGCCAATAAAACTGAAGTATATTTTGTTTATTACTGGTGTTAGGGCGTATGGTAAAGAACATATAGCATTGAACTCAGGACTTCAAATACAATTCTGTAAGCATGATAACAAGAATTATCTTCACAGTTATCTGAAGGATTTCCTTCTTTATCTGATATGAGAGTAACTAAGACTGACAATTTGGATAACCCATGGACACCCCCAAAATTATGGGAAAAATGAAGCCCTAAAACTTAGGAATACATTTTGGGACCAGTAGGATAGGGGTTTTATCTATTTTGTTTGAGTAGGTACAGCTATAAAACACTAACTTATATTAGGTCAATGCTTCCACCAAGAAAAAAATTTGAAATCTAGAAAACATGCATACAACCCTCACAACATTACAACCAACAACAACAAACAACATATAAGCTGTTTTAAGGCAGTGAAAAGAAACAATGATATTTAAGTGGCCAGGACCCCAGGAAGAAGGGAAATACATCATGGCAAGTCCCAAACTGTCTGACACTTTCCCATCCAAGCATTTTCAACCAAGCAGAAAAACAGTGGCTCAGTGATTTCTGCAGTCTCATAAGGCTGAGTAGGCAAAAATTGAAGTTTAGGGTTACCAAGGCAGCCATCACATTAAAAGTCAAGATCCAACAGAAAGTAATCTGTAGAAGTATAAGTCTGATATTTTGTGCATTTTGTTTTCCTTCAAAGCATTCTACTGATCCCTAAAGTGTTCACCAGATGTTAAGAACTTAAGCAGAAATTGATGTATAAAAGTCTAAAAAATAAATCAGGGACTTCAGTAGTCCCAAATGGATGAAGAGACAAAAATTGGAGCTTATTGCCTTTCAAAGAAAATAGGCACTGGTAATCAAACCTAGACTTTCAGTTGATTGGTACTCTAAGGACCACACTCTGTAAGTAAGAAAAACCAAAAATAGAGAAGCCTTAAAAAATAAACGACAACCAAACTGAAGCATAGTCTTTAATCAACTCAATCTCTGACTGAATTAAGGTGATTTTTTTTAAATCAATGTAACTGTTTTCCAAAGAAACCTAAATCTCCTCTAAATAAGATTGGCATCATTCAAAGGCTAAATTGCTTTTTTTTAATGCACAATGTCTGAAATTTTATTTTAAAACACACAAGCTGTGCTAAGAGATAAGACCAAATAGATGAAAATCAAGATGAAAAAAAACCAAAAAACATAAAACCAAAATCGATCTACAGGCTATTCAGATACTAGGATATTAGACACTATGCAAATGTGATATCAATATATTAATGGCTAAAATGATAAAGGTACAGTGAAAAGTATGATTCAAGCATTATAAAAATAGAAGACAAGGTGGAAAGTTATACCTGAAAAGTATAATCCACCAAGAAGAATTAAATAGGAATATTAGAACTGAAAAACATCATAAATGAAGTTAAGAAATCAATAAAATGTTTAACAGCATTCTAATTAGATAGCAGTTGGAAAAATCCAAACTAAATCAGGGGGAGTAAAAAGGGTACAAATACAGAACTGTACATCAGAACCAAGTAAAACAAAATTAGTTTTACCATGTGTGTAATTTGTATTCAGAAAAATCAAAACAATATTTGAAAATATAGTGACCACAACTTTTCCAAGCTAAAAATCATTAAGCCACAGATAAAAGAAACTCTATGTCCTGCATAAAAAGATAAATAAAATTAAAATCACACATAATAATATCATTCAAAAGCTTCTAAAAGATAAACAATTGGAAGGAAGAAAGAAAATAAAGATAAGAAAGGAAAGGATCACATTCTATAAGTAAGAACAAACAAAAATATAGAAGCCTTAGAAAATAAACAGCAAGAGAACTGAAGCACAGTCTTTAATCAACTCAATCTCTGACTGGATTAAGGTGATTTTACCTTCAAAGGAGAAACAACACTGACAGTGGACTTTTAAACAAAAATGACTGTGGCCAGAAGAAAATGGAATGATATATCTAAAGAGGTGAAGACAAATAAAATAACCCAGAAAAAAATACTTGTCATAAGAAAAGCTAAATAAAGACATTTTCAAGTGAATAAAAACTGTGCTAATTCATTATTTGCAATATGCCATGTGAAACTTGTGAGGTTCAGGTAAAATAATATCTACGGGAAATTTTATACCTTAAATGCATATGTTAGAAAGTAAGAACAATTTTTTAAATCTCTATTTTTACACTTGTTTATGTATTTCCAGAAGTTTTTATTCACAGAACAAATGACACCTTCATATGACAAGGCACTGCCAGCCTAATTGCTGTATTTCTGATCACTAACAAAGTCCTCTCGTGTTAGATGGATATCCCTTTGGGAAACTACTAAAAATGTGGGCTCAATTGCTGAATTGTCTTTGGAGTAGACTAGATTTGTTACATCTGTATTGTGATGTGCTTCTACTGATGTATTAGCTGGAGTGTGTGCACTGGGAGGAATCTGTTATCTAATATAGCTTCTTTGTGGCATGTGGCTTGGGTCATAAGTTGAAGATGGTGGCTGACATGGCTCGGTGGACAGATAGGTTGCTTCAGCATCTTCATTTTCTGCAATATTGTTGTCTTCTTCAATTCCAACAGATACTAGTTGAGGCAGCTCCCTATTCTTTAAACCAATATGAGTATATTTTGCCTTTCACCTTACATATTTTCTGTGTTTCACATTTTCATCAATGAATTGTCCAAATATTATTATGACATCTATTGAAAACTGTGGAGTATAAAAGGGGATTGATCATCTTGTGAAATCCCCCAGCATGATCTTCACTGTCTGAATATAAAAACATTTTCTAAGTACAATTCTCCAAATGGGCAGGACCAAGTATTTTCTTGCCTAATAGCTTCATTATCACCCAGCTGTTTCATAAGCATTTCTAACTGATCCTTTAGCTTTGATAAAAATGTACAACACTCAGGAGTTTTACTATCAGTCTTCATTTTGGTTTGCATTGCATAGAAACAACAGCAAGAGAGCACCACAGGGTCCTGCTTGTCATGCTCCTGAGCTGTTCTCATATGATGCTGTATGCTCTTAAACTGGAGAGGAAGTGGGGAAAGTAGAGCAATCATGAAGATCTCTATTCCAGAAGTTACCATTTCCTCTGCAGATCACATTTTTGTGAATAAAAATAAAAATAAGTTATTGGAATGAATAAGTGATATAGCAAAGATTCTGAATTCAGCCAATATAAAGATCCATTTTACTTTTATATACTGACAGTTAGAAAATGTGATTAAGAAAAGACACCTTTACTATGACATGATACTTGAAATTTAAGATATGTAGTCCAAAAATTACAAAATGTTTTGGAAACATTAGAAATAAATGTAAGACCTTAAACTATATTATCAACATGGATGGGAAATAATATATTAAAGGCATTACTTTTCCTCAAATTGTTCTATTGATTGATGGAAATCATAGGGGCAATTTGATAGGTTGATCCTACAATGTATATGGAAGTGAATGCTCTAAGAGTAGCCAAGATGTTTTGAAGACAAAGAATCAGATTAGAAACATTGCACATCTAGACATCAAGAAGTGCCAGTGACTGATACAAGTTGATATTATGAAAAGATAGACAAATACACGAATGGAGGTGACTAGAGTAATAGTTGGCAAACCATGACCTGTGATCTGGATTCTGCTTTTGTAAATAAAGTTTTACTGGAATGGAACTATAACCATTCATTGACATATTGTCTATGGTTGCTTTTTCATTACAATGGATAAGTTGAGTAGTTGTGACAGAGAACATATGATGCACACTGCTTGAAATATTTAATATATGTTCCTTCAGAAAGTTTGCCTGCCATGGGCTAGAGAGTTTAAAAACATACTTGAGTGCATGTTACCACTTGGCCTATGACAAACATAACACTGCCAGTGAGGAAAGTAAGATCTTTTCAATAAATTGTACCAGGTCATACAGAAATGCTTAGAGAAAATTGCGGCACTATTCACAATAGCAAAGACTTGGAATCAACCCAAATGTCCATCAGTGACAGACTGGATTAAAAAAATGTGGCACATATACACCATGGAATACTATGCAGCCATAAAAAAGGATGAGTTTGCGTCCTTTGTAGGGACATGGATGCAGCTGGAAACCATCATTCTTAGCAAACTATCACAAGAAGAGAAAACCAAACACCGCATGTTCTCACTCATAGGTGGGAACTGAACAATGAGTTCACTTGGACTCGGGAAGGGGAATATCACACACTGGGGCCTATCATGGGGAGGGGGGAGGGGGGAGGGATTGCACTGGGGAGTTATACCTGATATAAATGATGAATTGATGGGTGCTGACGAGTTGATGGGTGCAGCACACCAACATGGCACAGGTATACATATGTAACAAACCTGCACGTTATGCACATGTACCCTAGAACTTAAAGTATAATAAAAAAATAAATAAATAAATTAAAAAAAAATCACCACCTACCCTGGGCTAGGAAGACACCTCTGTCCACCAGGTTGTATTGAAGATTACCAAATAAATGTAAAGTGCTTAGAAAAAAAAAAAAGAAAGAAAGAAAATGTAACTCTTGACTCACTCTTCACATCACATTCAAAAACTAATTCCAAGATTAGTTCAGATACAAATGTAAAAGGTCAAATTTATGTAATAAATTTATAAATTAATGAGATCAGAGTATATTTACAACCTTGTGGTAAACAAAGAGTTCTTAAAAAAGGAAACACTGAGAAGGAGCTATGAGTTTCTCTAAAGCAATAGTAGGCATCATTTTCAGACAAAAAAGACACTAGATTGTCTTTCAAACAACCTTGAGCCTGATCTGCCTGAAAACTGATAGCATTTAGAACAACTTTTAAATGTGAATGAATAAGATATCCTCTTCCCTTCCATTTCCCCTTCCCTTCCATTGTACTCAAAAGGTATAAGTTCAGGAAGGATGAAAAGGGCTCCTAATCACTATTATCAGTGATAAAAAATTTGTTCAGTAATATGCCTAGGTTATACTATCTTGGGTGTTCTTTATTATAGACTATATATTCTGAGCGAAGAAAAGACTGGAAATAATTTTGGCAAATCACTTGAAAGAATACATATTTCATTTCACTCCAAACAACAGAGCCCATTTGGGGTATTTAATGGAACTGTTTACAGCCTACCTGAAAATCTTAAATTTGATTTTCAGCATCCCCATTTAGTTTTATCACACCATTTGCACTGCCTACTAATTCTAAGCTGTGTGGAAGATTGTGTAAAATCCCAGTTTGTCCCTCCCTGTTGGTAACACCTTTATTCAACTATTTTAAAGCTGAGTAGCAAGTGCTGGTATTTTTTACATCACATAGAGCCAGTCTTTTCTGAAGGCAGGTGGAAAACCATTTAAATGATATGACTATAGGGATTATTAGAAGGCTACCTAAAACAAATCTTTAAACTTCTATCAGGTGTCAGCAAACTGTTTTCTGTAAACAGCCAGATAGTAAATATTTTAGGCTTTGCAGGCCGTATAATATTTGTAGCAGCCATTCAACAATGCTGTGTTCATGTAAAAGCAGCCATAGTGGTCATAAGTAAACAAATGGACATTACTATTTTCCTTTATTCACAAAGGTGGGTGTCTGGCATATTTTGGGCAGTGGTCCATATTTGCCCAATGCCTTTACTAGGTCAATCCTGAAATTCTATCCTTCCCTTATTTTAAGATAGTGACCCTTCTTATAATATAAGGGCAACTCTATATACTACCAACTAACATGTATAATTTTGTAGAAATTATCTTTCAAATACAAAATGGGTTTCAAAAAGAACAAAAGTAAAAAGCACTGAGAGACCTAGGCATAAATGAAGCCAATGCCAATATTTAGCACAAATTATTAGGAAAATGTATTTTTAAAAATACTGACCAGGAACAGAAGGCAAACCTTAGTGAAGTAAGAATTTTTCTGGCGTCCATGTCAACTCATTCATTAAGTCACTTACTATTCAACAAAACATTATTGACCACTTACTATGTCAAGAGATCCTTTATGCTAGGTGCTAAGGATAGGGCACTAAATACATGTCAGCCATGATTCAGGCCTTAACAAAGTTTTCAGTCTAGTAGGAAATACAGGCACCAGGTAGCTAATTAAAAGTGTAATTAAAGCTGCCCAAGAGAAGTAGAAATACTGTGAAAGCATATGATAGAAAATCTTATGTAGAAGGCAGGAATAGGATGGGGTGGAGGTGCTGAGAAAATATTTCTGAGTGAGTAATGCTTAAGCCGTAATATTAAGTCAGATTTGGCCAGGAGTGGACTGAGGTTGAGAGGGGTAAGAGTTTTCAGGGCTTCAGTCTTAGATTTGCTGTCCATACTCTAAGGTCATACCTTTCACATTTGTATTTAATTATGACACTGAGGATAACCTTATTTCATTTAGTAAAACAGAACAAGTATTTTCCGACTGTGGCTACTAGGTGAGCATCTCAGATGCCTTAGAACAGAAATAAGGATTTATCCAACCTCCTTGGATGAGTTCTCCTGCGCTCTTGGCCAAAATTTAGCCTTGCTTCATCTTTGACCTTCATCTATTTATCAAATATAATTATTTCACTGATATTAAATCAAAGATCACGAAAAAATTTTAGCCAGGAAAAATTTTATATTTAGAGATGAACACCCATTTGACGAAAGAGAGAGAGAGAGAAAGAGAGGGAGAAAGAGAGAGGAGGGAGGCTGGGAGGAAGAAATAAGAAAACAAATGGTCTTGGTATAGAGAGATCCTGACAAGTGACTAATAGCAGAAAAATATCTTCAAGTTTATTTCTAAAGAGGTTTAAACTGAAAATGCCACCCAAAAGGCATTTGGAGAATTGTTTTGTGAGTAAATGTCATATCTGTAAGAAAAAAAAAAAGACTAATAGACTCTCTGAACTGTAACAGCTTGATGCAGTAAAATATACAGTCAATTTTTATAAGACTTATTCATAGTGCAATGGGTAAAGCTTTTGTCACTAAACCAAAGTGTCCCTGATAAAAATTGTACTTGTTTTTTATGTTACAATATTTAATACTCTGTACACTGTGGGTGATACACCACAGGTTTACAAGACTTGGGTCAAGAGAACCGGTACAACCCTGAGGCTTACTTTATGATCCTATCTGACATTTTCATTCAAGAGCTATGTCTGCAACTTCAGCAAACTGTGTAACATAAAAGAACAGATACATTCATACAATTGTCATCTCTTTAATCCCACATCTTTATGACTGTGAGGGTCACAGAGGACCAGTGGTCCTAAGGTACCAGATATGATATCAAACCTCTTGGAAAACAGTCTCCTGGAGGAATTTCCACCTTTCCGATCCAGTAGACTGGACCCTAATACATCAGGGCAATTATTTTCTAAATAGAATATTAGTGCATCACTCATAGGGGAAAATCAGTGATGAGATAATTAATGTAGTTTTGGTATCATAAGTAAGAAATGTACATTGAAGAACTGTTTATTTGTAGAAGCCAAGACACTGAGGTGAGTATTTCAAATTAAGTTATTTTTGTGCATGGACCACACAAACAGCAATAAGCACTCAGAGAGATGGTTGACTCCTATTTCTCGGATGTCAGCTCAGTGGTCACTTACGTAGAGGAGCATTTTCTCACCTTTCAAACAAATGTGAATCTCCCACTTAAAACTTATCAAGCTTAAGGTCCTTCTCCATTCTGTAGTATTTATTATGTCAGGATCTTACTAGTATTTGAATGGTTATTTGGTGAATATCAGTGTTCCACAAAATAACATCAGTGATATAAGCATGGGCATAATATGTAGTTTTGTCCACCTTTGTGTTCAAAAACATTGTTTACAATAGTATGTGATGGATATAGGAAACTATTTTTATTGAATGAGTGAGTCAATGAATGGGAGATAATAATATAATAGCTGATAGATTTATAGAGGGCAAAACATATATATATTTAATTTGTTTGAATTTGGGAAGCGGAGTCAAAATAATCATGTTAATAAAATTATATCCACAATCAGCTTGACTAAATTCAGTTAATTCAAAATACTGGAAACTAAATCTTTGCTTAGGAATTTTCTGGTAAAATGCAATACTCCATAAGCAAAGATACTACATTAAGTAATTAATCCTACAACTGAGTTTGCTAGATTCAGTTCCTTTCTGGATCTGTCAATGAGTGGAAAAAGTTTCACAGATCCTCTTTATCAGATTAGTCCTTAGGGCCCAGTAAATAAAGAGAGTGAGTAAATGAGGCACGGAGGTAGGGACAGAGGAAGGAAGATAATTTAGAGCTATAACGGTGTGGTGGTTTAGAGCTTGAGTTCTAGCATCAGATTGTCTGGATTCATAAACCTCTCTGCAATGAACATCAGCTGTATGTCTTATGCAACTTATTTAATCTCATTGGGGCTTCACTTTCCCCATCTCTAAAGTGGGCGTGTTAATGTGCTTTGCACCATTAGGCAATTTAGAGTATTAATTACGGTAACGTGTGTAACGTGCTTAGAAGGCTTAGAAGAGTGTCAGTCACATTGTGTATGCACTATGCAAGGGTTAACCCTTAATATTCTCCCCTCTTTGAAAATTTGGTATACTTCAGGCCTATAGTCATGCTGTCGCTGCCCTTTTCGGAACAAAAGCCCTTTAGAACTTGACAATCTTAGAAAGAATTGAAAGTTGTGGTTCAACATTTAGAAAATACTGCAATAGGCAAGTTTTTTCACATAGATCCTGTTGCGTTTTAAGCATCTGCATTTTTTTTTTTTTTTTGTGGTAAACATTACAAATTGTTAGGATGAATAGCAAAAGTAAGAAAGTTCTTATAATTAAAATATTTCTTGGCACACAATCTATTTCTACATTCCAAGTTCTCTATGTCTATATTTGTAACTTACAAATGATGAGAAAACAATGAGCATTACTTTTTAAAATATACATACCATACATATATATGTGTATGTGTGTGTATATATGTGTGTGTGTATATATATGTATATATATTTATATGAAGATGGGGTCGTCTTAGGAGGTCTTATCTGTCTCATCACTCCTCGGGGGTCAGGATGACCACTAGGTGGCACTCAGATTTCAAATTGCAATGCAAATTAGATAAGGTATCTAATTTCCACAAATGTTTATTGTCCCCAAAACTTTGCTATACTGCAGAATAGCTCTTTCTTCCCCTTTAGCTGTCTAGATGTGTGGAGGTTCCACAAGATAAAGTTGAATCTTCACTGTGCAATCGAATTAATGCTCTCCATTTCAATTACAGGTTCAATAGTATATACATATAGATTCTATTGCAACACAAATACACATAATTATTTCATTCTTATTCTGTAGACAAAATGCTTTAAGTTAAGAAAGCCCCTTCAAGATATTTCAAAGATATAAGCCTTAATATCAGTGCTTCAGTACTGAAACTGTAGGAAAATGTCAATTAGATTATGCATTGAAAAGCCATTTTTAAAACTTTCTGCATTTGTGTCCTGTTTTCCACATACATGGATTTGTAACATTAATGGCAGTGTTTTAAACATTGAACAATGCTTACTATAATTTTCTAAAATATATGTTACCTCTCTAAAACTGTCTTATTGAAAAACTAAGCCTGATACAAAAGAAATATGGATCCATGAATAAGAAAGAGATTGTGGAATCATAAAGCAAATACATTGGATTTTCTGTCTAAGGATTGAACGAATTTGAAGAAATTGAAAAGGAATTTTCAAATGTCAGAAAATGCCAGTATATTAAAAATTTTAAGCAAGCCATAAGCATTAAAATGGATGCTTCAATCTCAATAAATCCTCCATACCAAACCACAATCCATATAAGATTCAAGGTTTCAACTTCTTGAAATCGAGGTGCATTTGAAATGAGATAACTGTATTTGTAGTTTATTTATTGTCTTCAAACTTTAAGAACTTACTCTGTGGTAATCCCTGTTCTGTACACTGGAGATACAAAGGTTAAAATAAGGTCACAGAACACAGGTAACTTAGCTTATTTTGGGTTCCATGGACACTTGTCAAGTAAAGACTTAAAATAATTTTTAAAAATAATAAGTGATATAAGAAAACCAACAAACCGGTCACAGGAGAGACTTTGAAAGGCTTATTTTAGGTTAAAGTATGCATGTCAAAGAGGAAAAGATCATATCAAGTTTTGTAGGGAATAGTCACCCAGCAGAAAAAAAATCATCCAGTGCAAAGGCCTTGGTGAAGTGTATGAGGGTAAAATTTATTAAGGAAACTCTGGAAGAAAAGTACACTTGGGGGAAAATCAAGACACTGATTTTGGTCATGTTACATTTCAAATCCCTATTAGACCTCCAAATGGAGTTGTCAAATAGTTGGGTGTGAAGCTGTAGGGAAAAATTGAGAGTAGAGATTTGCAAAAGTTTAGAATGGAGATTTGTAAAGGGAAATTACCTGTTGAAAGAAAAAAAGATAAAACTTTAGGAGCAATCTTGTGATCATGCCAACATTTGCTGCTTGGACAGATGATAAGAACTCCATAAAAGGAATTTGTGAATATATATCGGATTGAAATGTACATGGGATTTGTTTTAATCATATAAGACACATAGACACAGAAACGACTGTCATGAAGAAAGAGGTTTTTGTACTCACAGATCCTTAGAAACATGAGGCATAGCCTGCGATGCTGGGCCACACACCAGGGTTGGTCAGAAGGCAAAAGGAGTAGAAGAAAACATAGGCAAACATCTTTGTACAGTTTTAACAGAAAGAAATGGGCAAAGCAAGGTAAACAGGTATAAAATTGGTAAGTCTGAAAATTTTTTGTGAGCACAGGATTGTCCCTAGTTGTCTGGTACTTGACCCTAAGTGATTAGGGAAGGGGAATATAAATCTGAAATGTTAGAGCCCCGTGGGAACCCAGTAAAGGAGGTGGTTGTGGTTTGGGGCTTTGGATTCTAAGAATTTGCTAATCCTGGTAAGGGCAGTCTCTCCCAGATCAGCAAAGGTCAACAATGTCAAAGTATCAGGAAAAACAAAAAGCAAAAAAACGGACAGTAGAAAACATGATTAATACATATCGGTTATAAAGTTAGAAGAAAATAAATAAAGTATGATTTTACAGCAAACAAGAAAGTTATAAAAAAGAAGAAATGGTTCCCCATGTCAAAAATGGCTTTGAGTAGTGAAAGTTGAGAGGAGGAGAGGGGCCACTGACCTTGACAACACAAATGTCCCAGTGACCTTCGAGAAAATTTTAAAGGAGTTGTGAGACTGAAGCCTATAAAAATGAGTTGAGAACCCAATGGGCTGGGGAGTGGTGGCGAATAATTTGAGACAGAATTTTGGTAAGAGGAGAACAAAGAAATGGTGTATAAGATCACTTAGTTTTACTTTACTGTTTAGGACTCAAATTTTGCCTGGTGACTTCCATTTCAGAGACCCTTGGTTTTGCCAAAAGAATGCTGAACGCTAAACCCACACCCAGCCCTCTTTGCTCTCTCAGCTCCCAGAACACTGAGAGTCAGAGTCGTACGTACAGTTGAGGTAATATATTACAGTCTTCTAGCCCAATAAAGATATTGGCATTTGGGGTTTCCAACAAATGACCCTCTCAGATGATGTTCCAGTAAAGGGTAAGTTGACAAGTCACACTGCACATCCACAGCTTCCAAACAGGATTTGGTTCTCCACCTTTATGAGTACACGGCCAAGTACTACCTATCATCAAAGAAACAATATTATCATAGTTAAGACGGTAGATTTTAGATCTAGACTGCCTGGATTGAAATCACAGCTTTAGGCTGGGCGCTGTGGCTGACGCCTATAATCCCAGCACTTTGGGAGGCCAAGGCAGGCAGATCACGAGGTCAGGAGATAGAGACCATCCTGGCTAACACAGTAACCCCATCTCTATTTAAAAAAAAAAAAAAAAAAAAAATTACCGTGGTGTGGTAGCGGGCACCTGTAGTCCCAGCTACTCGGGAGGCTGAGGCAGGAGAATGGCATGAACCCGGGAGAAAGTGCTTGCAGTGAGCCGAGATTTGCCACTGCACTCCAGCCTGGGCGACAGAGCGAGACTCCGTCTCATAAAAGAAAAAAGAAGAAGAAGAAAAAAGAAATCGCAGCTTTACAACTTACTATATGGGTACCTTAGGCAAGTTAATCTGTTTACACCTAATTGTTCTCATCTCTAAAATAAAGACAATAAAACTTCCTACCTCATAAAGTTGTGTGAAGTTATTGAGCAAATGGAAAAGAAGTTCTTGGTAAGCCTTAGGTCAACATCAACAATTAATATTGTTACTGTTTTATTAGTAAGGAAGGAAACAGAAAGAAATAGAAGAAATTTAGAAAAAAAATGAGAAAAAATAAAAGACATGCTGAAGGAGAAAATTTTGAAAACAAGGAGGGAAGGAAATCATCAATGAAAACTATGACAGTTGTCAGAATGAAAATGGAGTCACTAGTGTTAAAACAACAACAACAAAATCTTGACAAATAGAGCCAGGGAAAGCTATGAAGAGAAGATTATTATGCTTGCTTGCCTGATAAGAAAAACGATCACAAACTGCATAGCAAATACTACAACCTTGCACAAAGGCCATCACAATGTTACACAAATATACTTCTGCAAGGACATTTATCTACCCAGCAACTGCCTGTCCAAACTCAGACTGCCATCACCTTTATTATTGATTTTTGAAAATTAAATAACTGAGACCTGGAGCAAGATGGAGGAATAGAAGACTCCACCAATTATCACCTGGCAAGGACACCAATTTAACAACTATCTGCACACTAAAAAGGATCTTCCAATGAAGCTCCAGGTGGCTTAGAGCAGAGAGAGAGAGAGAGAGACTTTGTTTGGGAGAAAGTAAGGAAAGAGAACAACAGTCTCTGCCTGGTAATCCAGATAATTTTTCCAAGGCTTGTTCAAGACCATCAAAGCAGTACCTCTATGAGTCTGCAAGAACCAAAACGATACTAGGCTTGTGGTTCCCCCTAAAGCAGATACAGCTTATCTCACAACACCCAAGTCCTTTAGAATACTGGAAAGCCTTCCCATGAAGGATGGGTACAAACAAGCACCTTTGTTATTGATTTTTGTAACCAAGGATAATTACTTCAAAACTATTATCCTCATATTTTTCTTTAAAAATTTTTTGTCTTCATTTCTCTGGATGAGTACTTGCATAGTTTACCATAGCATATATATTCCAATTGCAATGCTCTGTTCCCAAATAAGTATCTTTTTCTTTCAGACAACCTCTTTGTGTTATTTAGGTTGACAGAACATACCAAATAATTTCCTAGATACAGAGGGCTTGAATTTCCAGAAGAAAAAAAATCTGAGTTCCCAGCACAAAGGACAAAATAGACTCACACATTATAGTATTTTAGCAGAAGAATTTTTCATATACACATGAAAAACTAAATTTTAAAGTGTACATTTTATAAAGGAAACTTCACAAACGAGAGAGGACTTTAAGCAAAAGAAGCAGTAGCTTCATACCAAGGCTGTAGTGAGTACCAATAGTTAGTAGGGAGCAAATGAAGGTGGACCCCAGATTTTTACACTTATTGTTTATTCCAGAAGGAGGGGGCTCACCTTGAATTCTTGCTTTTACAAGCAAGATAGTGATGACCAGGATGCAAGTTTACAGGTGAAGAAGTATGTGCAAAAAGTACAAAAGGGAGGGCACTGATAAAATTTAACCATGAGAAAAATCTGCAGATGGACAAGCAACTTTTTATGCACACTTACTATAAACAGATATTTTTGTCGAGCAGAGTGCTACTAAGGGTTCTCCAGAATAGTGGGGACAAGGAGCAGTAGCCACTTTCCAGGCACATTACATGTGCTCCACAACCCTTCCCACTCCTTTGCACTCATTTACAGTTTACTCACTTTTTCTTCATGGGCATCTGAGATTGTGATTCCTGCTAAACACATACATGTGCTGTGAAACACAAAGGGTTGTCTTTTAGAACCTAGTCTCATACTCAAGTTCCATGAGCCCAGGGAGTATGAGAAACTTTGGAGTGACTCCTAGATTTCATTCTGAGACTCTGGTCTTTCTTTTCCCTCTTCTTATAGACCACAGTGGAAAAATCATTAGATAAGAAAACTAACATTTTTTATTATCCTCCTAGAAACGAGAAACTAAATTATTTATATGTACAGTCACAAAATTTCAGTTGACTTGAATTAGACTAAAATTGCATTTGCAACTAAAGTAGCAAAGATTTAGTTGAAAGTTGAGCAGAGTATTAGTTGCAAAGACTGAGAAGGTACCAGTATCAAAGAAATGGGAAATCTTTTGAGACATAAGCCTACCCAGTCAACTGAGAACTCACATAAACAAATTCTTTGTGGGCAATGACTAGACATGATTTTTGCAGCTAGTATGGAGCTGGATGCAGTTTATGTTCAAAGAATGCTTGTTTAATGAGTAACATTTTGAAATATCTCTTTAAATAATTTGTAGAGTTTTTTTGTTTGTTTTGTTCCATCTTGTTTGCTTAAATTGTTTATCTGTTTGTATTACAGAGACAAAAAAAGAGCCTTTTTGTGATCCACTGAATCCCTGAGAGGAAAAATTATCCATATTCAGACACTTAAGAGAAAAGAGGAGAATAAATACTAGCTTGTTATATATGACCCTATCCAGGAAGCATACTAACACTCTAAGTTTCACACTTAATTTTGCTGCAGATCAGGCAGCCACATAATTCTCCCAATCTAAGATATTTCCAAATCAGACAGTACAATGTACATGTTCTTTTCCAATACCATTATGCACCGCAGGGACAGAAGAATACATTGCGGGGCCATTAAACTTAAATTAAAATTACACCTCAGAGTAAAATTTTGCACTAATGTACATTACGCTACTTTAGGCTGGCTTCCTTTCTTCATTGAGCTAAACATGCACTTGGTTTCATGCTGAAATCTTCTGAGGGGAAAAAAACAAATCACAGCATTCCCACTTTCATCTACTTTGTACAGGATAATAGCCTTGGGATAGAAACATTTTGTGAAGGTACCCCCTGGGTCTCCTGACCCTGCCCCAACTGTTCAGGCTCTAAGAGGCAAGAAAAGGATTTATAATCTTCCGTTTAGTCCTTCCTATAAAGGAAAAATTATAATGTGATATATTTGAAAAATGTTTTCTCCCATGATGCCTAATTACAAAGAGGGCTACATTGCTGTAAACTTTAAAAAGTTTTATGGAAGTATGTGGATTATTTAAAGTGTCTAAACATATGTTCTAGATTTTCTTTCTGTGTGATTCAAACTGGAAGCTTGTATGCTTAGTTTCTTTTGAGCCATATTTTATAATGAGATTTAAAATGGTGGCTGCAATGTATATAGAACTGCCATATATATATTTACCTGCATAAATAGTATGAATAATTAATATTCCACATGTTTTGGAGGATTCAGTCCTTACCTACAGTTATCTAGCATTTCTTCCTCATTTGTCTTTTGTCTACATATGTACATGGAATTAATAATTTTACCAGCACAATTTAATGTGACTTCATTTCACAGGAAGTAGACTGTCCATTTGCATGTAGCTTCTTTTTTTTTTTTTTTTTTAGTAGAGACAGGGTTTCACTCTGTTAGCCAGGATGGTCTCGAGCTCCTGACCTCGTAATCCGCCCGTCTCGGCCTCCCAAAGTGCTGGGATTACAGGCTTGAGCCGCCGCGCCCGGCCATATGTAGCTTCTTATTTGCAAATAAATGTTCTATTGTTCTAGACAAAAATGATCTGAAATAATTTTAGAATTTAACTAAACTTTTCTATAAAAATGATTAAAATAGGACTTTGTCAGTTCCTCAGCTAAAATCATCACTGAAAAATTTACTTGTATTAAGATAACTGAAATGATGACTGCTTTCTTACAAAAATTTTTTCATGTTTTTCTCTCCTCAGTTAGCTTCTATAAAATTAACTCTATGTGATGAACTGAAAGTGAGAAATAATCAGAATCAATGTTCTTTTGTCTAATAGAAGTATCCAAAATCACAATGCTATATTCAAAAAAAAAAAAAAGTGTTCAACACATGTATAACTTTTTGTGAGATAGTAATTTTAAAAAGCGAACATCCAACCATGACTTTCTCCTTACTGCAATTGGTTTTCCACGCTGCCTGCAGAACTAATTTTTAAAAGATGAATATAATATGTCATCCCTCTGCTTTATGACATCAGTGTATCCTCAGATTTTACATTGCGCTAAGACAACATTATGGCAAGCCTCAGGGTTTATCAGAAAAGTTTTTGTGCCTCACTTCCTGTGACTAGATAGGCTTGAAATCATGGACAATATATTTTCCAATGAGGACACTTTCGAGAGAGAAAGAGGAAATAGTTAATCCCCATACTGGAACAACAGGCATAAAGTGGAAATGTTTGTTGAAAGTTTACTAGTCCATTAAATTAAAAAAATATGAAAAGCAGAAGCTTCTTATTACTTATTTAGTTTTCAACTAATTGTATATACATATGCTCAAAATGAATTTGTGACTATTTACTCTCTTTGAACCACTCCGCTAGGAGGTGAAACTACAAAGATAAATCGTTTTCAATCCCTGCCTTTGAGAGGCAAGGACAAGTACTTATATACTTGCTGCATTAATGCAATGGGCCACTCACTTTCTTGATACAACTCTCTCAGGAAGCACCATCACATTTCCACTCTGTCTAGCTGCCTTCCTCCTTCTCTGGTCTTGCTAAATTATTAGCCTATGTCTGCAGTTTATTTTAAGAATACTCTCACATACTAGGTGTTAAAAATAAGTTTTATTTTATTTTTATTAATAAAGTAAATAAAATATTATTTATTATATAAATAATAATTTATATAATTAAGAAAACACATTCAATTATATTTTGTAAGACAATAGGTAAAATGAAATCACATATGAATATTCCCTGAGGCACAGGGAATTAGAAAATATTAAAAGAAGTATTTTCTCTTATTTAAACTTGATGCAAGAAATGGGCATCTTATCAAAACTCATCATATGTGGAATGCTTATAATTCATTTTCAATAATTTTTAAGGAATTTATATAAAAGTAATGTGGTGTTCCAGTTGTAAGAAAAACATTATATTATATACACAAAGAGTATTAGAATTTTTTGCCTTAATTCCACCCAACGTGTTTTTACATATTTATTTTTACCTAATTACAGTTATAATTTTATAAAGCATTTATTGTGTAATTTTTTTAAAAAATCTTTCCTTAGATCATAACAGATATTTATTTTTCTACATACTGGTTTACTACCACAATGCTTTCATTTTATTCCAGACAGTCAATATGCTTTATGTTATGTTTTATATAGTTATTTCTCTCTTTTAGGTCACCTAAATCATTTCTATTTTGCTTTCATGTTATAAACATCAATATGGTGAACTTCTCAGTCACGATTTTATATTAACATTTTGGATGAGTTCCTTATGACAGCATAAGTTATTATTAACCTTTAGAGTTCTAAACTTTTTCCCAAAATGATGACACTAAGTTTCATAGTGGTAAGCAATGCATAGAACACCAGTTTCAATAGCTCAAGTCATAGACATACTATTTTATAATTTTTCTAGTATCATGGGGATAATGGCACTATATTACTTTACCTTCATTTAATGTTTTCTGAAATCAAATATTTTTCCATACTTTTGGTCCTTTGAATTTTCTCTTTTGAGATTCCTTAATAAATGTTCTTGATTTAAAATAAGTCAAGTGTAATTCCCCGGTTATCTTTTTCATTTATTGGACAGGGAGATATCACTAAAGTTGATCAGGGAATATAAAACATTTTTAAGATGATTATTAATTTATTACAATGTGAAAGTATATGTATATTTTTCACTAATAGTGTGAAAACATTCAATATTTCCCTGAAGATTTTTTTATGAGTAAGTTGCTTTTTTTCCCACTTCCAAGTAGTAAGATAATACCACTTGTGAGAAAGTTGATTGTTAAATAATTAATTTTGCATTTAACTGTTTATTGGGTCTTTTAAAGAAGTTAACTAAAAAGATGTTATTTCATATAGGTGGGTCTTACTGAAAAGGTAAGTGACCAGGAGGCCTCTTCCAATAGAGAACTTGGAAAAATTCTGGTTTGGTTAAAGTGGTAGTAACACAGGTCTATGGGACACACTGCTAAAAGCTCTCCTATGGTAGGAAAATGAGTACCAATAGTGGGAGAGAAATAAAAAAAGGCCTACTAAATTTCTGTATAACAGGCTGCACTAGCGTTTTGATTTTAAATATTACAAAACCATGACTTCATATTATAAAGCTAACATGTGCCATTCTGACACGTCTTTGCCTATCTGGCCTACAGTCATCTAAATTCAGATAATTAACAGCAGCTACCTTAAGGAACACACTGCTATCAGTTTTCTCACCCATTAAACAAGCAGTCTAGTAGTGGAGTAAGCATTGTTACCAACATGATAAATGACTTTGTTAAGTTCTGCAGTGGTGCTGGTGAGTTTGTCTTGCCATATAATGCTCAGGGAGACTGACAGGAAGTGAAGTGACATAGCTCTCAGATGGTGAGTGTAAGAGTTTCCTCATGGCCATACAGAAGGTTCAATTACTTACTTTTTTCTATTTTAGAACAGATATAAAATAATATTTATGAAATATTTGTTTAATTTGTAAAAAACAGCATCACTTATCACCTGTGTGCCAACCATCCAGTTTAAAACACTGAGCAATGTCATTATTTTTTTTAAAGACTATTTTTTATTGCAGTTTTAGGTTCACATCAAAATTGAAAGGAAGATACAGGAATTTCTCATTTATACTCTGCCCCCACATATGAATACCTCTCCCATTATAAACATCATCCACCAGTGTGGCACATTTGTAACAACTGATGTACCTACATTTACACAAAAATATCACACAAAGCCCGTATTTTACGTTATGGTTCATTCTTGGTGTTGTGTGTTCTGTGGGCTTGAATGAATGTATAATGATACATATCTACCATTTAAGTATCATATGGACTATTATCACTACTCTAAAAATCTTCTGTTCTTTGCCTATTCATCCCTCCCTTCCACTCTGACCCCCAGCAACCACTGATCTTTTTTCTACCACTTAGTTTTATCTTTTCCAGAATATCATATAGTTGTAATCACACAGCCTTTTCAGACTGACTTCTTTCATTTTATAACATGCATTTAAGTTTCCTCCTCTTTTCATGGTTTCATAGCTCATTTCTTTTTAGCACTGAATAATACAAGGGAATTTCTAAAAGTTTGTGGCAAAATTAAATTATAAGTTTTTTGAAAAGTAAAAACTTTAATTCTCACCATAAGCTCCATCATGTTAATCTCTAAAGAACTGAGAGTCCTAGCAGTTAACCATGTTAATGGAGTCCTTTTTACATTATTAAAGGAAGAAATATGAGGGCATTTTAAGGATTTTTGTTTAAGATTAGGAAACAAAAAGAAGTCAGAAAGAGTCAAATAAGGACTGTAAGGTAAATGCCTAATGATTTCCCATAGAAACTCTTGTAAAATTGTCCTTGCTTGATGGGAATAATGAGTGGGAAGGTTGTAGTGAAAAAGAATTTTCTGCTGAAGCTTTTCAGGGTTTTTTCTGCTAAAGCTTTGGCTTTCTCAAAACACTCTCATAATAACAAGATGTTACCATTCTTTGGCATCCTAGAAAGTCATCAAGCAAAACTCCCTGAACATCCCCAGATACTGTTGCCATGACCTTTGCTGTTTACTGGTCAGCTTTTGCTTTGACTGGACCACTTCCACCTCTTGGTAGCCATTGCGTTGGTTACATTGTGTCTTCAAGCATTGCACAAGTAAAGCCGTGTTTCATCTCCTATTACAACTCTTTGAAGAAATACTTCAGGATCTTGATCCCACTAGTTTAATATTTCCATTGAAAGCTCTGCTCTTGTTTGCAGCTGATCTGCATACAATGGTTTTGGCACCTATCAAGTGAAATTTGATCAACTTTTTCAGTCACAATTGGGAAAGGTGGACCGATTGAGATGTCTATGGTGTTGGCTATTGTTTCTGCTTTTAGTCATTGGTCCTCTTTAATTATAGCATAAACAGGATGATTTTTTTTCCTTACAAATTGATGTGGATGGTCTGCTGCTGCAGGCTCCATTCTTAACATTACCTTGTCCCGTCTTAAAGCAAGTTATCCATTTGTAAACCACTGATTTCTTTGGGGTATTTTCTCAACTTTTTGTAAAGCATCAATGATTTCAACATTCTTCCACCCAAGCTTCATCATAAACTTGATGTTCGTTCTTGCTTCAATTTTAGCAGAATTCATGTTGCTATGGTATGAGCTCTTTTCAAACTATATTAACATTCTTAGTGCCTCAAACTAAATCCTATTTGGACATATTATAACAAATCACTGTAAGTTTATTTAGGTGTAAATAATTAAAAATCCATTCAAAGTTTCTTGTAACATTCATTTTCCTTAAACGTTTTGAATTCTCCAGATGTGCCAAATTTATTTATTCATTCACTTACTGAAGGACATCTTTGTTGCTTCTAAGTTTTGGAAATTAAGAATAAAGCTGCTATAAACATCTATGTGCAGGTGTATGTGTACACGTAAGTTTTAAACTCCTTTGGGCTGAAGGAGTATGATTGCTAGATCATGATGAGAATATATTTAGTTTTGTAAGAATCGGCCAAAGTGTCTTCCAAAGTGTCTGCACCATTCTGCATTCTCACCAGCAATAAATGAGAGTTCCTGTTGCTCCCCACAGCCTCACCAGCATTTGGTGTTGTCAGTGTTCTGGATTTTGGCCCTTCTAATAGGTGTATAGTGGTATCTCATTTGTTGTTTATATTATTATTTTTGAAGTTCTCATTTGGCCTTTCCTGTTCTAACTCTTCCTCTCCCTGCCTTTTTCAAGATAAGCAAAATTCTGCAATCAAATCCTCTGTCACTGAGCTGTATCCCCACACCAAACTTCTGTATTTTACATTTATCGTACTTGTGTTTTTCTTAAAAGTTTTATCATGTATGTTTCTATTACTAAGCAATACATCATTAGTTTTGCTTGCTGTTTTCAAACTTTCAACATGAAATATTTGATACAGGAAAAAGCATATTTATTCATTTACACATTATACATGCATTTTCCATTACAGTGGAAAAACACCAGTGAACCCACCACTTAACAGCAGAATTAGAATATCTTCAAAACCCTTGCCTTTCTACCTGTATGCTCTTTATGCCACCCTCCTAATTTTCCTTTATCAAGATAACAACTAGCCTAAATTTTGCACTCATTAGATTTGTTCTTTAGTTTCTATTTGTTTGTTTGTTTTTGAGACAGACTCGCTCTGTTGCCCAGGTTGAAATTAAATGGCACAATCATGGCTCACTGTAACCTCCGCCTCCCAGGTTCAAGTGTTTCTGGTGCCTCAGCCTCCCGAGTAGCTGGGATTACAGGCGTGTGCCACCACGTCAGCTGATTTTTGTATTTTTAATAGAGAGGGGGTTTCACCATGTTGGTCAGGCTGGTCTCAGGTGATCCGTCTGCCTTGGCCTCCCAAAGTGCTGGGATTACAGGCATCAATCAGCATGCCCAGCTAGGTTTGTCTTTTAGTTTTATGACATATAAATGTGTATGTATATCAGTATGTGCCTTATTGTGTCCAGGACATTGTGTAGTTTTGCTTACTAGTTGTATGAAATAATGTTTGATTGTTTGTAGTCTTATGCAACTTGCTTTTCCCATTCCCTATTATTGTTCTAAGATTCATCCATGTTATTTACAAGGGAAGTTAATCATTTTCACTAGTTTAATATCCTACTGGGTAATTATACTATAAACAAATATGTATTTGTAATATAGAAATATGTGACATATAATATATAAAATATTATATTATAAATTATTTTATAATATATAGTAACTGTCCCAGGAATATGACACAAAGGATATCACAAATAGCAGACACACTTTATTTCTGGGTAAAACTTCCTGTGTAACACTAACTGAACACTTCCCTAGCTGAGAGGGACTGGGCAGTATGGAAACATATACTCTACTTTTCTTAGACTAGCATTGGACTAAATGATCTTCCCTGGTACACTATTTGTGGGCTCTACTGTCTTCCCATTTAACTTCATTTTTAACCTTTTATTTTTCAATTGTGTTGAAAAAATATATATCTATATACAGCTTATTATTTACAGTGAAAATCTATGTAATCATCACCCAGGTCAATCAATAGAATAATGTCTCCATCTTATAATCCCTCTTTGTTTCTTAGCAATCATACTTCCAATTGCACTAATATACAAAATTAATCACTATTCTAGCTTTATGATAGTCACTTCCTTGATTTTGTTTAACATGTAACCACTTAAACATGCATAGCAAACATTTTGGGTAGGTTTGCTGTAAATGTGCTCATAGTTTATGTCTGGATTTTTCACTCAAAACTACTTTTGCGAGTTTCACCCACATTGCTGCATGTAGCTATAATTTATATACGTGCATTGCTTAATAGTATTCCCAAAGGTCAGGAAGATATTATTTAATATTATCTTCTTATCACTTTATAATTTTACTTTTTGCACTTGGATTCTGAAATGTACTTGTAATGAATATTTGTGCATGTTGTGAGATAAGAGTCAAAATCATTTTCTTTTTTTTTCATGTTTTATACCATATAGGTATTCCCATTGTATATTCAATATGGCAACACCATTTACTGAAAGGATTTTTGTTTTCTTTTGGGACAGGGTCTCACTTTGTCACCCAGACTGGAGTGCAGTGGCAAAATTTCAGCTCACTACAGCCCCAACCTCCCAGGTTCAAGCAATCTGCCCACATCAGCCTCCAGAATAGCTGGGTCTGCAGGCCCACACCACCACACTTGGCTAATTTTTGTATTGTTTTGTAGAGATGTGGTTTCACCATGTTGCCCAGGTTGCTCTAAAACTCCTGAGCTCAAGTGATCCACCTACCTTGGCCTCCCAAACTCCTGGGATTACAGGCATGAGCCACTTCACCATCCCTAAAAAGATTTTTCTTTCCTCATTGTTCTGGAGAGCTACTTTTGTCGTAAATCAAGTGCTCCTATATGCTTGGTTAGGTAGGAATCTCTACTGTGTTCCATTTACTTATTTATTCATCCTTGCACACATGCTACACAACTGCTTACAGATTTTTGTTGTATATACATCTAAATGCATGTGTATATATGTAGGTGTATATTGTTTTTCCAGTTCAGAAAATACTTTTGTTCTTCTTTTCTTACTTCTTTTGTTAATAGGATTTGACCTTTATCCTCCACCACTTTCTCTTCCACCTAAATCTTGGATTTCTTTCCAATGCTATGAATAATCTATGTAAAAGGCCAGTCAGTATTGTCAGGGGAATTCTTTCTCAGAGAGGCATTAACACCAGAGTGAAGTACTACTTTTGACCAGCAACTTCTGGATAAGGTGTTTTGGAAGACTAAGCTGTACATTTACAATAAGGGCATTTTTCTTTGGTAGCTGGAATGACAATTAATTTATATTAACACTATTCAAAAATATTACCACCTCCTAAATTAATTAGGAATGTCCCTTTAAGATCAGTTACATCTGCAGATACCTCTTATGGTTCTTGGAGGGGTAAAGTTGTGCATCATTAATTCATTCACCTAAGAGGTACTGGATGTCTCTTCACTTTGTAGCATTTCTTTGGTTCTTTAACTATTCTTTTGTTTCTAAATATAAAGTATGTGCTGGAATACATATTTAGCTATGTGAGGAAGATCAAAAGCAAAAGAATGAAGTATTGCCTCCAAAATTTTGGCTAATGAAGTCTGATAAGAGTCATTTGAGATCATTTTCATTTTCACAATGAAATCTATCTTTAATTATACTGAAATAAAAGTTAGAGTATTCTGTGCTATAAAATGTTCATAATAGCTAACAACTCTTCCATGATCATATTGTTTTCCTGACTCAGTGTTGGCAAAATCCTACAGTTATGTTTAGTATATACTGATCTATGATATGCCTAGCCTCTATCCTTAGCAGGGAGGAAATCTCCTTCTGGATTAGAACCCTGCCCCAACAACAACAACTGAAAAAAAGCAGGGTGTATTCCTAAATTTGCTCTTGCCAATCTCATCTCTGGCAGCATATAATTGAACCAACTTTCACTTCAGTGAAGACATTGGACTCAGCTGTCTACCTGCAAAGGACATCAACACTATGGAGATGTTCTTTGCTTTGATCTTGTTCTCTGCTGATGACATCAGGCTTAGCAACATTCCTGTGTGTCTAGAATATCTATTCTCCCTTTGCTCCAAGGGTAAGTCCATGAACAACCACTGTCTCACAAAGTGAGGTTATTCTTGTTGCTATATTTGTTAGTCAAAGAAGACTAAAGCCACCCCTTAAACAGGTCTTTTTTCTTCCAAGTACAAATCTACTGTTTGGGCAGTATTCAGAAGATAATGAAGACATAAAAATCTACCATCAAACCAGATGCCCAAAATATTATTTTTTTGGTTTGGTTTATTTTATTTTATTTTATTTATTTATTTTTTTTATGAGTGGGTCTCATGTCTGTTACCCAGGTTGGAGCGCAGTGGTGCGATCTCGGCTCACTGCAACCTCTGCCTCTGGGGCTCAAGCAATCCTCCCACCTCAGCCTCCCAAGTGACTGGGACCACAGGTGTGTGCCACCATGCCCGAAAGATTTTTGCATTTCTTGTAAAGATGGGATTTCACCATGTTTCCCAGGCTGGTCTCAAACTCCTGGTCTCAAGTGATCTACCCGCTTTGGCCTCCCAAAGTGCTGGGATGACAGGTGTGAGCCACCGTACCCAGTCCAAAATATCTCATATTTCAAGGCATCAGCGTCCATTAATCTGAGCTAAGACTTATTTTTGGAAGATATTGCTCCAGGGGTAGAATATACCAGATATCATTGCCTTGTTGTTCCACCAGTTTAACAATATGCTCAATGGTTTGACTCTTGGTCAAGGATTCATATTTTGTATTACAGTGAAATAAAATAATCGAAGCACTCCAAACTCTTTGCATTTTTGTACAACAATATATTTGTCTGTCCATAATTTTGACCTTGACATTCAGTGCTGATATAGGAGTAAATTTTACCTTTTTAGACAATTTTTTGACTGTGGTTTTAGTATCCATCATGTTTATAAGCCACTACTGGCCGGTACAAATAATCTCTCTTCTTAGCCCTCCCATCATAGGGATAGTTATGTACTGATTTTTTCTGCTTCAACAGATTCTCTGCAGCTGAAAGCATCTTTAAAACCACAACAGTTCCCTCTTTAAATTTGGTCTTAAAGCTCATAACCTGAAACATTCGTGAAAATTCTGTCTTCATCCACTAAGCAATCAATTGACAGGTTGTTTGAGAAGCCACACTGTTATCTTCCACAACATGAGCTGGGACTGTGTGAATCAATTCTTTCCCTTTTGTCATGGTTATACAATTTGCAGGTAAAAGAGGGGAGATTTTATCAGGAATCATAGGATGACTACAAGTACCATTTTCAAAACTACACCTGAAAATGCTGAAATAATTTCAAATGTTTCCAAATTAGAGGTGACAGATTTTACTTTATCTACAGCAAGTACTATATGTAGATGTCTCCAAAATTGAAATACTCCACAACAGCATACTTTGATTCTGGAATACAGTAAACAGCATGATAAATGGAATTGTCCAGGGCTGTATGGTAAAGACTAAAAATACTAACAGAAGAAGAATCATCTTTAAGAGGTATCCACGCAGAAGAAATGTTCGAGAGAGATAAATTTACATATATAGAATGACTGATTTTAAATTCAAATCCTGCTTTAGCCAATGCAGTCCTTGATGAGGGCATTCAAAACACAGGTTTGTATGATCAATAAGCCAAGTCATTATAACATTTGATGGGAAATTATCAATATTTGGCTTCACATTTTCCATCATAGTATAGCAGCAATTATTCCATTCCTCCCTTATTCTCCAATGAATAAAGGTTGATTTCTGCTTCTCAATGGCTGTTTTAACAAATGAACTGACTTTTCTCCCCAACTTCTACAGTTGAAAGATTCTGAGCTTTTTCATAATGTTCTGATAATACTTTTTGCTTGTTTTGTTTTGTTTTTTTCAATGAGTAACTCCTTAACAACCCCAGCCTGGCATAAAATGTATTTTAGAACTTTTCATCACCTGCTGTTGGTTGGTTATATCTTTCAAACTGTTATATTAGGCATATTTAATAGGAGGCCTATCGCTTATAGAATATCTATCATGAAGATTAAACTCTGTCTTTCCTTTCTCTTTGTCATTACTAAGGTTCTGCAGAGCCATGTTTTTAGAGGGTGCTTCAATTATATTTTCAGCCAATAAACCCCACTGGATCTTTATCTCCATGTGTGGCTTCTGGTGGCCCAAAAACTTCTTGAAGAAGCTAGTCTGCGGCTCCGTGTCCGCATATTTGTCACTATTCAGGTTCAGCAGCTGGTTCCTAGCCCTGGTGGCTGAACTCAGCAGAAGCCTCACTATCATCCCTTGCCATCCTGGGTGACCGGGAAGGTGAGGCGGCTCTCACAGATTGCAGGCAGCAGCTGGTCATCGATGGGACAGCTCCAAGGCATGGCTGAGTGCCCTCAATCTCAACTCAATCACTTGGTCCTCAGCTCCTGCCCTGTCCCTGGGGAGCTGGGACCCCAGAGGATCTCCACAATCCCTGCCTAGAGTGCATACACTCACACAAGGGATAGAAGGAACTTCCAGTGAATTTTCCATTTCAGATATTTTATTTTTCCTCACTAAAAAATCCTATAGATTATGTTTATAGCTTTCTTTTTAAGAACTATTTTGTTAATTTTTTTCTAGGGTTTTATGTATACTTCTAATAGCTATTTTAAATCTTTGCTCTTAACATCATCTCTTTTATTGTGGTGTTTCCATCAATTTCTGGTTGCTTCAATATAGATGGAAATGAAAATGCATGTCTTATGCTTTTAAATTTTAGTTTCAACAATTACACTTTTCATACCATTAAATTCTATTTATCTCTTTTAAATATGTGTCTTTCCTATTATTGTTTCCTGTCATGTTTTATGTCTTTTAAAAATGATTATTTTATACAATGTAAATAACTAAATAACTCTACTTATTAGTTTTACTTTTTTTGTTTCTGCTCTTGTGCTCACATTGGCTTGTTTCTCTTGTGCTTTTTTTTTTAAATGAATGAACTCAGTACCAAAAATGGTAAGCTGAGCTTAGCTAAAGTAATTCATACAATACTCTAAGTCAATCTGATATTTCCAAAATGGGTTTAGTAACTTATTAATTCAAACTCATGTTTAAATATTACATAACTAATTTGCTTGTTTAATATTAGGATAAGGAAAATTATTTCTCAGAGGTAGAAGGAGGTAGAAGAAAGCTTTAAAAAGTCTTCTTTTGAGAGTTAATTTGGTCAAATGCAGACATGGTACCTTTTAAAAATAGATTATCTTTGGTATCTTCTCTTTCTTTCTCCCCTCATCTACTTTCTCCTCACCACTTACATAATATTACCATATCTACAATGTAGCTCTTAGTAGACTATCATCCCAATGTTATAGTATGATTTTCATCCATAACAAAGGTACAGTGCTTTGCAATTTTAAATATGCATTCATATACATTATCTTTTTAAAAATCTCATTACAACTTATTAAAACAAAAATTATTAATTCATTATTGAAAATGATAAAACTCAGTTTAAGAGAAGTAAAATGACTTATTCATGGTCACACTCTGAGGAACCCTTAGGACTTAAATTAATGTTCTCTAACCTCCAGTTCCGTGTACAATAATTTGATATTTCATGTTGGAAAACTTACCTATCACTTATACATCAGATATCATCTAGTTTCAATTCTAAGACCAGTCATGAATATTTTAATCTTTGATAGTATTAATGAGAGATTAAAGTAAAATAGATCATACAAATAATAATCTTAAATGAACCTTTACTTAATAAATATTATGTCCCTACTATGTGTAAGACACTGTACTGGATGATACAAAATATATGTAATAAAGACATACATGTCAAATCAGCAAGAATTAATTTCTTAACTCTAGTCCAGATAACTAGTGAATAATTCCTTCTCTTTTGAGCAGTATCTGATGGAATCCTATACTATAATCAAACTCAGAGAAAACAAACTGTGGATTACAATGGCAGTCAGTTGACTGTGAAGTACTCTTCTAATTAGTAAACTCACCGTAAGTCTTACTCACCATATGCTTTACTGTGGTCCAGAAACCATACTTACCATAATTAGTATCTATATTAAAAACCAAGTCAATATTGTATAGTTCTTGAGCACAGAGTAACAAAAGACTGGATAACTTTGTGTAACTATATAAGGACATGCAAGTTAATAATTTACTAGCTTAGCTAAATAATTTTATGCCAAATTGTATTTTAGTTACATCTACAAAGCACAGTTTTCAGAGATTAGACTCGAGGATAAACAATGAAACAACACTTCTAAATATTAAATATTTTCATGTTCCAAATACTGTGGAACAGCTAGTATTGTTTTCCCTCATTTCTTGTATACAAAATTTTCAAACTTATTTATTATTGATACAACTACAACATTGTGTATATCTCTCTCATTGGATTTATCACATTATATTATGCTTGTTTATGTGCCTTCTTTCCCCACTACAAAGACTGTCATATTAATCTTTGTATTTATAGTGGCTATCACAGGCCCAAGCACACAGCTGACATTCAATATTCTTGAATAAATGATAACTAAATGAGTAAAGAAAGCCATAAATGTTTCCCAAATATTATAGAATACAAAAATGAAGCAAACTAAATTTGTAATTAAGGTGATATGTATTTTGGTGGGTTCTCTATCTCTCTTATTCCTAAATTTTTAAACTGTTCCCTAAATCCCTCTCCACACACACACACACACACACACACGCACGCACGCATACACACACACACACACACACAGGCAAGTACATACATATACTCAGTAAAACCAAGATTAGAAACAGCAGAAACATTGATTTTAAAACTATCTCTAAATTATCTTAAAAATAAAAAAGAAAACATTTTAAAAATAAAATTTATTGATCTCTTCTAATTAGAAATACAGTATATACAGGTTGTAGGAATCTCATATGTCTCAGAGACATAATAATGGTAGACATTTTGGTATATTTTCTCTTTTTTTCTATCTGTAGGACATTTTAAGAGAGATTATTAAGAGAGGCTAGCAATGGGTTCATCATATGATTGAACACTTGAATGAGCTTGAAGTGGATATCATTAAGCTAATATTCTTGCAACAGAAAATTATATTTCATGATACATGAAAATCAGTACAGTGATGCCATTTATAAAGTTATAATGAATTAATATTAACCTCACCTGTGTCCTGCACATCAATTATCAATAATCATACCAGCAATGATCTTGTGTGTAGCTCGCAACATACTAGTGAAATTGGCAAAAGCAGACTTTTATATTGAGTGCCTCCACACCAACCTTTCTGTGTGGTGGTACCCTGACAATGATGTAGCCATGTCTATAAACTGCCATTATGTAATGATGAGAGCACATCTTTATTTATTTATTTATTTATTGAGATGGAGTCTCGCTGTCTCGCCAGGCTGGAATGCAGTGGTGCAATCTCAGCTTACTGCAACCTCTGCCTCCCGGGTACAAGCGATTCTCCTGCTTCAGCCTCCCGAGTAGCTGGGACTACTCTGGGACACGCCACCATGCTCAGCTAATTTTTGTATTTTTAGTAGAGACGGGGTTTCACCATGTTGGCTAAGATGGTCTCTATCTCCTGACTTTGTGATCCACCTGCCTTGGCCTCCCAGAGTGCTGGGATTACAGGCCTGAGCCACCGCACTGGCCTGAGAGCACATCCTTATAAACAGAAAAAGTTTCAAGACTTTTCAATGGCTCTTTTGGCACACAGCAGTCAATAAATTAAGTTGAACTCAGTCCTTATAAATAGCATTTACAGTAGCCAGTAATGACACAGTGAAAGTTGGCATGATCCTATGTGCCTAGAGTTCAAGTCAGTGATTGGTGGGGCTTCAGGAAAGATGACAGCATGAGTTAACTTTTATGAATTTCCTTTTCACTCTACATGAAAATGAATTGTGGTATGATACTTCGACTTTAAAGAATATCAGCAAAATATGTACAGTTTTGCTAAGGTGAGAGGAGGTTTTATCAGCTAACAAAGAATTGCCCACATCATCAGTCTTATGAGTTGTGAGTATACAATATTGTATTTCCTCTGACATCCCCTGAGCTGCTGAGATGACACCTGGTGAGTGTAAACAGCCTAAAGCAGGAGTGGGGAGCACATCTCCGGGGGTGGTGGTTGGGGGTGCTGGGCATATATTCTTAAAACAACAACAACAAAATCCAATAATGCTATTTAGTAAAACAAATAAACAAAAAACAAGAGCTATACTACAAAACTTGCCTAGTTGAATGATTAATTTCTCATTTTTAATTGCTGTGGATTTGATTTGTGAGTTTCTCAGTAGAGCTGTTATAAGAATCATAGGCTGTAGTATTTGACTTTAGTTTTATTTTTCTTTTACTATAACGTTTTCCATCCCAAAGCAGTAAAAACGGTATGCCCTTGTTTACCTCTGTCACAGACATGAAGAAGAGAATGGAAACACAAAGAAGAGTCTTAGTTCCTCTTTGTAGCTATGGAATAATGTGATTATTTAAAAAGCCACATCATAGATTTTTAACCCCATTTTATCCACATTTAAAATTTTTATTGATTTCAAAAAATAATCTGAAAAATTTTAAACCAATTAACTGGAGCAGAGCTCTCCGATAACAATAGAGTGTCTTTATCACTCTTTTGTCTTTCATGGTCAATTGTAGGAAATCCAACTATAAATCACCTTTGCTATTTCTCTCTTTTATAGTTGGCAACCCCCATGACTTCCATTGATATTGTATGGCGTTTTCCAAATTTGTTTCCTGAGAAAAACAGTTCCTTGAAATGTCAATAAATACTTGTTTCCTGTTTTTTTTTTCTTTCATTTCTATGATTAAGTTTAGAAAACATTAAGCTATACAAAATCAATGATGCTTCTTCACTGAAAGACTTTTTATAGCGTTTAGATGCTTTGCAAGCCTCCAGGAGGTTGATAGAGCATGCACTATTTCCTAAAAGAATGTGATTAAGAACTCATTTTTTTGTTGGGACAGAAGTCTGGGTGATTAGGTAAGGGACAGTATCTCAGGGGACAATGGTATCATGGAATTTTACTTTGGAAAAAAAAACTTATCTGGAATCAAATAATATACCTAGAAGAATCACATTATGAATAGTTACATTTTTACTTTCATTTAATGGTCAAAATATTTAAAAGTATCTCAAGAACAAAGAACATTTTTTGGATAAATATGATTGTGGTATGTTCCCTTGATTATTTTGTGATATTTTGGAAATGTTTAAAAGGTTTTTATATTTCTTAATGTTGGAAAATGGCTTCCAGTATTTCTAATAATCACAAAGTCATGTAGTCTATATATCCTTTCCTTTGAAATTACAAAAGTCTTCAATTGCAGGTAAAGTCAGTAAACACATCAATCTATATCAGTGCATTTAAATGTTTTATTTTAATTTTTTGGCAAGTGAAAGTGCATATATCCATGCAGCGTTTAATGGTATATACCTAGTAAATAAGAACACATTATAAAATTTTAAATATACATATCTAGGACAGTTATTCTGCATGACAGCAGAGAAATGTCAAAGTAATAAGAGTACTAGAGTTCAATCAGCTGTAATAAAAGCTCAAGAACAGGAAATAGTTGTATTTAATAATTGCACTAATTTTACTTAATTTACCTTTCATACTAGTCAAATCTGTGTCATAGCAAATGTCCATGAATAGACAGTTTATTTTGATTTTCTTCTTTTATTTTATTCTGATAGGATAAAAGTGGTGGTATAAGTTAAAAAATATATGACAAGATAATATATGTAACAAACTATTGAACAATTAACTTCAGTAAAATGACAAAGACATGACTGTGACACAAAGTTATTGTTTTACATACTCAAAATATATAATTGTACAATTTCTAAGAAATTAACTGAGGCCTAATTACTATGCTACTTTATCTTCTTTCTACCACATTTAATTCATGTTCCTTTGCAGATCCATGGTATTGTTGGAAATGTCTTTGTTCAGATTGGTCTAAAGATAATGACAATTATACTACCCACACCATAAAACTATCATTTCTAAACTATCATTTCCTGGCAAGAAGACCCTTTTTAGGAACCAGTTTTTTTTTTTTTTTTAAATCAGCCACGTACTGTATTTATTGTGAAAGCAAGTCTCTTCTTTTTGATTAGTTAACATTTTGGAATTCTAATTAAGTGCTCAAGGTAAATAAAGGGACAAGTTCTTCTAGAAAATAATAATAATAAAACAAAAATCATAAGAAAATATCTGTATCACTTAAAAGAGAGAAGGGGAGAAATGTAATGTTGAATCCACTTCAAAAATCATTCTGACAAAATGACCTTTAAATAATCTACCAGTTTACAATTGATCTCTTTTGTTCAGGAGGCCCCAGGGGCTCTCCTTGATAAGATTCCACTTCAAAGCATGCAGCTTAAATTGCAAACAAAGGAAACTTATACTTCTTTAGCTTACTGTGCAAGCTGGTTTTAAAATGTCCTGATCTGTATTTAACTTTACTAAAGTTCTGCTCTGGTTACATCCAGCACAGCAGTCAACACATCAAGATTCATAAAAGAATGAACTACTAAAAACTTAATATCAAAAACATTGCAGGCAAAGTAGAACAGTAATTAATTACATGTCTTGCCCATCAAATAGGTATAAATAGTACATCAAAGCTTACATTGTTTGAATACAAGTGAAATTTGGGTTGCACTGGGGAAAGATCCTGGGTGTCTGTCAGAGAACATGCAATTACAAAAAAAAAAAAAAATCAAAGGTTTCCCAAACTTATATGTAGAATCATTTAAGAGTCACCCAAAATACTTACCCACTCTGATCTTGAATGAAGGTGATTTATTTTTCACTGCTCTTAATTTTTGCTAAATTATATTGATTGCTCTCAACAATGCACCTAGGATGTGGTACTTTGGGGAAAAAAATGACATTTTCTTGATTTAATCTCAGAAACAAGGGCATTTGGATTTTAACAAAATGTCCTCGTTTCAACAGTATTTGCCAACCCCAAAGTCAACCATGCTAAAACAGCAAGCTGTTACAAATAATCGCAATGGCACAGAGTACATTTATTTCTCTTTCAGTACAATTTTCTTTCAGTAAACAACTCTAACAAACAAACAACTATCTTTGAGAGTAACATAAAACTTATATAACTTAGCTTAGGCAAATTGTCTGTATATCTTCTACAGTTTCTATAAAAGGTGTAAGTAAAGATTTATAGTCATTCTTATTGAGTTGCTAAGTTGCCAAGACCTGACATGTATTTTCATAAAAGTTTCTTTTTTGTTGTCAAGAAGTTAGTCAAACCATTAGCTTCCAAAATTCTGAAAAGAAATAAAAGCTATCATATGTACAAGTGTTAAAACATATTTTCAACATGTGAGCAATAAAGTGAGTATGAAAACACCAGCTGGTCCTGTGTTCAGTGGCACTTCAATATATCATTTCACCCTGAATTTGTTAGTTAATAAGGAAGTTATGATTTTTTTTTCCAGAATAGAGTCAAGTTATTGCTATTAGACTTTAACTCTAGACCCTGAATTTCTAAAAATAAAATCGAATATTCAAACTATTGGTACATTTAAATACTATTTCTACAAATATTATACAGATTTCACAGAAAACAAATATAATGTTTTTATACATTTTATTAGTTTATTTTTGCAGAGAGACAGTCTCCCTATGTTGCCCAGGCTAGTTTCAAACTCCTGGCCTCCAGTGATCCTCCTGACTCAGCCTCCAAAAGTGCCGGGATTACAGGCAAGAGTCACCATCCCTGGCCTTATGCCTTTTATTAGTCTATATACTTGCATAAAAAAACTTATAACTCATGAATTCTTTATTCTTAAAGATTTATTTTTCAGAAATTTTAAAAATCTAATATTTCTGCAGTTAGTTTGGCTTTAAGGATAGTGAGTGTACATAAACACAAAGATTGTTAGAAATAGAAATGAACTATTATTATAACCCTCTGGTACCTTAGTTTTCCTTTAGGTGAGGCCCCTGTATTGCAGGGTTAGACATGTAACCCTAGCCTGGCCAATCAACTTTAACCATTCTTGTTGCAACATAGAGGGTCAAAACCTGGATACATGGCACACATTAGTTTAAAACACACAATCCCTACGCTTTTTCTACAACTGTTGGGAAAGAGACTCTCTCCTCTAGGTCACAAAGGAGGCTAGCTGATTAGAAATCCATTTTTGCAGCACTATAAAGGAATACTTGAGGCTGGGTAGTTTATAAAGAAAACAGGTTTAATTGGCCTACTGTTCTGAAGGCTGTACAGAAGCACAGCACTAGCATCTAATTGGCTTCTAGCGAGGCCTCAGGGAGCTTTTACTTAGGCAGAAGGTGAAGCTGGAGCAGGTACATCACATGGCAAGAGCAGGAGTGAGAGATAGAGGGGAGAGGTGCTACACTCTTTAAACAACCAGATCTCCTGTGAACTCTGAGCAAGGATTCACTCTAGCACAAAGCCATTCATAAGGAACCCATCCCCCATGACCCAAACACCTCCCACCAGGTGCCACCTTTAACATTGGGGATTACATTTCAGCATGAGATTTGGAAGGAACAGACATCCAAACTATATCACTGATGTAATAATAGATGATGACAAGAGAGAAAAAGTGGGTCTACTTTATATAGAATTTCCAGCAGTTTCTTCTCAAGAGTATGATGTTATAGTGAAGACCAGAATAGAAAAACTAGCCAGGAAATTTCTGAGAAAATGAAAAAGTAAGTGAAATATTTTAAATTCAATTACAGTGGAAAGATGTACTATTTGGCATGAATAAGAAAATAACTTTGAGGAATTATCTTGTATGTGTCAATCAGCAAATCATCTCTAAATTTCAATCAATATTAAATTCTGATTTTGGTGGTAATAATTGCAGAACAAATTGGAGATTTCATAATTTACTTTGTCTATTCCATTCTTGGAATATTAGGATATTCCAAGATTAGGTTGAAGGGAGAATAATTTATTACCTTTGCCACCAAATCAATGCAGTTACTTTTGGCAAGTTGTGTATCATTGATGCCAGCAAGAAAAGAATTTTAAATTTTCCTGACCAATAACCCTTAAAGAACTTTAAGGTATTTGTCAGTTTCTCCCTGAAGGAAAATTAACCAGACTTTATAATTCTCATCATTTTCATGAAGAGATATTGTGTTCAGCACTGAAAATTCTAATGTATCTCCTCTTCATTCTTTAAGATTACAGCATGGACAAAAAGAAATAACAGATTTCATTTGTCTCTATGATGAGTATAGACATTTGTTTGTAAGTACACCTCACTTTTTCAGCTGAAAATGATGAGTAAATCAAATAATGAGTGATGATTGCCCTCTTACTACTTTTTTTTCCTTAATAAAAACAACAAGAAACAAGATAGGGTTACGGGAAAGTAGGGGATTTTCATTGTTCACTCAAAATACTTAAAAGAATTACCCTTGGGGAAATCAGTTTAATTTCTGTCTAAAGAGAGGACATCAAGTTCTATTTTCTTTTTTGTAACTGTACAGCTGAGGTAAAAATGGCAATTCAAGGCCTTCATAATCATGAAGTCTCTTTCAGTAATAAGTGAAGTCTTTGTATAAGTGCATATAGAAAAACGAATGAGTCACTATGGCATACTAGAATGAATGTTTTTACCAAATGCAGTATTAAGCATCTCAAATTCTACCTCTATGTACAGAGTAGAAATTAGTAGATTTTTGTTCTAGCTAAAATTTTGTTTGGCAAGAAAACAGTTCCAACATTTCATGAATTTCGGAAGCCTTTGAAATTTTACAGCTTAGGAATTATACCTTGATGACATTGGCATGCATGTAATGAATAAAATTGAAGAACTTTCTGCATTGAAAAACGTTACTAATTTCGTCCAACCGCATGATGAAAGTAAATGAATTAACTGCCAATCCTCATTGCCTTTTTTCACAATTCTAGAAAAACATCAAGATAATTTTGCCCTACCAAAAATTGTACAGTATCATATTTTCCTCAATATTTTCTCAAAATATAATAATAGTTAACAATACAGTTTTCAAAAAAAATATTTTTCACAAATTAAATTTCAGAGTAATGGAAATAGAAGTTAAATAGTTCCCCTAAGACATTTGTATACAGTTGTAAGACTATACCACATTATATTGCATTTCTTTCCAAAATTATATGTATTAACTATACAAATAACACTATATAACAAATTCTCACTGAGTGCCTTTCAAGTGACTGGCACTAAGGTAAGTACTAGACTCAGAGCACAACATAGATAAAAATTTTCGTTAGGGAGGTAGAGGAAAGTGAAATTGTAGATGACTAGCATTGCATACATGGGATAAAATAACACTCAAACAGAAGAACTTGTAATATCTAAAACTCATACATTCATTTTCTAAGGTAGGAAATCATGGTTCACATTCCACAAGTCATAGCACGTTTTGATTCTATTTTCTAATTTCTTTTTAACCTCATCACTTAAAAGGGAAAAAATAATAGAAATTGTTCAAAGAAATTTCCTTGAGTCTTTTCTTTCTATTTGGAGACTTTTCATCTGCACTGAAAATGCTAATGTGTTTCATTTAGAGATCATCTCTCACTCCATTGAAAACTAATATGTTTCCAGCAATGCAGAGAAGAAAACTCAGCATTGAGTTTCATAGTCCTTCCCTATGTCACTATTCACAGGAGGGGTGAAAAGAGCAGTTGTATTGTACTGAGGAGAGAATTATCACATTTTGTTGCATATTCAAATAGACTTGCTATATTTGGTCCAAAGGCTCAAATATTACCCTGAAATGGAATTCAAGGTCCCTGCTGATTTTTCAAAATGTGTTTTTCAAAAATTCACTTTAAAGTACACAAAAAATTAATACCACTTTCAAATATAGCTTTCTCTAGGGAAGAGCTGTAACCATGACTCCTACGGAATAAATACCCTCAACTTAACTGGTCATTAGATGTCACTCCTCTTTCAAATGGATAGAGCTGAAAGAGGGTTTCTGTTTTTCTTGGCAGCAAAACCAAAATCCATCCAACCAGGAATAAAAAGACATTCAAATGGGAACTACAGATGTGTGAACCATTTGGAAGAATAACTTGCACTGAGTTAAGTGAAAATTATGAAAGTCTTTTGAACTAGACTCGGAACCATTTTTAAAGTTTATATCATATTGGAAGTATCTTATATTTGTATTTTACCAAATAGTTGTATATTGCCCTTAGTGGTAGCTTTTTGGTTTTCATGAATAAATTTAGCTCCTGTGAAACTGCCAGAAAGTCACTCCTGGAGATGAAAGTCTACTTAAACTATTCAAAACACAAACAATAACATGAAAAAACTTCCTCATTCTGTCCTGCTCTTATTTTTTTTAATTCTCAGTTTAGAGAGAATCACCAAAAGAATTAAGAATAACAGCATCCTTACTCACTTGGAATGAGCAAGAAAATTCACTGGTCTAGTAAAAAAAGATACCGATACCTTTGCTAGGCATGACAGTATTCCAAATTCTTTCTAATGACTCTTTCTCTCTCTCTCTCCCTTTTTTTTTTTTTTTTTTTTTAACTCCCAGTGTGAGTCCTAATTTGGCCTTTGGACAAAATTGAACAGTTACCATTCAAAACAGTCAATCAAATAAGCAAGTTAGGGAAACCTATGAAGTCAACATGCTTTCTCCATATGTGTTTTGCGGTAATTATAGGTTGTAAAAATTAGTAGAACAGGTACAGGTCAGCACTATAATACAGTAATGACTGCTTTGTTAAGACAAATCAATGACATCAGGAAAGAAAAAAGATTAATTTTTTGTTTGTTTTAGATGTGGTATAACACATTAGTTAATAAGTAAATAAAACTGCCACTGTTTCTTTTGTTCTTGATGCTTATAATCTTTTTAGGTTTATCGTGTTATGGGTTATGCTTCACTCTGAGTATTCTCTTCATTGACTAGATCCGATATATTTCAGTTTACATAAGTTAAAAAAATAAAACAAGTCATGTTATTAATTTGAAAAATCTAGGCTTTCCTCAAATAAAAATATATTTGCCATAGTATAATATAAATATTGTCTTATACTCCTAAAAATGAGTAAATGGCAGTGAAAAGTTTCTAGCTCAAATATATTACAACTATTTTTAAAAGATTGCTTTATATGCAGATTGAAAGGTCATCAGAAACTGAAAAGTGGCATTCTAATAGACAAGCATAACATTTTCAAACAGGTCTTAAATTATATGTTTGTTTTGTATGTGCTTTCATCTTTAATCCAGGAAAATCGTTCTGTGTTTCTAATTTATATTGCTTAGCAGTAGGAAACTTAAAAAAAATCATAGGTTCAGTAGGCAAAGAGCAATAAGTACCCTAGCTTAAAATGAGGATCATTCAGTCACTATAGGTTTGAATATGTTTTTGAAGCTCATACACTTTTTTACAACCCAGTATGTATGGCATTAAATTTGGGGCTTCATGCATTTTAAAATACTTATGTTAAGCTTAATGTCACAATAGTAATTTTAAGAAAAAATTACCAATAAAATCTCCCAGTGGGGAAAATATAATCTGTCATCTCATTCATTCTTATAATGAGGATTCAATATAAAACAGAGTGGAAGGGATTTTAGTCTACCAGAGTTTTCAGTCACTTATTTACCTGGTGTTTATCATAGCTGCATAGGTGCTTACTTCTCTTTTATATGGGGTAAAGAAGCATTTTTCACCTTCCTTGGGAAAGTAGAAAAAGGGTTTGGAGATTCACAGCGACTATTTCTTAAAGGCCACCAAGTGTTAAGTGCACTTTGCTGCACTCTGCATGATTTGTTAGGTTTTGTTTTACCTACTACTTTGCTGTTTCATTTGCCTGGCAAAAGGAAGAAATTCCATTTGGAATTTCTGCCTTAATTCTTGGTGCTCAATTTTCATTTATTTGAGAATTTATCAAGGTTTTTTTGAAACATTTTAACTCAAGCAAAACCAGAAGACCATTGATTTATTAGTCATATGAAAAAAAGAAAGTAAAAACTCTAAAGGTAGGGCTTTTGATAAAAATCTACCAATAGAAGCAATGATAACAATAGATATACTGATGGTAGCTAACATTTAATTAAAATGTATTATATACTTGGCAATTTATGAATGCTCTGTTTAATTTTCCCAACCAAATTATGAGAACAATTTCCTTCAGAAAACTGGGGCATTGAAAGGCTAAATGAGTCCAGTTGCAGTGGCTCATGCTTGTAATCCCAACACTTTGGGAGGCTGAGGCAGGGGCATCACTTGACCTCAGCAGTTTGAGACCAACCTGGCCATCATAGTGGGACCCATCTCTACAAAAAATTTAGATTTTCTAAAATTGACCAGGCATGGTGGCACACAACTGTAATCCCAGTTACTCAAGAGGCTGTGGCAGGAGGATTGCTTAGGCCAGAGAGGTCAAAGCTTCAGTGAGCCGTGATCATGCCACTGCACTCTAACCTGGTCTCAAAAAACAACACACAAAAAAACAAATTAAAAAAAAGGCTGAACAGTTTATCCACAGTCACCATTAAATACTTTTTATATACAAAAAAATGGTCTTAGATGCAAAGAATATTAAGATGGAATTTTTATATCTGTAGTTCAATATTAGACAGATATGATACGTACAGCACTGTTTTAGGCACAGGAACTTATAGAAATTCCTTATATTACAAAAAATGCACAATCAGGTAGTGAGAGTACATATATAATGAGATAGAGTCCAATGGGCAAAAATGCAGGGATATATACAGCAAGTAAACATGGTCAGGTAGAACTTATATATGAACAACATTAAGAATATTGGCTCTAATAATTAAAGAGAACATTCTAGGTATCATTACTGTATGTGGGAGAGAGTAAAAAGGAGCAATCAGTGTTTGTGAGAAAGATAGTGAGGTCCACGTTTAGTTGCTGGCGGTTGGTCAGAGTTGATCTCAGGTCTAAGTGGCTACTATCAAGTCTTTGCCACGAGGCTTCCTCCGTCTTCAATGCTAGCAATGGAGAGTATCTCTCACAACAGATCACTCTCAGGATTCAAATATATCTGACTTCAGGAAGAGCCCAGATCTTTTCTAAAGCTGGCCTGATTAGATCAAGTCCTTTAAGAAGGAGGATCATCAACTGTGCCTTATAAGATAAACCAATCATGGAGTAAAATCCATTATACTCACAGTCCTCAGGTTACATAGAGTGTGTATATCCCCAGGGGCTGGGGATCTTGGACATTGTTGTGGAGTGTATGTTTGCAGCCCCCAAAATTCATATGTTGAAACCCTAATCCCCAGTGGGATGGTATAAGGAGGTGGACGCTTTGGGAAGTAATTACGTCATAAAGGTGGAGCCCTCATGATGGGATTTGTGCTCTTATAAGAAGAGACAAAAATAGTTTCCTCTCTCTTTACCCTTCACCATTAGTGGATACAGCAAGAAGACAAAAATCTACAAGCTAAGAAGATAACCCTCACCAGAACCTGATCATGCTGGCAACTGGATTTCAGACTTCCCAGCCTCCAGAACTGTGAGGAAAAAAAAAAAAAAAAATCTGTTGTTTAGGCCATCCACTTTATGGTCATTTGTTATAGCAGCTGAAAACAGGGATCATTTTAAAACTCTGCCTACCACAAAGACCACTCTATAAATAATGGGTGTTGACCTTTACGTACCTGTATATCTATGTGAACTTTCAGTAAACAGACATGTCTCATTAGCTAATTTTTTTTCTTTCTTTTTTTGAGATGGAGTTTCGCTCTCGTTGCCCAGGCTGGAGTGCAATGGCACGGTCTTGGCTCACTGCAACCTCCACTTCCCGGGCTCGAGCAATTCTCCTGCCCCAGTTTCCCGAGTAGCTGGGATTACAGGCATGCACCACCATGCCTGGCTAATTTTTGTATTTTTAGTAAAGACGGAGTTTCACCATGTTGGTCAGGCTAGTCTTAAACTCCTGACCTCAGGTGATCCACCCATCTCAGCTTCCCAAAGTTCTGGGATTACAGGCGTGAGCCACTTCACCTGGCCGCTACATTTTAGAAAATATAACACCTTACTTTTTAAAAGCTGTAAACATAGTTGCTAGTTCAATATTAATGCCAATGTAGTATATTCACTTTTTAAGTTAGTGTTTCTTTTAAGGAATTCTCAGTTCTATGGCATGGCCATTCCCTGAGGATAATTCTTTAAAAAATAGATAAAATAAAATGGATGCAGGTATAGACATTTATTCAACCTAGGAGCAGGCCTAATGGACACATGGTCCTTCTGTCCATAACCAGCTATAAAAAGGATTCTAGGAAGCTTTCATCCTCCAAATACTCTTTACTATTTGACCAAATATGCCCTGCATTTCTGTCCACTGTCAATATCAGTTACATTATTGTTTAAAAAGGAATTTGCAATGGAAACTTTAAGTCAAATAATAACCAGATTATAATAATAACAGAATGTTACCTGACAGGTAAATATGTGTAAAGTCTGGTCTTTTCCTGGGTAAATAACATTAAAGCAAAAAGTTCTTTGTAAAGACAGTGCATGAGAGGAAATAAGTAATATCCCAAAATTCCAGTGAACACGTATTTTTAAAAAGGCGGTATGTGTTGGATAACCATTAAAAACAAATAGATCAAATGATAAGGAATCATGGAATAACCAGTCAGTTTAATGCGAATTCCTCATCTCTCTCAACCCAAATGAGCAACTGATCGTCTCCTGACTCTTCTTCACCTATGTTGTCAAAAGTGTAATATCCTGAGATGATTTTGTTCCAAATCGCACATGGAGAACAGCAGCAGAGGAAATCACTGATCAAGCCGGTGGCCTCTGACTGAATGTCAATACTGCCATGACGGCTAGGTTATGACCATCCGCCCAAGGACTCTTGTCAATGCAACTTTGCTTCTGGTGATTAAGAAAATCACTCTCCCCATTCACCTACCCTAATTAGTTTACTTTGGAAACTAATACAAATAGTAACGCACAAACATAGGCATTCTACTGATGCTTTGATTTTTTATTGATTTTTATTTTGACCTATGTGAGTTGATTCACATTTTATTTCCAGCAAAATTTTCCATGTGATATACAAAGCAGAACTTTGGAGGTTTAAGAGGTTTTTTTTTAAAAAAAAAAAATAGAAACAGGGTCTCTCTCTCTGTCACCTAAGCTGAGCTCACTGTAGCCCCCACCTTCTGGCCTCAAGCAATCCTCCTGCCTCAGCCCATCCATAATAGCCTTTTGTATAAATAAGTTGATTTCTAAATGTTCCTGCAATGAGAATTTTGAGTCTGCGCATAAGTGCAAAGTCAGCTTACCTCCTTCCAACTACCTATATTTGTTTGGTATGTTTTCATAACAAATTAAACTTTACACACAGTTAAGTGACACAAAATTTATTTCCCATTACATTTTGTAAATGTAGCTGATGCAGAGCTGTAAGACTGATTTTTGTACATTAATTTGATGTCTAGCTATATTGCTATATAATTATATTGATTCTATTAATTAGAGGATTCTTCAGGTTTTCTATGTACAATCTGTAATAATTGCATTTTTCTTCTTTACAAATTAATATTTTAATTTTAATTTTATTATTTATTATTATTTGGTGTGACATGGTGACTTGGGGTTTCATTTCAACGTACAATGGAAGTGATGATAATGAGAATTTTGTGTTATTTCCTAATATTAAAGAAACGCATTTAAAATTGTTTGCCAAAAATTATGTTTTACAAGAATTTGATAGACACTCATTATTAAGATAAGAATATCTCCCTCCTTTTCTAACTTGCTAAGAATTATATTATAAAGGTTGCTGCATTTTATATTTAAAAAATTCTGCATCTACAAAGAAGAGTGCACGTGTTTCCCCTTTTAATATGTTCCTGTGATGTAGTACACTTACTTTTTTTCTAATATTAACCTTCTGAGATATATCCAAGTTGGACATAATGTCTTTTTTCTTTCTTTTGGTAATCTTAATAATTCTGGTTTGACTCTTTTTTTTTTTTGTTTGTTTTTCCTTTCCTCTATTGACTTTGATATCAGCTTTGGTAAAATTCTACTCCTCTCACAGACGTGTTGAGGAACAGTCACCATTTTTGTATTCTCTGAAAAGGGGTTTGCAGAAGATTGGAGTATGTTTTCCCGTAAAACATTAGTAGAATTCATTTATAAAACCAGCCAGACCTGTCACTTTTTTTGTGGGGAGATTTTTACCTACACAACTACTTTCATGGTCATAGAATGTTTAAACAATTTCTCTATTTCTTTTTTAACCTGTTTTTTAAAATGCATTGTAATAGGGGTTTAGCAGTTCTATTAATTTTTAAAATCTATTGCAAATATTTTATTGCATTATTCTGTCTTTAATATTTCAGTGTCACTTATACATATAAATAATCCCAGTTTTCATTTATAGTGTTTACTTTTCCCTTTTCTCTTTTTATGATCACTGTTTGCCTACTTTAAAGATCTTTTCAAAATAATAAACATTTGCTTTTTAAAATTCTTTCTAGTGTGTCTTTGTTTTCTGCAATGTTCATTTTTGTATTCATTTTATTATCTTTATACTTCTTATTTAATTCATTTTTATTTTTAAATTTCTGGATATAGATTTGTGGCTCATTAATTTTTTCCTGCCATTTTTTCTGATATATATGTATGTAAGCTATGATTTCTTTCTGATGCATTCTTCCTGGTCACTCCTTTGTACAGTTCTCACTCGGTCCTCAGTGCTATCATCATATGTAATCTGTGCCCTTAGAAAATTTATATGAACTTGTATTTTCTTGATATATCTGCCCTTTTATTGAACTATGAATTTTTTAATAAGTGTCATACCTAGTTCAACTATGTACTCCTTATGCCTATGCAATTCTTGGAATATGCAAATTTTCACTATTTGTTTAATAAATTAATTAACAAAATGAGTATTTATAAGTCAAGGAATTTAAGCTGTTTGGACATTGCAGTATTAACACTGAAATTAAAAGTGGATTAATAAAATATAGAAAAAATACCTTAAAATTAAGCCTTTGATGTAGCAACTTGATACATGGCAAATCAGGTAGTACAGAGCAATGAGGAAGGAAGAACTTGTATGTACAGTAGTGTTGGAAAATCTGGATAATAAAAGTAGGAACACACTTACATTACACTCTAACAGACACAAATCTTCCAGTAGATTTCAGACCTAACTATAAAGGTAAGAGAAAACAATATGAGAGAATGCCTTAATGAAAGAAAATATAGGAAAATACTTTCATGGTAGAGAAATCATCAAAATTTTGGAAACAAAAACCATGAGGTGAAAATGTGGTGGATTAAGTTATGTCAAATGTAAGACTTTTTTGACAGAGATAAGGATTGCTATCCTACATAACTATAAAAAAATATTTAGCCTCTCATGTAGCTAGATTGGGAAACTATGTCATTCTGGCCAGTGAACTACAAGCAAAAATAATAGAGTTACTTCTCATCAAAGATACTTAGGTAAGATTCTAAGGTCAAACCATGCCCTTTATTTTCCCTTCCTCTGAAACAGTAAAAGCCATATTTAGATGGTAGATTTAACAGAAGGAAGACTTTCAGATCCTTAAGTCCCCATTCTGAAGAAATTGTTCTGGAGACCGACCAGAATTGCAAAAAACAGGGGTCACTTGTTACTGCAGCATAACTTGTTCCATCCTATTACACATATCAATAAAAGATACTCATATGTAACCAAAGGCTAGAAAAAGATGACCTCATGTCTAAAACCAAAATAACTAAATAAACAATAACTGAAAAAAAAAATGAACTCCTACAAGTCAACAAGAAAAATAAGGGAAAACTAATAAAAACTATGGGCAAATGACAGGAATGTGTAATTCAAAACAGAGGATCACCAAATGATTAATATTTGGTACTCTAATCCTATAGGAAGTTTGTCAGTGTAAATTTTGTAAATAAGAATGCTAAAAATAGAAAAATACCATATGTTGGTAAGAATTTGAAAATATTGAATGTCAAATATACTTCTATTGAGAGTTAAAGTTATTATTGCCCTTCTAAAACGTGTTCTTGCAGAACTCAGTAAAACTATGTATATAACTTTGGACTCAGAAATTCCACTGCTAGGGATATATGCACACTCAATTCCATACGATAATTGCTTCTCGTTTATTTATAGTAGATATCCACTCTAATTGAAGCATAATTAAAATGTAGTGGACAAAATTATAGACTATTGTGCAGCAATTAGATGCTATACATATGTATGTAGATGTATATATATAAATATACATACATACTAACATAGATTATAAAAACAGTATTGTGTGAAAAAAGAGAAAAATGATTTATGTGTACAAAGATGAATAACATTTATGGAAATAAAAAATGTATACACACAATACAAAACAATGTTTCATACCAAAGCACCTGAGAATTTAAAGACATAGCAGACACAATAGAGTGATACCCATGAGACAGCGAGCAAAAGAAGTATGACATCACATGAGAATGAAGGAGAAGAAAATGAAAAAAAGAGGAACTTCTAGATATAGGTAACTATGATAATGTAGTATTAATTGGAATATATGGTTAACTCAACAGGCTACATGTGAGGTCAAAGAAGAAACTAAATAAAATGATAAAATATTGAGAAAACAAGAGTACTAAGAGGCTGCTGGGTGTGGTGGCTCATGCCTGTAATCCCAGCTTTGAGAGGCCGAGGTGGGCAGATCATGAGGTCAGGAGTTCGAGACAGGCCTGGACAACATGGTGAAACTCTGTCACTATTAAAAACGTAAAAATTAGCTAGTCATGGTGGCAGGCACCTGTGATCCCAGCTACTCGGGAGGCTGAGGCAAGAGAATGGCTTGAACCTGGGAGGTGGAGGTTTCAGTGAGCCACAATTGTACCACTGTACTCCAGCGTGGGTGACAGAGTGAGACTCTATCTCAAAAAAAAAAAAAAAAAAAGTCAAGAAATTCCCAACTGCGGTCTTCGTTTGCTTCTGATTTTTTTTTTTTTTATTTATTATACTTTAAGTTCTAGGGTACATGTGCATAACGTGCAGGTTTGTTACATATGTATACTTGTGCCATGTTGGTGTGCTGCACCCATCAATTCATCAGCACCCATCAATTCATCATTTATATCAGGTATACCTCCCCAATGCAATCCCTCCCTCCTACCCCCTCCCCATGATAGGCCCCAGTGTGTGATGTTCCCCTTCCCGAGTCCAAGTGAACTCATTGTTCAGTTCCCACCTATGAGTGAGAACATGCGGTGTTAGGTTTTCTCTTCTTGTGATA